>NC_059173.1:26695585-26999002 GCF_019923935.1 Bubalus bubalis | reverse complement strand
CAAAACTCATGGAATGCTGAAAATGTAGTTCTGAGAAGGAAGTTTCAGCAATAAATGCATACATTCATAAAATAGAGGCAGGAATGTTTCAAGATGGTGGTGTCAGAAGACCCTGAACTCACCTCACAGATGCGACAAACCTACAAAAAATTTCCTCTGAAAAATACCTGAAAGCTATCTACAGCAAAAGATAACAGGACAGCATCAGAATGGCAGAAGTTAAATCCAAATACCAAAGTAAAAATCTCACTGGCAAAGGTAAATATATATATATGGTAAAAGCAAAGGACCAATGACTTATAAACAAGTATAAAGGTTAAAAGACAAAATTGTAACATTAACTTAATTACAATAATTATTTAAAGAAGGCATAAAATTAAAAGATGTAAGTATAAAACATGTAAAACATTGAAAATATAAAATATGGGGAGATATAAAATGTAAGTTCTAGTTTGTGTTCAAATTTAAGCTGTCACCAACTTAAAATTTAAAACACTGTGAGAGAATTTATATGAACCTCATGGTAACCACAAAGCAAAAACTGATACTGAATGTAGAAAAGAAAATGAGAAAGGAATCTAAGCATAACATTAAAGAAAGCCATTGAACTGAATGGAAAGAGAGAAAGAAAAGAATAAAAAAAGACAGAGAGGAACTATTATAGAAAAACAGAAAACAACAGAATGGCAGTAAGTTTCACCTATTAATAATTACTTTAGATGTAAATGGACTAAGTTATCCAACCAAAAAACATAGAGTGGCTTAATAGGTTAAAAAATAAGACTCATCTATATGTGGTCTACTAAAGACTCACTTCAGAGAAACACATAGACTGAAAGTGAAGAGATGGAGAAAAATATTCCAAACAAATTGAACTGAAAAGGCGACTGGTGTAGCAATCCTCATATCAGACTAAGCAGACTTTAAAGCAGGCTGTAATAACAGGCAAAGAAGGACACTGCGTAAAGGATAAAAGCGTCAATTAGGCAAGAAGATGTATTTATACATATGCACTCAACATAAGAGCATTAAAATATATAAAGCAAATATTAACAGATCCAAAGGGAGAAACTGACAGCAATACAATAGTAGTAGAGGACTTTAATACTCATATCAATGGACAGATTATCCAGACAGAAAATCAGTAAGGACACACTGGCCTGAGATAACATATTAGGCCAGATAGACTGAATAGATATATACAGAATATTTTATCTAAAAGCAAAACATACATTCTTCTCTAGTGCACATGGAACATGCCCCAGGATAGATCACATTAGGCCACAGAACAAGTCTCAATTAATTTAAGAAGATTAACATCATATTAGGTATCTTTTCTGACTACAATGCTATGGCAAGTAGGAACATATTACTATATGTTTCTATATGAAGAAGAAAACTTGAAAAAACAACAAAAAATGGAGATTGAAGATGTTACTGAATAGGAAATGGGTCATCAAAGAAATCAGAGAAGAAATAAAAAATACCTAGAGACAAATGAAAACAGAAACACAACATGCCAAAATCTATGGGATGCACCAAAGGCAATTCTAAGAGAAAAGCGAAGGTGAAAGTTGTTCAGTCATGTCCAACTCTTTGCGAGTCCATGAACTAAATAGTCCATCGAATTCTCCAGGTCAAATACTGGAGTGGCTAGCCTTTCCCCTCTCCAGGGGATCTTCCCAACCCAGGGATCGAACCAGGATCTCCTGCATTGCAGGCAGATTCTTTACCAACTGAGCTATCCGTGAAGCCCAACTTGACATCCAAAGGATTGAGAAAAAGAACAAAGACCAAAGTTAGTAGAAGGAAAGAAATAAAAATCAGAGTGGAAAATAAATGAAAAAGAGAATAGAAAATCAATTACAAAGATCAGTGAAACTAAGAGGTGGTTCTTTGAAAAGATTAACAAAATTGATAAGGTTTTAGCTAGAGTAAGACAGAGAGGGCTCAAATAAATAATATCGGAAATGAAAAAGGAGAAGTTTGTCTGATACCACAGACAAACAAAGGATTATAAGAGACTATGAACAACTATAAGACAACTAATTGGACAACCTAGAAGAAATGGAAATTTTTAGAAACATTTACATTTTAAGACTGAATCATGAGGAAATAGAAAATAAGAACAGACCTATGACTTGTAAGGCTATTGAACCAAGGATCAAAAACTTTTCAACACACAAAAGCCCGGGGCCAGATGGCTCACTGATGGCTTCTGTGAATCATTAAAGAATAACTAAGGTCGATCTTTCTCAAGTTCTTCCAGAAAATCAAAGTGGGGGGAACACTCCAAAATCATCTTACGAGGCCAGCATTACCCTGATACCAAAACCAGAACCAGATAAGAACACAAGAAGAAAACTACAGGCTAATATCCCTGATGAATTTAGATGCAAAAATTCTCAATTCAGTGTTAGCAAATTGGATTCAACATTGCATTTCACCAAAATCAAGTGGGGTTTATCCCTGGGATGCAAGAATTGATCCATACTTGCAAATCAATCAACATGATAGAATGAAAAATAAAAATCATATGATCATCTCAGGTAGATTCAGAAAGAGCATTTGAAAAAACACAATATCCTTTCATGATAAAAAGTCTTCAACAAATTGGGTATAGAAGGAACATACCTCAACAAAATACAGGTCATATAAAACATGCTCACATCTAACACCATACTCAAATAAAAGGTTGAAGATTTTTTCCTTTGATGTAAGAAAGAAGACAAGAATGCCCACCACTCCTATTCAACACAATACGAGAAGTCCCAGCCAGAGGAATCAGGCAAAGTAAAGGAGTAAGTCATCCAAATCAGAAAGGAAGAAATAAAATTATTTTTATTGTGGGTGATATGATCTTATATAGAGACCCAACCAAAAAATTGTTAGGACTAATCAACATATACAGTGAAATCTTAAGGTACATGATCAGCATGCAGAAAACAGTTGCCTTTCTATACACAAACAATGAAACATCTGAAAAAGAAAAAATGCATTCACAGTAACATCAAAAGCAATTAAATAGTTAGGAATACATTTAAAGAAGGAGGTGAAAACTACACACTGAAAACTATAAGAGATTAATGAAAGAGGTTGAAGAATACTCAAATGGAGAAATAGCCCACATTCGTGGATCAGAACTAATACGTTTAAAATGACCACAGAAAAAGATAAATACTATATGATTTCACTTACATGGGGAATATAAAAAAAGCAAACTCAGAAACACAGAAGAATGGTAGTTTTTCAGGGGCTGTGGGGGTGAGGGAAATGTTGATCAAAGGGTACAAACTTCCAGTTGTAAGATTAATTCTGGGGATCCAATATATAGCATGGTGACTATAGTTAATACTGAATCACATACTTGAAAATTGCTGTGAGAATAGATCTTAAATACTCTCATCTCAAAGAAAAAGGTAATTTTGTGAGGTTATGGAGGTGTTAACTAACCTAGCTGTGCTTATCATTTTGCAATATATACTTGTATCAAATTATCACTCTACAACTTAAACTTGCACAATGTCTTATGTTGATCACACCTAATAAACCTAGGAGTGGAAAAGAAAATCAGACGTATTTCCCTTAAGAAATTAATATTCATTGAAAATCTAATAATATGGACTTATGATTGCATTTGAGGAGAAATTAAAGGAATGAATAATCCATCTTTAAATGTGTTTTCTTTAAGCAGAAATACCTCCAGGAAGATTTCATGCTTCCTACTGAATTATTTAAGTTAACTTTACCCAGTTGTTAGAAAATATTCTTAATTTTAACAGTTCTAGCATCCTCTTTATTAATATTACATTTTTAATGCAAAACACATTAATTTACTATTGTGTTGAAAGTTCAGTAAACTCTAGGCAGATCATACTTTTAGGCAACTTTTGAATAATTGAGCAAAGTTCCGACATAAATCACCACTTCTGACTGAGGGAAGAATCACAACCACTTAGTTACCAACTGGAGGGGTCCATGGATCTCCAAGTGGGTCCAGCTTGGTTGGTGGTCTCTGTGGGTTCATGCTCTTGGATCACCTGAGGATTTTTACTGAAGTACCAGTAGCGGGTGTTCGGAGCTGAACCTGGGTTTCTAGTGGGGTCAGAGCAGCTACCCTAGGTCTTGTCTGCAAACTGCAAGTCAGCTCCCTCTCCAAGGCAGAGGCTGTCATCGGCAGTGCACCCCCTGGAGAGCGAGCATCAAGCCCAAGAGTACCTTGAAGGTCCAGGTCGCTGCTACCTGGGGATCCATCAGGTGTTCCAGGGTGATCTGGGAGCCTCACTTGAGACAGAGCCCCTCCCCCAGGCTCCCTGAGGCCTGCTCCCCACCCCTGATGGAACTAATAATAAGCAGGAGAAGACCTGGCCTGGTCACCTGAGCCCATAGTTCAGCCCACCTTCTGTGCCCTGTGCTGATGTCACTGTGACCAGCAGAGATTAGGTTCCGGGGTCATTTCCTGTGGGAACCCTGGGCATTCAGCTCAGTTTCTCCTGGGTGGATAGATCATGGGAGCAAGAGCCTGCTCCCACCTGAACCTGCTTGACCTAGATCCCACCTCCCAGGTCCTGTCCTGGTGGAGGGTGATGCTGGGGTGACTACCTCATAGATATGGTTCCCTGGGCTTCCTCCTCTGACCCCCAAGTGAACACAGAGGAACAGGGGGCTCAGAGTTGACTTGGGTCCTGAATCGGAAACAAACCTTGTGTCTGACAATCAGTCCACATACAGCACCCAGTGTGGATGCTGCTCCCAACTTGAGTTTGACTTCAAAGCAAGACCACATGCCGACTGTTCAGGGAGGGGAGACTCACTCAGTACATCCTTAGTGGTCACAGTGGGAAGACCCCTCCTGCAGGAGGACACCGTGGGCTGGGACCAGACTTCTCTGAGTGCTGCCTCCTCCCGGGGCTTCCTGCTGGGGTTGTCAGTGCCCAGGGCTCATCTCCACAGGCTGGACGCTCAGTGTCCCCAGGACTAGGGCTCTTGTCTTGTAGCCCTGGTGCTGGAGAGGGGAAGCGGGCACTGACCTCCCTGTTTGTTAAATGTCCCCAACACACACTGTGGGAGAATCTGCCTGGAGCTGGAGCTGTTCCGAGCAATGCGTTAGAGCCTTGCCCTCCTGGAGCCCTGTCTGAATGGAGGTGGGTCCAAGATCAGTCCCAGGCCTGAGCTCTCAGACCCCAGGAATCAGGACTCCTAGACCTAGGAGCAGCGGCAGAGGCAAGGGGCTCCTCAGGCCCCACCCCAGAGCCTGAGTCAGACTACAGGGAGAAGCCAAACCCTGAAATGCTAAAGCTTCTCAGGTGCCATTTCCAACATTGATAATCAGGGAGCCTGAAACAGAGGAACCCTGTCAGGTCTGACTTCTCCCCAAGAACTGAGCTGTGAATCAATCACCCCATCTCTGCTTAAACCCTCCCAGTGATGGGGAGCTCACCACCTGTGATGCAGCCCCTTCATGGGATTGTGAGACTTCCTATGGCCCACGTGAGGCTCAGGCCAGCCGTCCTCAGCCCTTATCCCAGCCCAGCTCTGCAGACAGCTCTGCCACATCCTCCACCCGTATCGGTGTTTACACACAAGGTGAACAGAGGACAACCCAAGTCGTTGTAGACACAGCAAAGGAAGCAGAACGATGTCCAGGGTCACTGTGAACACACCAGGCGGATGAGAAAATTATTCCAAATCAGTGTGGACACTGTAGGTGATTTAAATTTTTTTGAATTACACAGAAATCTTTATTGAAATGTGTCCTTCAGTAATGTGTTAGCACACAAACATTATGACCACATGTATCTGTACACTCTTTGACACAGCTCATGGATTGCCACCATTAGTTTAACCAATATATTAAAACTATAAAAAGGTGTGTGTTGGGGGGCAAAGGGGATGGGGGGTGGAACTAAGGACAAAGTTTTCATGTTTCATCTGGTAAGAAATAGCAAATTCCTCAGAATTTCCCTGGGGAAAACCTGTGACCAGAGAATCTCTGAAAGGTCCATGTAGACAAAACAAGGGAACAAGGGATCGCTCTCAGGTCAGTGTGGATGTGCCAGGGGAGCTGGGAAGCCATCCCTGGTCGGTCGGTGAAGACATGCCCCAGGCAGCTGTAGACACAGCAGAGGAAAAGGAGACACCCCAGGTCAGTCTTCTCACAGTGCGGGAGCTAGGGAGCCACCCCAGGTTAGTGTAGAAACCCAGGGCACTAGGGAATGGTGTTAGGTCAGTGTAGACACAACAAGGCTCTTGGGAAACCTCCTAGTTTGGTGTAGGCAAACAAAGGGAAATAGGGAGGAAATCCAGGCCAGTGCAGACCCAGAAGGAGAATTAGGGAGACATTCCAGGTGAGTGTTGACCTGCCAGAGGAGTTAGGGTGACATCCATACATCCATGATGTACAGTGTGGATACATCAGGAGAACTGGGGAGCTATCTCAGGTCAGTGCTAAAAACCAGGGGACTAGAGAGGTCCAGGTCAGCATGGATACACTGGGGGAACTAAGGGGTTACCACTGGTCACTGTTGACATACCAAGGGAACTAGGGAAATAAACCAGGTCCACATAGAAACTGCAGGAAACTAAGTGGACATCCCACATCCACAGTCAGCGTAGACACAGCAGTGGAAATAGGGATACATTCAAGGTGAGTATAGGGGGACAAGTAGACATCCCTGGCCTGTATAGATACCAAGGAGAAAAGGTGGTGCCCATTCATAGTGTAGACACAGCAGGGGGACAAGGGGGGACTGTGCTCAGTGTAGGGACACCAAGGAAATTATGGAGGCACTCCTTGTTGGTATAGAAACACCCAGATGAACTAGGGAGACATCTCTGATCAGTAAAGACACTGCAGAGAGTTGTAGACATCTCAAGTCAGTGTAGACATAGCAGAGGAAATAGGGAGACAGTTCAGGAAGCCTGTGCTGTGGGACATGTGACATGGAGTTGCCCCACACTGGGTGGTCCCTTTGTTAAGCTACAGAAGATGAGTTAAGATACCAACATGCCTGGAGGTATCCTGGGGATATGGGGAACCAAAGATGGAACCCATCAGTGTCAGGTCCAGAATTAATTCTGTCATGTAATCACCACTGTTAGGACGACTCATTAAAACTGAACAGAAATCAAAGGGGGACCTGCCAGGAGGAGACTAAAGACCCTCATGACAAACTCTAGGGGGTGCACAGGGTCTTGCTGCATCAACATGAGCTGTAACTCACAAACTGCAGTTGGCAGGACAGGATCTGGGTCTGAGAAGGCACAGATAACAATTTGGGGAGATCCTCTTGGCTAGTTAAACTCTGGGCCTCTCCCAGGCTGTGCCACTCTCCTTGCCTTTGTTTTCTCTTGTATAACAAACCATCCAAGAGTATTGTGGCTTAAAACATTACTGATTCATAATCTCCCACAGTTCTGTGGTTGGATTTTGGGCAGGGCCTGGCTGCTGGTTCTTTTGACCCACGTGGACTTGGATGGGGTCACTCCCTCAGCTGCATCCAGCTGGTAGCTTGGCTGAGCTGGAAGGTTCAGGTAGGTGCCCGTGTGGCCCCACCTCCATCTGATCTCCCATGACCCCTCCATGTGCTAGTTGGGCTCCCTCACAGCATGGTGCTCTCAGTGAAGCTGTACTTCATCCATGGTGGTGGCTAGCTTCCAGGAGGGAGGAAGTGGTGGCTGCCCATCTCCCAAGTCTGGGGCATGAACGTCCCTGTATATTTCTTCCTCTGTGTTCTATTGGTCAAAGAAAGTTACCATGCCAATCTAAATCCAAGGGACAGACTCCATCTCTGGAAGCTCTACCACACTACCCAATTTCAAAGTCAAGGGACTCAGCCTCTGACTGGTCAACTTGCCATCTGCCTACCTCTTGATCAGAGCAGGGAAGGTACTGATGAGCAGATGCATCAAAACTATGCATCTATTCCTGGTAAGGGCTTAATTTCCAAAATATACAAACAGCTTATACAATCCAATAACAACAACCCTGCCAACAACCCAATTAAAAAATGGGCAGAATTTAGAAAGATGGTAACAATAACCCTGCTGTTAACAATAACAATAACAGCAAAAGAGACACTGATGTATAGAACAGTCTTTTGGACTCTGTGGGAGAGGGAGAGGGTGGGATGATTTGGGAGAATGGCATTGAAACATGTATAATATCATATATGAAATGATTCACCAGTCCAGGTTTGAGGCACGATGCTGGATTCTTGGGGCTGGTGCACTGGGACGACCCAGATGGGTGGTACGGGGAGGGAGGAGGGAGGGTTCAGGATGGGGAATACCTGTGTACCTGTGGCGGATTCATGTTGATATATGGGAAAACCAATACAATATTGTGAAGTTAAAAAATAAAATTAAATTAAAAAAAAATGGGCAGAAAACCCGAATAGACATTTTTCCAAAGAAGACATACAGTTGGCCAATAGGCACATGAAAAGATGCTCAACTTTGCTAATCATTCAGTTCAGTTCAGTCGCTCAGTCGTGTCCGACTCTTTGCAACCCCATGAATCACAGCACGCCAGGCCTCCCTGTCCATCACCAACTCCCGGAGTTCACCCAGACTCACATCCATCGAGTCAGTGATGCCATCCAGCCATCTCATCCTCTGTTGTCCCCTTCTCCTCCTGCCCCCAATCCCTCCCAGCATCAGAGTCTTTTCCAATGAGTCAACTCTTCGCATGACGTGGCCAAAGTACTGGAGTTTCAGCTTTAGCATCATTCCTTCCAAAGAAATCCCAGGGCTGATCTCCTTCAGAATGGACTGGTTGGATCTCCTTGCAGTCCAAGGGACTCTCAAGAGTCTTCTCCAACACCACAGTTCAAAAGCATCAATTCTTTGGTGCTCAGCCTTCTTCACAGTCCAACTCTCACATCCATACTTGACCACAGGAAAAACCTTAGCCTTGACTAGACAGACCTTTGTTGGCAAAGTAATGTCTCTGCTTTTGAATATGCTATCTAGGTTGGTCATAACTTTCCTTCCAAGGAGTAAGCGTCTTTTAATTTCATGGCTGCAGTCACCATCTGCAGTGATTTTGGAGCCCCCAAAAATAAAGTCTGACACTGTTTCCACTGTTTCCCCATCTATTTCCCATGAAGTGATGGGACCAGATGCCATGATCTTCGTTTTCTGAATGTTGAGCTTTAAGCCCACTTTTTCACTCTCCTCTTTACTTTCATCAAGAGGCTTTTTAGTTCCTCTTCACTTTCTGCCATAAGGGTGGTGTCATCTGCATATCTGAGGGTATTGATATTTCTCCCAGCAATCTTGATTCCAGCTTGTGCTTCTTTCAGCCCAGCGTTTCTCATGATGTACTCTGCATAGAAGTTAAATAAGCAGGGTGACAATATACAGCCTTGACGTACTCCTTTTCCTATTTGGAACCAGTCTGTTGTTCCATGTCCAGTTCTAACTGTTGCTTCCTGACCTGCATACAGATTTCTCAAGAGGCAGGTCGGGTGGTCTGGTATTCCCATCTCTTTCAGAATTTTCCACAGTTGATTGTGATCCACACAGTCAAAGATTTTGGCATAGTCAATAAAGTAGAAATAGATGTTTTTCTGGAACTGTCTTGCTTTTTCGATAATCCAGCAGATGTTGGCAATTTGATCTCTGGTTCCTCTGCCTTTTCCAAAACCAGCTCGAACATCAGGAAGTTCATGGTTCACGTATTGCTGAAGCCTGGCTTGGAGAATTTTGAGCATTACTTTACTAGCGTGTGAGATGAGTGCAATTGTGCGGCCGTTTGGGCATTCTTTGGCATTGGAATGAAAACTGACCTTTTCCAGTCCTGTGGCTACTGCTGAGTCTTCCAAATTTGCTGGCATATAGAGTTCAGCACTTTCACAGCATCATCTTTCAGGATTTGAAATAGCTCAACTGGAATTCTATCACCTCCACTAGCTTTGTTCGTATTGATGCTTTCCAAGGCCCACTTGACTTCACATTCCAGGATGTCTGGCTCTAGGTCAGTGATCACACCATCCTGATTATCTGGGTCGTGAAGATCTTTTCTGTACAGTTTCTGTGTATTCTTGCCACCTCTTCTTAATATATTCTGGTTCTATTAGGTCCATACCATTTCTGTCCTTTATCGAGCCCATCTTTGCATGAAATGTTCCCTTGGTATCTGTAATTTTCTTAAAGAGATCTCTAGTCTTTCCCATTCTGTTGTTTTCCTCTATTTCTTTGCATTGATCTCTGAGGAAGGCTTTCTTATCTCTTCTTGCTATTCTTTGGAACTCTGCATTCAGATGCTTATATCTTTCCTTTTCTCCTTTGCTTTTCACTTCTCTTCTTCTCACAGCTATTTGTAAGGCCTCTCCAGACAGCCATTTTGCTTTTTTGCATTTCTTTTCCATGGGGATGGTCTTGATCCCTGTCTCCTGTACAATGTCATGAACCTCATTCCATAGTTCATCAGGCACTCTATCTATCAGATCTAGTCCCTTAAATCTATTTCTTACTTCCACTGTATAATCATAAGGGATTTGATTTAGGTCATACCTGAATGGTCTAGTGGTTTTCCCTACTTTCTTCAATTTCAGTCTGAATTTGGTAATAAGGAGTTCATGATCTGAGCCACAGTCAGCTCCTGGTCTTGTTTTTGCTGACTGTATAGAGCTTCTCCATCTTTGGCTGCAAAGAATATAATCAATCTGATTTCGGTGCTGACCATCTGGTGATGTCCATGTGTAGAGTCTTCTCTTGTTTTGTTGGAAGAGGGTGTTTGCTATGACCAGTGCATTTTCTTGGCAAAACTCTATTAGTCTTTGCCCTGCTTCATTCCGTATTCCAAGGCCAAATTTGCCTGTTACTCCAGGTGTTTCTTGACTTCCTACTTTTGCATTCCATTCCCCTATAATGAAAAGGACATCTTTTTTGGGTGTTAGTTCTAAAAGGTCTTGTAGGTCTTCATAGAACCATTCAACTTCAGCTTCTTCAGCGTTACTGGTTGGGCATAGACTTGGATTACTGTGATATTGAATGGTTTGCCTTGGAAATGAACAGAGATCATTCTGTCGTTTTTGAGATTGCATCCAAGTACTGCATTTCGGACTCTTTTGTTGGCCATGATGGCTACTCCATTTCTTCTGAGGGATTCCTGCCCACAGTAGTAGATATAATGGTCTTCTGAGTTAAATTCACCCATTCCAGTCCATTTCAGTTCTCTGATTGCTAGAATGTTGACATTCACTCTTGCCATCTCTTGTTTGACCACTTCCAATTTGCCTTGATTCATGGACCTGACATTCTAGGTTCCTATGCAATATTGCTCTTTACAGCATCGGACCTTGCTTCTATCACCAGTCACATCCACAGCTGGGTATTGTTTTTGCTTTGGCTCCATCCCTTCATTCTTTCTGGAGTTATTTCTCTACTGATCTCCAGTAGCATATTGGGCCCCTACTGACCTGGGGAGTTCCTCTTTCAGTATCCTATCATTTTGCCTTTTCATACTGTTCATGGGGTTCTCAAGGCAAGAATACTGAAGTGGTTTGCCATTCCCTTCTCCAGCAGACCACATTGTGTCAGATCTGTCCACCATGACCCACCCGTCTTGGGTTGCCCCACGGGCATGGCTTAATTTCATTGAGTTAGACAAGGCTGTGGTCCTAGTGTGATTAGATTGACTGGTTTTCTGTGAGTATGGTTTCAGTGTGTCTGCCCTCTGATGCCCTCTTGCAACACCTACCGTCTTACTTGGGTTTCTCTTACCTTGGGCGTGGGGTATCTCTTCACGGCTGCTCCAGCAAAGTGCAGCCGCTGTTCCTTACCTTGGACGAGCAGTATCTCCTCACCGCCACCCTTCCTGACCTTCAACGTGGGATAGCTCCTCTAGGCCCTCCTGTGCCCATGCAGCCACGGCTCCTTGGACGTGGAGTAACTCCTCTTGGCCACCGCCCTTCGGGCATGGGGTCCTCCCAGCTAATCATTAGAGAAATGCAAATCAGAACTACAGTGAGGCATCACCTCCCACTACTCAGAATAGCCATCTTTAAAAATCTACAATAAATGCTGGAGAGGGTATGGAGAAAAGGGAGTCCTTCTACACTGTTGGTGGGAATGTAAACTGGTGCACCCACTATGGAAAACAGTATGGAGGTTCCTTAAAAATGTAAAAATAGAGTTGCCATATGATCCTGCAATCCCACTCCTGGGCATATATCCAGAGAAAACTCCAGTTAGAAAAGATACATGTACCCATTGTTCATACCAGCACTATTTACAATAGATAAAACATGGAAACAACCTAAATGTCCACTGGTGGATGAATGGATAAATAAAATATGGTACATAGCCCACCAGGTCCTCTGTCCATGGGATTCTCCAAGCAAAAATACTGGGGTGGGTAGCCATTCCCTTCTCCAGAGGATCTTTCTGAACCACGGATCAAACTTGGGTCTCCTGTATTGCAGGCAGATTCTTCACTGTCTGAGCTACTAGGGAAGCCCATATACATGTATATCATGGAATGCTACTCAGCCATTAAAAAGAATGAGATAGTGCCATGTGTAGCAACATGGATGGACCTAGAGATTGTCATACTAAGTAAGTCACACAGAGAAGACAAATACCATGTGAGATCACTTACATGTGGAATCTAAAACAGGTTACAAATGAACTTATTTACAAAACAGACTCACAGACATAGAAAATAAACTTATGGTTGCCAAAAGGGGAGGTGGGGAAGCAGGGATAAATTAGGAGTTTGGGTTAAAATTACTATATATGAGACAGATAAACAACAAAGTCCTACTGTATAGCAAGTATAGTTACCTATAATGAATATTATATATATATAATACATAGGGCTTCCCTGGTGACTCAGATGGTCAAGAGTTTGCTTGCAATGCAGGAGACCCCAGTTCAGTCCCTGGGCTTGGAAGATCCCCTGGAGATGGGAATGGCAATCCACTCAAGTATTCTTGCCTATGAAAGACAATATATATAACGGAATCAATTTGCTGTACACCAGAAGCTACCACAAATCTGTAAATCAACTATACTTCAATAAAAAAAATTTCATCTAAAGAGGAAGGTGAGGACTCCAAGCAGAACCCCATGCTGATACCCAATGGAGGGAAAGCAGATAACAATAGCCATCTCCCAGAGCCCTCTGCCAGCCTCAGCCCACCTCCTCTGCTCCCCCAGGGTCTTGCAAGTTCACAGCAGCCTGGGGGTAGGTCTATGACCTTGCAGGCAGTGAGGACACTGTCTGGGCAGGGGCAGGAGCCAGAGAGAGCAGAATGCAGCCTGTAGGCCGTCGTGCTGGGACTCAGTGTGGCTGATGCCTGCGGATGAGGTGCAGAGCTCCCTGCTTGGAACACAACATGTGGCTCACCTCGGGAATTCTGATTCTCGTGCTTTGCTCCTGCAGAGCTGCTGCAGCAGAAATAACTTCGTGTGTTTACTGCACGCTCCATGGTGCCACATGTACTTTCCTGCTCATCTGCGGAACACAGATCCCCGAGGTTCTGGCACCCCTTGAACCCCATGGGGACCGAGGAGCCCCTGAAGATTGAAAACACTATGGCAGGTGCATAGATGTCCAAGATGAACCTCGGCGAAATGGCTCACTGGGGCATTTATGTGCCTGCCACATAGTCTTCAGCACCTTTGAAAACAGCCCAGGTAATTCCACCAACAAGAACATAAACGGTTCCCTAGAGACCATTTTATTACCAAGAGGAGAATTCTGGAAAGAAGTCTATCAAGTGAGTGAATGCTGTCAAGTGTAGGTTTCTTTTCATCTGAAGGACGGTTCTGATCCACAGGGCTAAGGGCTGTTTCTCCTTGAAGTTTGGGCAGCTGAGATCTTGGGTGATGGATCACTCTGAACTTAAGACTTTCATTAAACTTGTCAAATCTGCAGCCCGTGGCTCCTTCCTTCCTTCACTCTTTATCTCAACTGGAGGAAGGGAGATTTGAGATACTCTGAAAAACACAATGTTTTCTTCACTAATCCTCTAGAAAAGGGAGCCAGCAAAACTCAATTTAGGTAAATTTAGGAAGCCGGGCAGGGCTTCCCAGGTGGCACTAGTGGTAAAGAACCCACCTGCTAATACAGGAGATGTAACAGATGGGGGTTTGATCCCTGGGTCAGGAAGATCCCCTGGAGAAGGAAATGGGAACTCACTTTAGTATTCTTACCTGGAGAATCCCATGGACAGAGGAGGCTGAATGGGCTATAGTCCATAGGGTTGCAAAGAGTCAGACAAGACTAAAGTGACTTAGCACAGCACAGGAAGCTTGGCTGTGGCTCCATATAATGCCCAAAGCCCATCGTGTGTCTGATGAGGTGACAGGTTCCCACGGGTGACTGTGGACCAACTGCTCAGCCCTCCCGCCTCCTCCCTCCTGCCCTGCAGAGACCTGCGCTTCCTCACCTCCACCTGCCTCCCCTCTGCTGGCTTCTTCTCTGCACAGACACGCACCCAAGAACCGTCCATCCACACTGAAAACATCATTTCTCTGCCACACCCACCCCTTAACTACAGACAACGCTTTGTTCTCCACTCACAGAGAACCTTCCAGGGAAACATGTGCAGTAGGAGAAAGTTTTCACAGAGCATCTAAGGTGCTTATTCTTCTGGTGTTCCTGTCACTGTGGTCACTCCACCCACCCAGGTGGGCTGCGTTCAGGGGCTGAGGGGAGTATCACAAGGGATGCCCCGTCCATGTGCCCATCCTCCTCCTAGTAGACCCCCCACTGTGTTTAGACCACACGGCATGGGGCACATTGAGAGTAAAATTACTTGTTATTTATCTGAAATTAAAATTCAATTGGCATCCTGGATTTTTTTGCTAAATTTGACAGTTCTACCTGGAATGACCTGGGTGTGTCCCTGTGAAGTCCCTCTGCAGTGTCAGCTGCATGTTTAGACATGTACTTTGGGCCCTGACCTCTGTGTGTGTGTGTGTTTCCCCTTCAAAGAAGAGGTCTCTCTAATGAGATCTATAGCTCCTCTAGCCAGGGGTCTCCTTCCAATGCAGGGTCTCTGGTTGGCAAGTGTGCAGAACCCTGTGGGCTGTGGGGAGAACAGGTTGGGTAGGGGTACTGGGTGGGCTTAGGGCTGCAGTATGGCTGGATCCCTGGAAGCCGGAGGCACAGCCGGGTCACTCATTTCTCTCCCATCCTTGCCTGCCTACCAGAGGGCAGCTTCAGGAAGACAAGCCGGCTGCCGTGGGCAGTGCTGAGTGGCAGTGGACCTTTGGACAGGGTGTGAGCCACCTACCCCTTCCCCTCCTCTGAACACGGGTGCAGGCACTGCAGGGGCACCTGCCCGTCTCGCATCTGGGTCTCAGCAGCTGAGCTGGGGAGTTTATGAGGCTGCTTTCGATCCAGAGAGGTCAGGGTTAACCCCGGCTCAGCACTTGTAAGTATGGACTGACTGACTCTTCACCTCTCTCCTGGAAGGGGCTATGGCTGGTACATTCCCCTGCCGTGATGTGTTGGGGCAGTCACCTCAGTGCACACAAGCAGCATTCAGGAACCCAGCTAGGAGTTTTATTGTATACTATATTCCCATTCAAGCCCTCAGTTCCCCAGGGCAGGGGCCAATGCTCTTCTCCATTTACAGAAAAAGAAAATGAGGTTCAGAAAGAAGGGCAGAATGATGTGCTAGGAGGAACACAGCCACGAGCTCTCCTGTAAAACAAACTGCCTCTTGGAGCTTGCTGTGTTCCATGGTGTAAAATACTCCCAACACAGCTGATTTCAACTTGTCAGCAGTTTAAGAGCTGGCTCACAAAACCCCCAAACAGCTAACAGACTGTTCTCAGAAGCTGGTGTGAAAAATGTCATTCAGATCTCTGCCCGTTTTTTTCATTAGATGTTTTGTTGTTGTTGAGTTAGGTGAGTTGTTTATATATTTTGGATATTAACCCCTTATAGGATATATGATTTGCAAATATTTTCTCTTATGTGGCAGGTTTTTGTTTTGTTTTGTTTTGCTGATGGTTTCCTTTTTAGCTTGATGTAGTCTCATTGTTTTAAATTTTGCTTTTGTTCCCCTGGTTTCCCTTGTGTGAGGAGATACATCCAGAAAGACTGCTTAAGAACAATGTGGTATATATACATATATACATACACACACACACACAAATACACACAATGGAATACTACTCAGCCATGAAAAAGACGAAACCTTGCCATTTGTGATAACATGGATGGAACTTGAGGGTATTATGTTAAGTGAGATAAGTCAGATGGAGAAAGACAAATACCCCATGGTTTCACTCATATGTGGAATTTAAAAAACAAACAATCAAAACAAAATAAATGAACAAGCCAAACCAAACCAAAACAAACACATAGATACAGAGAACAGGATAGTGGTTCCAAGAAGGGAAAGGGTAGGAGTTGGAAGGATGAAAATGATCAAGGGTATGTTGAACATGGAAACTAAAATTTTAGGGGTGAGCACACTGGAGGGTACACAGAAGTAGAAAAATAAACTTTTACACTTGAAACTTATATGACTATTCTCCTGTGGGTCAGCAGTAAAGGATCCATCTGCAATGCAGATCTGGTTCTATCCCTGGGTCAGGAAGATCCTTTGGAGAAGGAAATGGCAACCCTCTCCAGTATTCTTGTTTGGAGAATCCCATGGACAGAGGGGCCTGGAGGGCTACAGTCCATGGGGTCACAAAGAGTCAGTCACAAAGTGACTCGATTGAGTCACTGAGCATGCATTCATGCAAACCAATGTCACCTCAACAAAATACAAATGAAAAAACAAGCACCTGGTGTGAGCATCCCAGCACCCTGAGAAGCCTAAGGGTACACAGCCAGGGGGAACTGGGGCTCCACTTGGTCCCCTGGGACCCCTCTACCCCCAGCACCCTCTCAGCTCTGCGTTCTTCCCTTGCTCCAGCTGCCCCTGTACTACTCTTGGGATACTGACCAGCCTCGGGTTGCTCAGCCAGATATGCCCACAAC
Source organism: Bubalus bubalis (assembly GCF_019923935.1). Classification (NCBI taxonomy): domain Eukaryota; kingdom Metazoa; phylum Chordata; class Mammalia; order Artiodactyla; family Bovidae; genus Bubalus; species Bubalus bubalis. The sequence continues at coordinate 26,982,045 of NC_059173.1, read as the reverse complement.
ACAGAGGGTGGACTGGCCTGGGGCCAGCAGATGCCAGCTTGTGAGAGCTGACTTTTGCATCTTAAATTTTCAGGGATTCTATAAGCCGGGTGGTAGCTTAAAAAAATGAGTCATGGGGAAAAATAATCTATGTCACAGGAAACTGACAAATGCTTTTATGTTCTCCCACCTCACCCCACAGAGGCAGCTGTAATACACTGAGCATCACGATCCTGCCCTTAACAAATGACAGTTGACAGATGTGAGGTCTGACTCAGCTCCCGAGACTGCATTCAGGACAATCCTGAGACATGGTGACATGCCATGCTCCGGTACCAATACACTGAGGCTACAGACTGAGAGCCATGTGGATACCACACCTTGCTTGGCTTCATCCCCTCCTGGCCTGGCTCCCAGTCCCTCATCAGCTCCCTGGAGAGAGGCTCTGATATCGCTCATCCCCAAGTCCTCACCAGAGCATCTGCTCCTGGGACCCAGGTCGGCCTGGCCTCTTGGACCTCATGGCACGCCCTCCAGCAGGGTGCAGCTGGGTGCCCGCTGCACATTTGTGTCCTTGATGGTGATGTTTTCATTGTTCTGTGTGGTTCTGGTTGGCTTCCCCCTAAGAGGGCATGATCAACAAATGCTACAATGTTGCAGCAGACCCAACAAGCTGAGTGACATGTTCACAGGCCAGCTGTAAAGAAATGATGAAATTGGCCCCACAAAGAGGTCCAGAGGAGTGTTTGTGTGCAGCTGGTGCTGGCAGTTAACAGGGGAGTAAATGGAGGAGTAAGACTGGATCCTTGCCCAATACCAGCATCAAAAGTGGATCTAGGTGGATCGCAAACCTAAATAGGAAAGGAAATAAAATAAGAAAGGAAATAAGATAGCAGAATATATAGGATGTTAGTGAACATGTGACTGGGAATTGTATTTTAAACAAAATTTAAAAGTATGAGGCAGATCATAAAACGATTAATTTTATTACATTCATGTAAGGATGTCTGTTCATGAAGGAAATCATGGACAAAATTAATGGACCACTGACAGGTGGGAGAATATGTTTGTAATGTTTGAGAATGGCAAACAGTCAACATCTAGAATACACACCATAATTTTGTAAATCAATGAGGGAAAGAGAATTCCCATAAATGGGCATGAAAATATTAGATAATCATCAGCGATCGAAACTTCAAAATACTAACAAGAATATGCCAAGATACTCCAAATTGTTGGACATGAGGGACATGCAAATGAACCCTGCAGTGTGATATCCGTTTATACCTAATAGTCTGGCAGCGATTAGGAAGCTGGCAACTGCCTGTGTTGCCAGGGAGACGGAGACACAGGGACACCCGTGCCCAGCAGGCGGGAGGGTAGCTGGAGCAGCCACCCTGGAAAGAAACCTGGCACTGTTTAGTCAGACCAAATACAGGAAAACTCTATGACCAGATGTCCCCCCGCCTGCACCCCCAAGCACTTGCCTGGGAAGATGCTGACACGGGTCCACATGTGACAAGGGACATGTAAGAGGATTTTCTCTGAGTGTGTGTGTGGGGCCAGGAGTTGGAGGCTTCCTGGGAACGTGGGGGGAAAACGTGGCCCCCGAGCATGATGCAGTTGCGGAAAACAATGGAGTCATTGTGCACTTAGCAACATGAGCATCTGTTCAAAACACAATTATTTGTAAAAATAAAAAGTGTCATAAACAGAAAGAAACACACAACAGAATGGCATTGGTGTATGTTTAAATATATGCCCAGAAAACAGCAATGGGCATTTTACAAGACCACATTCAAATAAACAAATGGTCATTAAACACAACTCAAGATTTTCCTAAAAATGAAATCTTAGGAAAGAGTCTCAATAAATACACTCAAATAAACAAGATAAAAATGTCATAAAAATAAAACATTTACTAGTAAACACAGTTTTATGATTTCCTAAGGGCAGGAGAGGAATGGACTAAAGGGGAATAAAAAAATAATAAAACCAGATGGAACCCACATGCAGACAAATGACATGGAATCTGTGCAGTGTGATTAGTTCACCCCGTTTGTCTTGTGGTCCAAGAAAGAGAGTGAAGATGGAAGCAGTGAAAGAGGGGCTGTGAGACCCATGGAGGCCCTTGGAGGTAGACATCATTCTGTCTATCCCGAATCAGCACAAAAGAAGAGTGGAAAGAAAGTGAAAGTGAAATCGCTCAGTTGTGTCCGACTCTTGGCAACCCCGTGGACTGCAGCCGACCAGGTTCCTCCGTCCATGGGATTCTCCAGGCAAGAATATTGGAGTGGGGTGCCACTTCCTTCTGCAAAAGAAGAGAGGGGATCCCATCTTTCTGGACTTCTGACCTGGCCCCGCCCCTCTGGCCTGGCCCGGCCCCAATATTGGCCCCGCCCCTATGCTGGCCCCGCCCTCATCCTCCCACCTGGGCCTTCCCCACTTTGCCCACAGCACAGCTGCCTTGAGTGCACATGGTCTGGCAGTGGATGTGATGGCTTTTCTTCGGTGGGGTGCAGTCCAGAGCTCCCACAGCCTCCTGTCAGCAATATGAGTGGGGGACCAAGCCCCGTCCCTGGTGCAAACCTAGACCCAGCGGAGGTGGGCTGTGCGCAGCTCTGGGACCCTGCGCGTTTGCCCCCTTTCCGCTTCCCCGGCTGTCCTGTCTCCTGCTCACACGTATGGAACCCCAGCAAGAGCAAGGTCCTCCTGTCCACCGTCCTGGGGAGACACCTGCAGGGATCGGGGTCCCCAGAGCTCCCTCCCCAACACCCCCACCCCCGCTCAGGCCTTCGTGCAGGGAAACCTTCCCCAACATCCAAGCATCGGCATTCTGTGCACAGAGACAATTCTGTGAAAACTAAAAATTGTGGATGGTGGTTGACCCCGGGCCAGTGATGTCAGCAATTTTTTTCTGCATTTCTCACTTTGTTTCAGTTTTGCCTCAAATAGTAAGAGTTTAGCGTCAGAATGATGAGTCACCATCTGCAGAGGTGTCCTTGAGAGAAGGTATGGGGGCACCGGTGTGGACCGGAAGCTGCTTCCATCTCTGGGTTTCGGGGGTGGGCGATGCTGAGGCAGGGATGGTGCCTCTGAACCTCAGGCTCTCCTTCTGTACCACCGGCCTGACGGGATTCATCTCTCAGGGCTCTGGGTGTCATGTCCTAACCTCTGTGGAATGTGTCCTCTTCATCCTTCTGCTCTGCTACCCTCCCAAGGCATGGCACCTTCGTCAGGTTACCTGCAATCTCCTAACTGCCCTACCCCCCCACCCCAGTCTCTGCTCAGTGGCTGGAGTCTTTTTTTTTATATAGTTTATACTTAGTTTTTTTTATTTAAATTTATTTATTTTAATTAGAGGCTAATTACTTTACAATATTGTATTGGTTTTGCCATACATCAACATGAATCTGCCATGGGTATACACGTGTTCCCAATCCTGAACCCCCCTCCCACCTCCCTCCCCATACCTTCGCTCTGGGTCAACCCAGTGCACCAGCCCCAAGCATCCTGTATCCTGCATCGAACCTGGACTGGCGATTCGTTTCTTAAAGACTGAATTGAATCAAGTTATCTCCTCACTTAATCCCTTCAGTGGTTTCCCATCTCACTGAACCTCAAATGTGGTAAAAGCAGGATCTAGACAGAAAAGTGGAGAGTTGGTCACACCTAGGTGCAGAGCTGGGAGGGCAGAGGGGGTGACTCAGGCTGGAGGAGCAGACTGTGGGCGATGGCAGATGAGCGCCACTGCAGGACCAGCTCTGCACATGTCCTGGGACAGGGGAACAGCAGAGAGCAGGCCCCAGGAGCACACTGTTCTCCTGCCTTGGAAGGACCCCCTGGAGAACAATAGGATCATGAGGGTGGGGTTCCAGCCAGGTCTGGACTGCTGAAGAGGGGGCTCTGCAGACAGCAAGGTTAGCTGGAGGGACACCTCTTCTTTCAAAGGCCCTTCCCACCTTGGATCCCCACCAGAGCATCTGTGGTCAGGAGCTGGCAGGGTGCTGCTCAGGGGAGCGTGTTCACAGATCCCAGACCCCTTTACAGAGCAGGGCAGGATGGGCAGGGGTCTTTGTCAGCAGGAGACCTCCATACTAAGGCTGCCAGGGCCCTTGAAGCTGCCCCCCCCAGAGTACACCCCCCACTCTGGGATGCGCCTCTGCACCCTCTCCAGCACAGGCTGTGGTCTGGCCTCCCTGGACCTTGTCTGTCCCCAGGTCACCCTGTCTCTCCCCCTTGGGCCCTGACCTCCTGCCACTCTGCTTTCAAGACTGCCCTACTACTCTGGTCAGCCCGCCTCACCTCTCCGCCGCTCAGCTCCAGCCTCCCTCCCCAGGGAAGTGCTCCCTGCCCTGTGTCCCTGGGGTCACATTTCCTGGGCTGTCCCCTCCTCCACCATACCCAGCACAGCTGACAAGGTGACCTCTGGTCAGTACTCTGCCCTCTAGACTCAGGTCCTTGTGCTCAGGGACCACCCTTCCCTGCTGCCTTGCACATGGTAGGTGCTCATTAAATACTTGTTGGGGGACTGGGTAGTGGGTTAGTGGGATCTTAGAGCTGGGAGAGGATCTGGGTCTGGCTGGACCATCCACACAGCCCTTGTGTCACTCTGAGAGGTTCCTGCAGGGAGCCAGCCCTGGCTACACAGAGAGGCGCTTGTGAGTGAGAAAGGAATAGACAGAGGGGCTGGGCCAGCTCAGGGGGCCAGGAAGCGATTAGGGGCCAAAGCCAGAGCAACACTACAGAGGTGCTCATACTGTAAGGAACCCCGCACTGCACTTGGGGCCAGCAGCTCGAGGGGGACTCCGTCCTGGTGAGTGTGAAAGCGGACACTTCTCTTGCTGAAGATCCTGGGGGCTGCTGGGGAAGTGGGAGACATGGAGCTGGTGGCAGGAAGTGTGTGGTCCACAGAGGACAGAGGATGGAGGGAGTTATCCATAGGTTATGCTCCTTCAGTCCTGGACAGTGTGGGGAGAGTGATGGGCCTGGAAGGGTCGTCCCCTCACCCTTTTCCACCTCCCCTTTCCATTAGGAGGTCTGAGCCACCTCAGCCTGGTCCACTCTCCTCAGGTCCCCCTCTGCTGCCTGGTCCAGGCAGCTGCCCTCTCCCACCTGGACAACTGCAGAGGCCTCACTGTGTAGCATGAGACCATCACACACCCAGTCAAGTCGTGTGAGTTCAGACACGTGCACTTGGGAAGAAACTAAGATGCGGGCACGTGTTGGGGAATCAGGAGCTGGTGGGGACGCTGCCCCCCAGGGTGAGGGAGGGAGAGCTGCTTGGGAGTCTTGTGTGTATCTTCATGCTCCTACGGAGACACAAATGTCTCCTTCCTTACATGGTGGATTTGTACACCACGTGGGCTGTATCCTGGCACAGAGAGTGCTGGGGCAAAACTGCCTTTACAAATCTCTGGAATCACCCATGAAACCCAGTGCCCACGGCTTTGCAAAGTGCGTACAGAATAGATGCAAATGCATTCAGAATGCAAAAGTCAGTGAAATGAACAGCATACCATAAATAGTACACGTGTAAATTTAATTTTACAGCTCATTTTGAATTATCCCTCTTTTTTTTTTCTGGAAAAATGCATACATTTGAATTCTTATGAATTAAATGTGGTTTTTGGTGAGAATGCGGTCATTCAGCCTCAGAAGGGCCAGCAGAGAACGAGCTCCACTTTGAATCATTGCAACCTCAGCCCTGGCAGGTGCATCTCACCTCAGCCCCTGGAACCAGAGATGCTCTCATCTGGCCTGGCAGCTCCTCGGGGGATGCCCCGTGTGCTGGGGCTTTCGCAGGCTGGTACCATCTGAGTGCCTTCCATGCAAGACCCACTTGACCTGCAGGACCCCAATGAGGCAGGTTTATCACTGCCTTGTTTACAGACAGGACACTGAGACATTCAGCTCCTGCCCTAGGAACATAGCCAGTGAGTGAAGGTGAAAAGTGAGCCTTGGCTTTACTTCTGTAACCTTTAAAGTTCAGATACTATGTTCCCAAACTATTTGTCATAAAAGATAAATAGTTTAGGTCAAAGGCCCCTTAAAACTTGTTAACTTTTAGAAAAATGAAAAATAAAAATTCAGGTAAAGAAATGCTGCTTTCTTGGGCTCTGAGCATGTACTTTTCTCAACAGATATGGGGGCTGGAGGTCAGTTGCAATAATCAATTAAGTTAAGTCTCAGAATCCTGGAAAAAAAAATTAAGCCAGGTACTTTTTGCTAGATGTAAAAATAAATCCTGGTGAAAAACCAGAGTAGGAATAAAGGATTGGCTGTTAATGGTCATGTAATCAACTATCGTATTGTCAGCTCTATTCCAGTCCCCTGAAAAACAAGTCTGGTGTGCAGCTAAACCATTCCAAAGAATAAATGAACAGACAGAGCCTTGGTGCTGCTGCCTCTGGTGATTTTCTTCTGGTGTAGCCCTGTGTGTGGCTGGCTGTCATGACTGAAGACACTGAGGGCAGAACATTCTAGAAGGTTCTGGAATGTGCCCAGGGTTGACTGAATCTGCCTTTCATCTTCTGGGCAGGGAGGGGCAGGTGGTGGCACTGCCCTGAGGATGTCCTTCTGCATGGTGTCTCAGTATGGGCAGCGGGAAGGTCTGTAGGTCCCTCCCCTACCTGATGCTGTCCCTACCAGGTCACTGCAGCCTCCTGGCCCCCAGGACTCTGCCCACCCCCTCCACACATACACCTGTAACCAGGTCCCCTCCCACTCTCCTTCCCTGAAGCCAGGATGGGATGCTCGGAGACCAGATTTCAGGAGTGCCATACAGGAAACCATCCCTGTCCTCCAGCTCTCCTTTCTGGGACTCTTCCAGTTAGAACAACAAGCTCTAAAAGCCTTTGATATTCTTCCAGGAAAGCACAGGGTGGAAAATTTACATGAAAATCTGTCTCTTTCCTCCTGTAGTAGAATTATTATTATTATGTTTTGAAGTGTGACTTTGCTTGCAGTATAAGCCTAATTAGAACCCTGTAGTGATGCATTCCACACCACAAGGATTAGAACAGGAATTCCCAACCTCTCTCTCTCTTGCTCCCGAACTGTCAAAAATTCTGCAGTTATCTGTGCATTTATGGTGGTGGGTGAGTGGTTATTGCTGATGAGCTTTTATCAGGGACCCCAGGGCTCTGCCAGGAGCCAAGAAACCAAGAATGTGTAAGGGAGCTCCTGCCTTCAAGGGACCAAGTGCAGCTGGGGAGGAGGGTGGTTCCAGTATCAGAGAGACCTGGAGTTGAGCTGAACACAGACAGCAGATAGATGGAGGCTTAGGGAGGGCATGGGGAAAGGATGCAGGCAGGAGAGGCCTGGGGAATGTGTGAAGTGGCAGCCTGGGGGCTCCTTGGAGTGGAGCAGAAGTCCTGGGGGAGGGTCTCCAGATTGTGGGCAGAAGGATGCTATGAAAGCTTTGGTGGAAATGGTCTTCCCAAAGCTATCAGTCCCTTGATGTGGTGGGAAGGAGCTATGATGACCTCAGTGCTCAGAGACCACCTTTCTCCAGCACACTTGTTGCTCTGTCCCAGAATTTCTCAGGCTCAGAAGAGTGAAGTTGGGGTGGGAGGGACAGAAATAGGTTACCAATTAGAACTCTGTCAGTGACAGAATCAATTTCTAATTAGCTTTAAAAAAGGTAGGGGGAGTCCATTGGCCCACTTCACAGAAAGTACCAGGTTTTGCCTTCAGGCGTGGCTGGATCCAGGCACTCAGGTGAGGCAGTGAGGATCTCTCTTCTTCAGTAACCATCTGCGTCTGAGTAGGACATCACTGGAGAGCCAGCTCTGGGGCACCAGAACAGACCTTTTTGTTAAAACAGGACGTAGCAGGCATCTCCATCACCAAGGACAAGAGGTCCTTGTCTTTCTTGGAAGCAGAGATTGGGGAATGTATGTCAGCAGTGAGAGCACGGTGACACCCCACAGCAGCTGGCAGCCCCAGGCAGAATGGCCCCAGCTGCTGTGAGTCAGGGGCTCTCTCCACATAGAGATGTCTGGGGTGGGGGAGGTATTGACCATCTGGGTGGGGAAGAGTCAGCAGAAGGACTGAGTAGGCACTGCCCAGCCTGTTGGAGCTGAGGAGAGAGAGACCCTCCCCAGAACAAGGTGAGATCAGGACAGCAAGGTTTGTGAAACCCTGACTCAGAGGCAGCAGATCCCCCAGGCAGGGTCCTACCCCATCCCCACCCTGCAGCCTTTTCCTCTCTCCAGACTTTTCTCAACAAAAGGGATTTACCTTTTCATTCTTTTTGTTTTTTCTTTTTTTTAAATATAAATTTATTTATTTTAATTGGAGGTTTATTACTTTACAATATTGTATTGGTTTTGCCATACATCAACAAATTTTGTTTATAAGTGTGACCAAGATATTTTATTTGGCCACACTATACAGCGTGCAGGATATTATTTCCCCCAGTAGGAACTGAACCCGTGCCTCCAGCAATTGAAGTGTAGAGTCTTAACCACTGGACTGCCAGGGATGTCCCACCTTTTCATTCTTTAAATATTTGTCACCTCTGATTCCCTAGCACCTCAACTCATGGAGCTGAACCATAAGGATTTCAAATCTGCTTCTGAAGCAGAGCTTCCTTCTGGAGAGGTATTTCCAAATTCACATCCTATCTCCCAAGAGATGACTATTAAATGATGTAATCATGTACACGACATTCATGCTGTTATTATTGCTCAGTCATTAAGTTATATCCAACTCTGTGACCCTTTTTGACTGCAGCACTCCAGGCTTCCCTGTTCTTCACCATCTACTGGAGTTTGCTCAGACTCATGTCTACTGAGTCGATGATGCCATCCAACCATCTCATCTTCTGTCCCCCTCTTCTCTTCCTGCCCTCAATCTTTCCCAGCATCAGGGTATTTTCCAATGAGTCATCTCTTTGCATCATATGGTCAAAGTATTGGAGCTTCAGCTTCAGCACCAGTCCTTCCAATCAATGTCAAGGGTTGATTTCCTTTAGGACTGACTGGTTTGATCTCACAGTTCATGGGACTCTCAAGAGTCTTCTTTAGCACCACACTTTGAAAGAATCAATTCTTTGGCTTTCAGCCTTCTTTATGGTCCAACTCTCACATTTGTACATGACTACTGGAAAAACCATAGCTTTGACTCTGGGGACCTTTGTGGGCAAAGTGATGTCTCTGCTTTTTAATATGCTGTCTAGGTTTGCTATAGATTTCCTTCCAAGGACCAAGCATCTTTTAATTTCATTCATGTAAAGTACCTTTAACCAAAAGAGTTACACACACACAAATACACGCATGCACACTCACGCTCACAACTGTTTCTAAATATTTAGAAAAAATCCCAACCCTTGTCTTTGAAGAATCCTTGAGGGTTTTACAATCTTTTAGAGAGTTTATTGAAACAGTAACAAATTAGCTGTGTGTGGAGTGTATTTCAAAACTACTTTCTATGTATTTAGTTTGCTGACTTTTATAATTTGAAGCTCTCACCAGGGCTCCAAACTTCTTTTTGATGACTGAAGAAATTGTTGGTACCCAGCTTGCTGAGGGCATCTGTCTCCATCCTTTAAAATTGCCTTTTCCGCATGTTGCACAGGATTTTTACAAGGTTTGCCATTACAAATTATGGTTCAAATGGCAAAATGGGGCCTCTGTAATAAATGATTTCAGGTTCTAAGTGTATAATTATGGTGTTTTTACCAATTACATAATCAAGATAGGTAATTATGTCATTAAAATATGACATTTTATCCACTCTGCAGAAGCTGTTTGTAGGGGATCATGAACTTTGTGGGTCTGAGGTGTGAGCAGGGGTCTATCTAGGGGATCATGAGACCATCCTATGGGAGGAAATGAGGATTTCACATGGTAAAGTTTATCCCCAATTGCTGGTGTTCTGCTTGGTCCTGGGGAGGAGAGATTCTAAGCGAGTTAATGACACGTGTTCTCCCCCTTGGTAATATTAGGACAAACAACCCCCATTTAGTATAATTGCTTGAATTATCTGGTTAAAATTCCATGTAATCTTCTCTAACGACTTATAATTACACTCAGATGCTGCCCGCGAACCCCTGTGTGCTTGGAACATGGCAGGGGCTGGGTTTTCCAGCGGGGTTCCTCTCAGGAGGAGCCCCCGCTGCCCCCTGCTTTCCGGCTCCCTCATGCCCCTGGTGGAGATTCCTGAGTGGACCTGGGATCTTGTTACCGTGTCTGTCCAGGGGGTCCAGGGTTCAGACCCCAAGTCAGGAATCGCTCCCTCCCACTGGCTCCTGATTTATCCCAAGTCCTAACCCTAGCACCCGGTCCCCTCACTTCATGGCAAATAGAAGGGGAAGAAAATGGAAACAGTGACAGACTTTATTTTCTTGGGCTCCATAATCACTGCAGATGGTAACTGCAGCCATGAAATTAAAAGATGCTTGCTCCTGGAAGGAAAGCTATGACAAACTTGGATAGCATTTTAAAAAGCAAAGCATCACTTTGCCGATAAAGGTCAGTATAGTCAAAGCTTTGGTTTTCCAGTAGTCATGTATGGATGTGAGAGTTGGACCATAAAGGAGGCTGAGTGCCAAAGAATTGATGCTTTTGCAATGTGTTGTTGAAGACTCTTGAGAATCCCATGAACTGCCAGGAGATCAAACCAGTAAATTCTAAAGGAAATTAACCCTGAATATTCATTGGAAGGACTGATGCTGAAGCTGAAGTCTCAAAACTTTGGCCACCTGATGGCAAAAACTGACTCATTGGAAAAGACCCTGATGCTGGGAAAGATTGAGGGCAAGAGGAGAAGGGGGCAACAGGGAATGAGACGGTTGGATGGCATTATCAACTCAATGGACATGAGTCTAAGCAACCTCTAGGAGATGGTGAAGGACAGGGAAGTATGGTGTGCTGTAGTCCATGAGGTCGCAAAGAGTCAGCATGATTGAGGGACTAAACTAACTCTAGCTGGGGACATGTCCACACCTTCCCTTCCTGTCCACAGCTGGATCAAGGCCAGGCCCCTCAGTCAGAAATTCTCTGTTCTGTGAGATTTCAGCTTTTTCTGTTTAACACACTTTTGGAAGTTGGTGCTGGATTAACGAACAATAGCAGGCCAGCACTCCACACACAGTATGGGGTTTGAGCGCTGGAAGACGCTGACGGAGGATGGGGACTGAGACCCTGAGGGGTGTCCATCAACCTTGCTCCAAAGCGAGTGAGCACGCTTCTCACCCACCCACTCCAGGGTGGATTTTCTGCCTCATACACGGGGGTTGTGACACCAGCAGCTTCCCAGCCGGATGTTCCCTAACAATTTCAGAAGGAAATAACATTTCATGTGATTAAAGGCAATGATCTTGAGCTGGTATCACTTTTCTTCTTTTATTGAACACAATGAAAATATAATTACATCCTTTATGTAAAATCTCACGCATATCAACAGCGGTCACCCAGTTACAATATGATGGTCATACATTTTGGTTGCATGTGTTTTTTCATTATGCTTTGGGCAGGAAGATCCCAGTGTTTGCTTTAAATTCCATTATACCATCATCAAGAGGCCGTGGAGCGGGCGAAGGGGACCCAACAAAGAAATGGCCATGATCTCACAAAATCACAGAATGCAGAACCACCCACTCTGGTGGCAGCCATCCTGAGCTGGTGGTGGGGAGGAGGGAAAGTGAGGGGCAAACCTGACACCTCCTGAAAGTGCCCTTGTTAACTGGAGCAAGATGCTGAGAGGAAAGGTTTCCATGGAGCCGTGTGAATAATGGAGAAATACAAGTGGTCTATTTAATTTATCATGAAGAATTTCCTCCAAGCCCTACCTAAACCCGGAGTTTCCCTTCCAATGATGAGAATAAATCATTACATTAGATTTCATGAGCTCTGACTAGATTTCTCTTTTAACCCCATGAAGATGTCACTTGCCGAGCCCTGTCCTGTCACCTGGGGCTCAGGGATAACCTAGGTGGACGAGGCATGTGGGCTGTTCTGTAGATGGAGGGAGGGGGAGGAAGGGTCTTTGGATCTGTACACCCTCCTGCCTCCTCCTTGAGCCCCCAGCACACCCCTCTGCTCTTCCCCACCCCCTCCATCAGCAGTGAGAACCAGCTGCTGTAATAATTGCCCAAGGCAGACATTTTCTAAACATGAATTCTCCTGGGATAAAATCATTAATTAAAAAGGAATTAACGTATTCTGAAGGCAAGTATAAATTAGCTGGGGATTGTTCACTCTTAGATCATTTTAGTCATGGATGAAAACATAAGACATTAAAGCTAGTGTGCAGACAAGACTCAACACTTTCTGAGATTCTCCTTGTGCTTGGATGTCTGTGTCCCATCTAACTGCTGTTTTGATTGGATTTTTGTGATCTCTGCTCTGCTAGTGAGAGATAATGTATGTGCATTTCACAAAGATGGGAAGATTCAGGGGCCCTTCTCACCCAGACACGCACCCAGGGAGGAAGATGCCAGCAAACAAAGCCAAGTTTGAAAAGCTTCCCATCTGTTTAGCTGTGTGAGTGATGCATGTTGATGGCAGGGAGAGGAGATCGGAAAACCCAGAGCCTCAAAGAAAAGAGAGTTCAATCATCCACATTCTATCATCAGGCAAATCACCTTTAGCATTAATGCTGTATCTTTTCCATTTTTAGAATTTTGTCTAAACTAAGGCACAAATATAATGCATGTACTACATTTAACCTCATTTATGCCTAAATGGGTCTGTGTTGTAAATGACATTTCATGACCTGCCCCATCACTTGACACACTGCAGAGACCAGTGCACATAAATCATGCAGATCGGCACACGCATCTTATTCTGAGAGTGTTCACTGATGCTGTCCTGAAGTCATCTCCCTCTTCGGTCTTTCAGGATTCCCGGGGGCTTTGGTGTCGCACAGAGAGATGTAATTAGTGTCCCTGGGTTGCACTTTTGCCCTTAGCACACTGTCCCCCGCCCCCGGCCCTGAAATGGGTTTCACTTTACACACAGAACAAGGAAACGAAAGCACCAGTTACCTTAGCCAGAACACTGTTGGTGGGGAGGGAGAAAGGAAAAAGGGGGATCCTGAGAGTCATAAAATGTCAGGGAGAGAGCAAGAGAAGTGGGAGACAAAAAAGGGGAAGTATATGGGCATTTGTGAACGAGTGCTGGGTTCACCTGATCCAACCATATGTCCTTTGACACTAATCAGCATGCTGCCCCCAGTTTGCTGGCATCTTCCTCCCCGCGTGCGTGTCTACTCCAGCACTTCAGAGGCTTTGGAGCTGAATTGAACCACAGCCCATGCAATGAAGGCAGGGCTTGCTGTATCTACCTACCCAGGTCAACTGTCCAGTTAAACAAACCTTCCCCAAAGAATTTAAACAACATCCAGAGTCACATAATGTAATATTTACTATTCAGGATGCAACCTGAAATACTATGCCATCAAGAAACCAGAACCATCTCAGAATGTTGCAAGTGGAAATTACAGTTGAGAGATACCAGCCCCAGGTGACACAGTTGTTGGAATTGTCAGACAAGCCCTTAAAAGAACTGTTATAACTATGCTCCAGGAAGAAATATGAGCACTCTTTAAACAAATGGAAAGAAAGAGATTCAGATGAGAAATAGAAGATAAAAAGCAACAAATGAAAATTTAGAGCTAAAGAATGCAATAACCAAAAGACAAAATACTGTCTGGTCCCAAAGGTAGAATGGAGTTTACAGAGGAAAATGTTACTGATAAGAGATTAATAAAAACTATCCATTCTGAGAAACCAGGAGAATAATTCTGAAAAACCTGAGCAGAGACTCAGAGACCTGTGGGACAAATACAAACAAAAGCTCAGCATTTATGCCATCAGAATTCCAGAAAGAGAGGAAGAATGTGGTGAGAAAATAATTGCTAACATGTCACAAATTTGCTAAAACAAAAACCAACACATTCAAGCAACCAAGTGAGCCCCAAATAGGACAAATTCAGAGAAAGTCATGCTTACATATATCAGAATCAAACTGCTGAAAGCAAACACAAGAATAACCTTGAAATAACTGTGAAGTCATTCCAATCGCTCTTCCCCTCTGTGTGTGTCATTGTGTAGAATGTCTTCACAGTTTTCATCAGAAAGCATAAAATTAGATGATAGCAGAACAGCCAGTGATTTCAAGGCTCAAAAAAGTGGAGTTCACCAGAGTCCTACCTCCAGTGAAAACATCCATCGATAACAGTGATGCTGAGACATTCTCAAAAGCAGGACACCAGACGTGTTGCCAGCCGACCTGCTGGGAAAGAAACTTAAGGCAGCTCCCCAGGAGCAGAGAAAGAGACCAGAGGAGACTCATGACTTCACAAGGGAGGGAGGAGCAGCAGAAATGGTGACTATCTGGGTCCTTAGAATCGGCTGCTTTTCTCTCCTCATTCTTTAAAACATGAAACGCCTCGTTTCAGCTCTGACATTACAGAGCTTTGGAGAGTCCACTTTCATCCATAAAACCAGGAAAAACTGAACAAACTAAAATCACCTTTGCTTCGAGGCATTGAGACGTGAGGAGCAGACAAACCATCACGTCAAAATCCAGAGAGACAAAGGATGTAGAGGGTCGGGCCAGGATCTACCCACCTGGAGCAGGAGCAGCTGGGGAGGTGAGCTGGCAGGAACACTTTGATGACACTGACGTATGACTGAGCCTGCGTGAGGACTCGTGTGAGGGCCAGAGGCTTCTATTGGCCACAGTGTCAGGGGACGCCCACACCGTTCTAGTTTTACCTCCAGGAGCCCCACCAGGTTCTCCCCGGGAAGACCCAAGAAAGATCCCTGTGGCCAAGGCAGAGGAAGGGGACAGCAGTCCCTGTGAAGGTGCCCAGAGTCTTCTCTGGAGCAAAGGCTGCCTCCAGGTGGGAGTGTGCCAGAGCTCAGTCCTGAAGACTGTCCCAGCCTGGAGGAGGGGTTGCCCCACTGCAACCCTGTCTGACATGAAGGGGGAGAAGAATTGATCCCTCTGGAGAAGCATGTGGGGAGGTCATGGCCCAGGGCTCAGCCACTAATAGAGAGATTTCATCATGTGATTGTAGACCACTTTCCTCCCCTAGACATACAACCACTTGGCACTGATGTAATAACCATGATTATGGCTGAAAGAGCTACGGGGCCCAGCGGCTCTGTAGAGGAGCACACGGGGAAGCCCAGTCTGGGGGGCGCCAGACAAAGGCACGAGGGGAACCTGGAGCCTTCGACACCTGGAGCCACAGAAAACCTCACCCAGAGCCCATCCTACCCAGAAGGACATGGAGCCCCCACTAATGGCCTGCTCATCCCCGTTTCTGTCACCCAGTGCAACATGTCCTGCTTCCAGCAAGGATGCTTGACAGCGAGTGTATCACTGTCTGACGGGGTTTATAAGGAATGTAGGTGTAACGCACAGGACACCTGTAGCATAGTGTGGAAGGTAAGGTGACCCAGATCACTACCATCCCTGTGTTCCATGTGAAATCATAAAGTATCAGTGTTAGGTGGATTGTGCAAAGTTAAAGTATATGAATTTTAACCCCCAGGACACACACATACACACACACAGAATTATACAAGGGATATATTAAGAAATCAACAGATACATTGAAATAGAAAGTAATTAACCTTCAATTAAAATACATTTATATTAAAAAAAATAAAATAAAAAATTAAATGTTATAAAAGGAAGCCAGAAAAGGGACAGAGAGGAATTAAGAACAGAGGCAGCAAACAGAAAAAGATAATAAATAATTAGATATAATTCAAACATCAATAATTATGTTAACTATAAACAGTCTAAAATAGGGTTCAGGCCAAACAGGCCAAATTCAGTTTGCCACCTGCTTTTGTAAATATAGGTTTATTGGAATAGAGATTTTACCATTATCTGTGTATTGTCTGTGGTGCTTTTGTGCTGAAACTGAAGAATGGAAGAGCTGCAGCAGAACCCCTGTGGCCCAAAGTGAAAACTACTTAGCATCTGTCCTGTTACAGAAAGAAACCAAAACTTGAGAAACCCTGGTCTAGACACACTAGTCAATTGTCAGAATATTACAAAAAGTAAAAATAAAACCCAAACATACACAGTAACCTACATGCTGTCTATAAGAAACCCATTTTAAATACATCATTCTAGGAAAGATAAATTAAAATTATGAAAAAGACACACTGTGCAATGCTAATCAAATGAAAGCTGCTCCTGCTTCTGCTAAGTCACATCAGTCGTGTCCAACTCTGTGCGACCCCATAGACGGCAGCCCACCAGGCTCCTCCATCCCTGGGATTCTCCAGGCAAGAACACTGGAGTGGGTTGTCAGTTCCTTGTCCAATGCATGAAAGTGAAAAGTGAAAGTGAAGTTGCTCAGTCGTGTCTGACTCTTAGTGACCCCATGGACTGCAGCCCACCAGGCTCCTCCATCCCTGGGATTCTCCAGGCAAGAACACTGGAGTGGGTTGTCAGTTCCTTGTCCAATGCATGAAAGTGAAAAGTGAAAGTGAAGTTACTCAGTCGTGTCCGACTCTTAGTGACCCCATGGACTGCAGCCCACCAGGCTCCTCCATCCCTGGGATTCTCCAGGCAAGAGGACTGGAGTGGGTCACCACTGCCTTCTCTGAAATGAAAGCTAGAGAACCTATATTTATATCAAAGTAGACTTCAACTAAGGAAAAAACCCAACCATTTAAAGAAAAGATATCAATTGTGCACAATCCCTTCTGGAAAACACTTAGCAACAAGCTTTAGAGGCCAGCACTTCCACCCTGATACCAGAGTCAAGATATCACTTTCTGCCATTGGAGTGGTATCATCTGCATATCTGAGGTTGTTGATATTTTTCTGGCAATCTTGAATCACATGATAAGAAAACTAGAGGACAATATCCCTTATGTACACAGACACAAAATCATCATGTAAATATTTTAAAAAATGGAATCATGAAAAACATAAAAATTTAACATAACACAAAGAAGTGTGTAGATATATGCAGGCATGTATTCCTGGTTCAATAAAGCAAAGGAGAAAAGGAAAGATATAAGCATCTGAATGCAGAGTTCCAAAGAACAGCAAGAAGAGATAAGAAAGCTTTCCTCAGCAATCAATGCAAAGAAATAGAGGAAAACAAAGAATGGGAAAGACTAGAGATCTCTTCAAGAAAATTAGAGATACCAAGGGAACATGTCCTGGCTATTATAAACAGTGCTGTGTTAATTCTAAATTAATTAGAATATTAAATTAAATTAATAATTAATAAATTAAATTATTAAAATTTAATTATAATCATTAAAATTAATTGAGTAATTAATAAATGAATCCAACATGGTCTTAGTATGCAGATCAATAAACAAAAATGAATCATGTTTCTATGGACAAGAAATGCAAATCTGAACCACAAAATACAATTACAGTTGGTCATAACCACGTTCAGGGTCTGTAGTCTGAACACTACAAAACACTGAGGCAACAAATCAAAGTTCTAAGTAAATAAAGAGACATACCATGATCATGTACATGAAGACTCAGGAGTTAGTGTATCAATTCTTTCCAAAGTAATCTCTATGTATAATGTAATGCAACAACTTTAGCAGGAATTAATTGTAGATGGGGACAAGATGATTTTAAAATTCATTTGAAAAAGCAGATGAAGTAGAACAGCCAGAATAATTTTGAGAAAGAATAAAAGTTGGAGGAAAGTTCTACCCAATTTAAGATTTCTTATAAAGTTTAAGTAACTAAGAGAGTGTGGTATTGATGGAGATGTAGAAACTTACATCAGGGGAAGAGACTATGCACTCTAGAAATAGACCCACAATAATATAGAAGCTTTTTTTTGACAAGGTTGAAAGATTAACTCAGTGGAGTAAATAGTATTTTCAGCTAATATTGTTGAAAAGATTGACATCCATATGCAAAATATAAAAAATAAATCTAAGGAAGTCTTGTGCCTTATAGAAAAACAAACCAAGCATTATGGCTATAGATCAAATGTAAAAATGGAAAATGATAAAACTCTTAGAAGAAAATGTAGGAGAATTATTCATGCCCATACTTGGGCAAAGAGTTATTAGATGTAAAACCAAAAGCATGATCTTTAAAAAACAGTGACAAATTTACTAAAATGAATCCTTTTGTTCCAGAAAAAATGACATTAATGAAATAAAAAGACAAGCTATAGGCTGAGAGAAAAATATTCACAAATCACATAAGCAAAGAAATACTTGTATTCAGAATATCCAAGGAACATTAAAACAAACCAATAAAATATGAAGAAAAGATTTGAACGACACTACAACAATAATAGGGACTCCCCAGGTGGCTCAGACGCTAAAACGTCTCCCTGCGATGCGGGAGACCCGGGTTCAATTCAATAGATACGTGTGTATATAATATATGTTATACATATATATGGAGAGTAGATCTTGAAAGTTCCTATCACATCTCATTTTTAACTTTGTACGTGATGGATGTTAACTAAATTTATTGTGATGATTATCTGGCAATGCATACATATATCAAGTCATTATGTTGTATACCTAAACTAATACAAAGTTGCATTTCAATTATATCTCAGTAAAACTGGAGGAAATAAAAGAGAGAATCATATGAAATGACTTTAATCCTCATGCATTGCTAGCAGGAACGTATATGGTACAGTCACTTAGGAAAATAGTCTGTCTTGGTCCATTTGGGCTGCTATAACAGAATGCCATAGACTGGCTGGGTGGCTTATAAGCAACAGAAATTTATTTATCACAAAACCAGAGGCTGGGAAGTCCTAGAGCTAGGGGCTGGCAGATTCATTGTTGTGGTGAGAGCCCAGGTTCTACTTCATGGACCTCTTCTCATGGTGTTCTCACAAAGTGGAGGGGGAAGGGAGCTTTCTTGAACCTCTTTCATAACTACACTGATGTCATTCATGAGGGTTCCACCAAAGGCTCCATCTCAAAGTACATCACCTTGAGGGTTAGGATTTCAAAATACAAATTTGAGAGGAACCAAACGGTTTTACCACAACATTGTTTATCAGTTTTTTTAAAAAGTGAATATACATTTTAAAAAATGAATATGATCCAGCAATTCTACTCTTAGATGTCTACTCAAGATAAATAAAAGCAGACATGTACACAAAGACTTGTACACAACTGCTTATAGCTCAACATGTAGTCAAAGCCCCCAAACACTTAAAATATCCACTGAGTGGTGAAGAAAGAGACAAAATGTATTATACGTGTTTACTGACATACCTATTGGCAATAAAAGAACCAAGCACTGATGCATACAACTTGAGTGAATTGTCAAAACATGATGCTAAGTGAATGGAGCCAGATGGGGAAGTCCTCCTCAGGTACTGCTCCATCTGTGTGGAAATTCAGGAAGGCAGATCCACAGAGACAGACACTATACTCCTGGTTGCTAGAGGCTGGGGCAAGAACTGAGTGTGACTGCAAATAGGATCTTTCGGGAGGTGATGGGAATGTTCTAAAGTTTCATTATAGTGATGGTTGTACAACTCTTTGAATTTACTGTGCATCATTGAATGGTGTGCTTCAACAGGTCTACGTTGTAATGTGCCAATTGTAACCTGAAAAGGTATTTAAAAATGCTATTGCACACCTTACTAGAAAGGACAAACATTAAAAGACTTACCGGACAGAGTGCTGCTGAGGATGTGAATCAACCAGAACCTTACACACAACTGGCAAGAGCATGAAATGGCACAATTTCAGAAAACAATACAATGGTTTCTTGAAAAGTTAACACACTTGTACATATGACCTAGTCCATCCACTCCTAGATTCTCACCTGTAAGAAATGTAAGCAAATGTCTAAACAGAAACATGTGCACAAATATACCCAGCTCATTTATTTGTAATGAGTGAAAACTGGGTGTAACTCAAACGTCCATCAGCAGTTGAATAGAAAGCAATCTGTGGTCCATGCATACAGGGAGCTACTCAGCAGTGAAACGGATGAACTAAGATATATGCAGCCACACGAATCTCAAAACAGTTATTCTGAGTAAAAGACGCCAGACAAAATGAGTGCAAGTAGTAGGATTCCATTTATGTAGAATTCTAGAAAATGGAAATATTTTATCATGAGTGTAGGCAGGCATTGGTTGCCAGGCAGAAGGCTGGGGTGACAAAAAGAAACAAGGAGATCTGGAGTGATGGATACACTCATTGTTGTGGCTGTGGTGATGGTTTCACATGGATACACATACGTCCAAAACTATCAGTAAGTGCCCATCATTTTTTGCCAACTTCATTTCAACTCAGTGAAGAGGTTAAAAGCAGAAAATAAAAGCAAACTGGAAAATTCAGAAAATTTCCCAGAAAAATACCCCACCAACAACCCCAGCCTATGTCAACTGAACACAGCCCTCAGAGAGCATTGCCTCTAAGTGAAGATCTTGGGATGAAAATGTCAAACCAGGAAGCTTCTGAGGGTGGACGGGAGCATGGGCTTCCCTCCTGGTGTGTTGGCCCCAGGCAGCGTGGTTGGTCCTCACAGTACAGGAAGTCCCTGTACCGTGAAGGTGGCTGTTGCCAACACAGCATCTGCAGTGTGGAGCGATCTCTGCAGGGGCACTGAGTGTCTGGGGGACTTTGATGTGAGTCTCTGGTTGCAGGACCAGGACAACTCGTCACTCACAAATTCCAGTGTTGAAACTGGAGATTTTGGCCAAGTGTCCACTCTCAGAATAAAAACCTGGGACGGGAGATCCATCCTGTTTTATCAGGAGACTTTTATTTGATGGGCATCGTGCTGGAGCGCTGTCACCGAGCTTCTCCCTGGCAGAGAAGCAGGGGTCCAGGTGTTCCAAGAAAGCAGTTTCTGGCTCAGCCCTGACAGCTCCTTGGTCTGAAGGGAGAAGCTGAGCAGGTCAGAGATGTTCCCAGAGTTATCATCATTGCTAACAAGGGGCCAGGGCTGGGCTGTAAACACTGGACAAACTAAGCCAGCTTATTTTCTGTCTGTTATCAGAGGTGAACAGAGTCAGCTGCCTCGTCACACTTCCCTGGTCGGAGGAAGGAGTCTTTTCGCCTTTTGTCCATTTGATAGTAACTTTGTTTATAAGGACCTGGGCAGGAGGCGGTTAGTGACAGAGGACAGCAGGGAAGGGTGTGCACACGTGTTGCCCCTCTCCAGGCAGAGATGCTCTGCAAAGCCAAGGGTCACCCCTGAGAAGCCGCGGGCACAGCCTCCTCTTCGTGGGAAAGGCGCTGAAAGGGGCAGCAAAGGGTGTGGTTGACCTGGTGTGATGCCAGGATTCTCAGAATATCTGACCACAGGAGCCTTGTGCTGGAGGCTGCAGCTCCTGTATCCTGTTGAACTTGGGTGGTGCAGAGGACACTGGGGGAAAGGCTGGCCTGTGAGGTGAGGCCCCATCTCTCAGTCTGGATGGCAGGATCCCCAGTATTTGGGCAAAGTCACTCCATCCAGCATGGAGTAGTGATGCCTATGCACACTCCTCCTAAAACCTTCCTAAAACCTTCGGTGGCTCCTAAAACCTCCCGCAGGTTCAGATGTTTAATCTCCGTAAGGAGCGGATAGGTACCATTACTGCTGTCTACACGAGAGGACGGTGAGATGCGGAGGTGAGGTGACTTGTGCAGGACGGAGAAAGGGGTGCCAGGGCTCGATCCTGTGGTGTTGCGTGTCGTCCCACACTCAGGACCTCCCCCAGGCTTGGAATCCGTCAACATCAGGTAACCCTGTGGGCATCTCCCTGGAAGCATGAGCCCCTCTGGGCCACGGCCACAAGGGGCTGCAGCCAGAGAATGACTGCGGGTGGCTCTCAGCCACCCTTGTGCTGTTTGCCCACCTGAGCTGGGATGGAGGCGGTGAAGCCCTGTGAAGCCCGGCAGGTGGCTACTCCTTGATCTGCAGGTCAGACCTCAGATCCTGGCCTCCTGGACCAGCAGGAAATGGGCAGCATCCATCGGTCCCACCATGTGGGCCATTCTCTGCACTGTGGGGGCGTCAGTCTACCATGGACTGAAACGTGCCCCCAGTTGGACGGGCAACAGGGACAGTGGGGCAGGGTCTGCCCATGCCAAGGAGGGTGTGGGGGGTTGCGGGTAAGACAGTCCTGAAAAACCACCCAGTCTCCTCCAGATGCGGCAGGCTGTGCACCTGTCCCTGCTCTGTTCCACTCACAGTGCAGATCTGCTTTTCCCCTCACTGGACTCAGACCTCACAGCTCCCACTGCCCACCTCAGGAGGAAATGTGGCAATTCTGGATCCCGGCAGTCTTGCCCCACCTCCTGTGGTGACCAAAATAAGCTTAAAGCATGTCTATCAGTCCCCTGAAATGTGCACGGACTTTGCCACCTGGGGCCCACATCTCCGAGTTCAGGACTGCTTGTGATGATTAGAAATCTCTTCCCTGGGGATGGGATGACTCTGCACAGGTTCCCAGTGATACCAGCTTCATCAGACCGTCGTCAGTGAGGGTCTTCCTGATGTGCCCGGTGTTCTGCAGGTAAATGCTGCTCACAGCGCCACCGCCCAGCAGGAACGAGCACGCGCACATTGCTGTTCAGGAGGCTTGTTTGGGGACATTTTTTCTACTAATTTCTGAGCAAAGATAGATTTCCCCCCATAACACAACCATAAACCTTCATAAGCAATAATCATGTGTTTCTTAGGTGAGTCGTAAATTCCTTAAGTGAATAAAAAGCAATTAAGCCTGTAAATACTTGGTATCTTCAACAGATACAATAGGGAACCTGCTCCCCACCTGTTTTGGGGGATTGCTGCTTCCGTGGGGGAGGAGGCCCATCTCTTGTAGGACAGGAAGACCCCAGCGTCCCTGGTGATCAGAATTGGGATGGGATCAGAATCATCCTGAAACGTGATGCCTAAACAACAGCATGTTCTCACATACAGACCTGCTGAGGGTTGGCTCAGGTAGGCTGGCTGGTCTCAGGGCTCACTCATGGGTCAGCAGAGGGCAGGGGACTGCCAGGTCTGGGCTAAACGTGGCCAAGGAGTCTCTGGTCCTATCATCTCTTATCCCCTTTGGGACTGATGGGCCAGCCTAGGCATACTCTTCTCCCCACAAGAGAAGAGAAGTAAGAGGGAACAGGACATATCAGAAGGCTCTGGAGTCCAGCTTAGAATTGCCCCATTGCCCTTCTCCCTCCATCTAGGGGGCAGAGCAAGTCACATGTTTAAACCCAAAGTCAAGAGACCAGGTGAGCATACAAGAGCAGGTGAAGAACTGGGAACAACAGCACAACCTCTCATGGGATCAACCTTAAACTTTCAACCTGTCCCCAGATGGGCTCAAATTGCAGTTCTAGAAAGGACTGAAGGAGAGGCAGTTTCTCACACACAGTTAAAATCCTGCTTCTCCCTGAGATGTGTTGCCCATACCATTCTGTGAGTTACTGTGTGTGTGCAGCTACATATTGCATATAAAACATCTGCAATTATCTTGTTTGAAGAATTGTATTTTCACTACAGTTGACTCTTGAACAACTCCAGTGTTAGGCATCCCCTCCAGTATTCTTGCCTGGAGAATCCTCATGGAAGAGGAGCCTGGTGGGCTCCAATCCATGGAGTTTCAAAGAGTTGGTTACAACTGAGCAGCTATGAACCATGTACAATATTATGTTACAAGTATACAATATCCTGATTCACAATCATTAAAGGTTATACATTTATAGTTATAGAATATTGGCTGTATTCCCTGTGTTGTACAGTATACCCTTGTAGCTTATTTTATACCTAATAGTTGGTTCCTCTTACTCCCCCACACTTACAGTGCCTCTTCCCTCTTCTGTCGCCGCTGGTAACCACTAGTTTGTTCTCTGTATCTGTGAGTCAGCTTCTTTTCTATTTACTAGTATGTTGTATTATATAGTAGACTGTATATTCCACACATAAGTGATATCATACAGTATTGATCTTTCTCTGTTTGACTTATTTCACTTAGTATAATGCGCTTCAAGCCTGTCCATGTTGTTGCAAATGGCAAAGTTTCATTATTTTTATGATTAAGATGTATGTATATATACACATATGTATACCACATCTTTATTCATTCATCTGTTGATGGACACTTAGGTGGCTTCCATAGCTTGACTTTTGTAAACAATGCTGCTATGAACACTGGGGTTGCATGTATATTTTCAAATTGGTATTTTTCAGATATATAGCTACAAGTGGAATTGGGAGGTCACACGCTGGTTCTATTTTTAGCTTTTTGCGGAACCTCCATGCTGTTTTCCACAGTAGCTGCCACACAGGTTCCCTGTAAACAATGAGAAAATGGTATTAACCTGTCCCAATGTGAGTACACTTCTGTGGTTGCTGGTTTTATTTGTTTATAAACAACATTTCAGTGAATGTTTTATTCACACACACACACACACACACAAACAGATGCATTTACTGAACTCATTTCCAGAAATGAAAATCCCGTCAAGGAGGCAGATGGGAATGGATCAGGCTGCAGCAGGAGGCACCTGCAGGCTGAGTGTAGGAAGCTCCAGTGATAACATATCCTTCCTCTGCAGGGACCACATCCCGGGGAGTGAGGAGAGGCTGGTTTGTGAGGGATGATGCCTCTGGCTCAATGGAACTCCGAATGAGTCTACAGATGAACAAAGGCTAAATTGGAGTCGTGGACCTTTCTGACTTCAGGGAACATTCTAACAGCCAGTGCCTTATTTTTTCCACTATTGTAGAGAAAATAAATTTTGAAAACTGGTGAAGGGCATTTGTTTCCTTCCTGTGTCGGTTGAAGGCAGGCTTTTAGCTACTTTATCCAGGGAAGATTTCATAGAAGAGCTCACAAGGAGAACTGATGGGAACCAGATCATTTCCTCAGTTCAGTAGGGTAAACTGGAGCTTGTTACCTGCTCCTGCCCAGCATCTGGAGCCCTGTTTGGTGCTTTAGACTGGAGCCAGGAGGGCAAGCAGCCAGAGAGACTTCATTAGAGAAGAGAACCACCCCAGAGACCAAATAAACATGAACATCATAGCAACCCCAGCTTTAGTATTTACAAAGACAGAGGCTAAATCTTGCTCAGGCTTCAAGTCCATCTTGTCTTGCCTGTGGGTTTGGTCCATATCATGTCACTCCAGGACCCTGGCTACTAAGGCAGCTTCTGTCTGGAATACTGCTGTTCACTGTGGCAGGGGAAAGAGAATGACACGCTGGTTTCTAAAGCTTCTATCAGAGGAGACACCCCACTCCTCTCACATTCCACTAGTGAAAATTACAGGACAGGTGTCCTCCCATTGGACTTGAGGCTGACAGAGTGTGAGGGCTGGAGCTGCTGCAGCCATTCTGCATCCATCAGGGAGAGCACATCTGAGAATGAAGTTGATCCGGAAGAAGAAATGAGAGACGGGGAAAGAGGGACCCTAATAGCATCACTGGGTCTGAATCCAGCCTTGGAGAGGCCAGGTGTAACCCTACACTGTTCTGATTTCAGGGAACATTCTAACAGCCCTTAGAAGTGTAGATTCAAGCCCTACACTTGAATCCGAAACCCTCAATTTATCTAAAGCTGGTGAAAGTTGGGTTTTCTGTCACTTGTAACCAAACGAGTTCTAGCTGTCTAGAGCACTTCAGGCTCTACCTGGCCTTTTTCAGGACATGGGACTGAGGAGGTGGAGAGTCCACTGATGCAGAAAGGCCTCTTCATAGGCAGGGCCCATGGACTAGCAAAGGGCCCAGGGATCAGCTCTGGATTCTGATGACCTGGTGTGGAACCTGGCTTTTCACTTGTGCAGCTTCTGCTTCTCCTTTTTCAAAATCAGAGTCATAATAGAACATACTTCTTGGGGCTTGGGATTAAGGAGACCAGACAAGTAAATAGTAAATTCCTGCTGCTTATCAGTGGTCAAGAAAAGTCAGCTGGGCTTGTCTCTGTGTCCCCAATACTGACCCAGGGTCTGGAGTGAGTAATTTCTCAGGAAATGTGACAAGTTTGTGAGCGCAATCCTTTATGAGATAGGAACGTGAGGATGGGGACCTCAGAGAACATGTGGGTGAGGGGGTCTCCCAGAGAAGGCAGGTCAGAAGCTGATGACGATGAACAAATGGGATTCCTACGGGAAGAGGGGGATGGGAGGGACAGGGACTTGCCCCACAGCAGTGACTAGGACCAGTGGCAGAGTGACAGAGGCTGGCTGGTGTCACCTGTGAGGGCTTTGTATCCTGAAGTACAGGTAGATGGGTGAGAGTGGGCATGAAATATTACAATATATTGTCCAGGTGAAGCAGATGGCTATGAAATGCCATGTACTGTATTATCCTATGTTTGGTGAAAGAAAAGTTTTACTTATCTTTGCCTAAAAACAAAAAAGGAGAACCATCAAAGTATTACTGGTAAATGTGAATTATTGCTTTTTCTCTTCTTATTTTGTAAATGATTGTTTACTTTTAATTTAATAATATCTGACTATTTACTTTGCATGTATCTGAATAATATAAAATTTGAAAAAGTTGTCTATTTGTAGAGAAACAAGTCAAGCCAAGGGAAAAAATGACTCCACTTTCTCAAAGAAATCAATCTCATGAGAAAGGAAGACTCTCATTAAGATAAAAGGAAGAAGGGAGGGGCAGTGATGACCATGGTGTGGATATTGATGATGAGGATGCTTATGACTGTGGAGAGGACGCAATAATGATGCTGACAGCCTTGGTCCTGTGCTCACTAGGCCGTGTCCTTGGACCAGAGAATGGGCCACTCTGCCTCAGCTTCCTCATCTGCAAACTGAGGATAAACCGTCCCCACGTCATGGGGACTGAGTGAACTGGTCCTGTGATTAGAGCTCCCCAAGCAGGACAGTGGAGAGTGAAAAAGTTGGCTTAAAGCTCAACATTCAGAAAACGAAGATCATGGCATCCGGTCCCACCACTTCATGGGAAATAGATGGGGAAACAGTGGAAACAGTGTCAGACTTTATTTTTCTGGGCTCCAAAATCACTATAGATGGTGACTGCAGCCATGAAATTAAAAGATGCTTACTCCTTGGAAGGAAAGTTATGACCAACCTAGATAGCATATTCAAAAGCAGAGACATTACTTTGCCAACAAAGGTTCGTCTAGTCAAGGCTATGGTTTTTCCTGTGGTCATGTATGGATGTGAGAGTTGGACTGTGAAGAAGGCTGAGCGCTGAAGAATTGATGCTTTTGAACTGTGGTCTTGGAGAAGACTCTTGAGAGTCCCTTGGACTGCAAGGAGATCCAACCAGTCCATTCTGAAGGAGATCAGCCCTGGGATTTCTTTGGAAGGAATGATGCTAAAGCTGAAACTCCAGTACTTTGGCCACCTCATGAGAAGAATTGACTCGTTGGAAAAGACTGTGATGCTGGGAGGGATTGGGGGCAGGAGGAGGAGGGGACGATAGAGGACGAGATGGCTGGATGACATCACTGACTCAATGGACGTGAGTCTCATTGAACTCCAGGAGATGGTGATGGACAGGGAGGCCTGGCGTGCTGTGATTCATGGGGTCGCAAAGAGTTGGACACGACTGAGTGACTGATCTGATCTGAAGCAGGACCAGCACCGACTGAACATCTTTAATGCTGGTCTTCTCATCCACACACTGACCAGGGCAGATGGGGTCTCAGAGGGGGCAATGACAGAGGCCACTCCTTCATGGGCTGCTTAGAAAGCAGACGTGCTCACCAGGAGGCTGGTTTGCTCCTGTCAGCTGTCATTGGGAAGCCCAGTCTGGGTCTATTACACAGAGCTGTTCTGATTCCATGTCCTGATCTTGCTACATCGGGAAAATTGTGTAGGTGTAGAAGCCAGATTCTCTATAAGAAAAGATAAAGGTGTCTCCAGCAGACAGATCAGATAGAGTGAGTTCCCCTTTGTTAAGAGGTGTCAGTGAGTCACCTTATGGGGGAAGAAGGTTTGTCTGCTTCGATCTCATTTCCTTCAAATTCGGTATCTCTCAATTGCCCACATAACATGCTCACATCCAGAGCTGGGGGCCCAAGGCTAGAGGGGGACTGGCAGATGCACATCACACCAGAATGATGCATGGTCATGTCCTTTCTGTGGGCTGTGACGTGAGGATGTTGAGAGACCAGGGGTTTCAGGTAATAAACACCTCCTCTTCCTTCCTAACTCTGTGCCTTTTAAAGCCCACTGTCAAGACTCACAATGCACTGTTCCCAGACACCCTGAGAGATGCTTAGGGCAGTAGGCTGGGTGTGTCTATCCAATTGTGACCCTCAGGTTGGTGCTGCAGGTGGTCAGTGTCAGGAGGGGACAGTGGCAGTGCTGTGAGCATCCGGAGCTGAGGTAAGGAGATGCTAGAAGGGCCTTCATGAGCAGGTGGACCACAGGGGAGCCTGGAGGGTGAGCATGTTGACAAAGTCTTGAGGGGAGGGAGGGACATTCTGGGAACAGCGAGGTAAGCACAAAATCCCAACGATGAGGAATAAAGACTGTCCAGAGAGAAAGAGGGTGTGTTGTGCTGCATGGAGTATGAGTAAGAGCATGGACGTGGGGCTGGGCTGCTGGGTCTGAGTCCAGCCTCTGAAAACAGCTCTGTTCAACATTAGGTGAGTCTCTCAACCTCTCTGAGTCTCAACATCTTCATCATTCCAATGGGGATGCTGACAATACTACGTTATAAGTTTGTGATGGTGATAAAGGAGTCATAGACTGGAAGCACTTAGAGCAGAGCCTGTACACGATGAGCACCATATGCAGTGATGGCTGTGTGGGTGATGGTGCTTGTGATGCTGATGATGGTGATGATGATAATGTTGGTGAAGCTGATAACCGTGACAGTGGTGATGACAATGGTGATATCTGATGAAAACAGACAGCCCGAGATGGATATAAATTCCCCCAGGATCACACCGCGAGACAAACCCTGAGACCCCAAGAGACGTTAGAAGCTTCTGATGGTGCTGTGCAGTCACTCTTCAATGACTGGGACAGATGGCCTTCATAAATGTAGCATCTTAGATATCCCTGGTGGTTCGGTGGTTAAGACTCTGTGCTTCCAGTGCAGACAGCACAGGTTTGATCCTTGGTCAAGGAACTAAGATCCCACATGCTGCCTGGTGCAGCCAAAAAAAAAAAAAAGAAAGAAAGAAAGAAAGAAAGGCAACATTCTTCATAAAAGCATAGGAAATTTAATTCAATAATCAAAATTAAATTTTAGTCTGGACATAATTAGATTTCATAGAATTATAATTTAAAGTGAAACGTACTATAGAATTACTATCTCTTAAATCTGATTCACTTACCTTGTAATTGATTAATGGGATAAACTTGGACTGGGTATAGTGTTCATAACTGATCATGGGCAGAAGCTGATGTTCTTAGTGTCTTTATGTCAGAAAGCTTGGCTGATGCACAAATGATACACACCACATCGCCAAACCATCATAGCCCATGACAGACTCACTCTGCTTGTGGAAGGCAAAGGTGCCCACTGCCAGCACACGCACTGCCTGGGGTTCAACGCTGGAGCATTTGGTCCATACTGATGTGCAGCCTTGGGGAGCTAAACTGAGTGATTCTCCCTGACAGAAGGAAGACCACAGGCACAGGCATCTCATTTGGCCTGAAGCTGTGACTTCTCATCACAGGGGCCAGTCTCACAAACCAGGTTTCTGGGGCTCATGGATATTTAATTCAGTTGCAAGGTTTTTGGCAGTAGGAGGGAAGCAAAGTCAGGCAGCCTTGGTCACGTCCTATGGTTCTAGGGATACAAGAAAAAAGCAGCTTTGGGGCCAGTACTCCCCATCCCCCTGCCACGTCTTGTGGGTCTGTATTCCCTGTGTAAATAGGAATGTTTCTGAATTTGCACATGGGAGTCTCTTTCTGTGAGCATCCATGATATGTGTGCCTGTCTTAACTTTGCAGGTGTGTGTCTTTGCACAGGGAATGTGTATGTCTATCTTGTGACAAAATGCATTTTTTCTGGACAAGTCATGGCCTCCTGGCCTGGCCTCCCCTCCTGCCCCTCTGGAGCCCAGCAGTAGGACAGTCATTTAAAGGATAAACCAGATTAGCTCACTACCTGGTTAAATCCTCCCAGGACTTCTATATGGTCAAGGTTAGTAACTGTAAGGACAGGAACCCCTGCAGCTGGGTTAAGTAGAAAAGGAGTAAGCATGTTTTGGCATTTCTAAGCTTAATGTGCGTGTACATCTCCTGGGGCCTTGTTAGAAGAAACTCTGGCTCAGTAGGTCTTGTGGGTCTGGGCCTGCATATTTCCAACCTGCCCCTGGTGAAGCTGCCTGGTGGGTGGCCACCAGTGGACATCAGTAGGCTCTGAGGCCCTTCATGAGGAACAAATGCCTGCTCTACACTAGGGCCACCCAGCCAGACCTCACAGCCACCCCTGGCCCTGGGACCTGGATCTCATTGTTCCATCTCTGCCTGCTGAGTCCAGGGTCCCTGCCTGCTACACTGGCTTCGTGCATTCCAGCAGGCCATCTTCTCTCTTCTGGAGCTGAAGCTCATGCGAGGCTTCAGATTGGTGGGTCTGGGTCATGTGACTGGGCCCTGCTACAAGGGAGGCTGGGAAACTGACCTCTGATTTCCACACAGGGAAGTAAGACCCACAAAGAGGGAAATGTCCCCTGGGAAGGGAGGTCTCATAGAAAGTCAGGGGCTGTATCACACCTACTCCAGCTTCTCCCACAGCCAGACAAGACTCGCAGGCCCCTCCATCTATACCTCACCACGATCCACACAGATCCAGGGCTTCCCCTGGGAGGAGCGTTCTGGGTATGAAACGGATCCACTTTGTTGACCATGTTTTTTGGAATGTGAGCCACTGTGTGGGGCTGTGTGTACAGCTTCTTCACTTGATCTAGCTGTAGTGCCCTTTCTCTGACAGCATGCTCATAGGTCTGGTTGATGTTACCATGTAAAAAATATTGGGTGTGATGGTACAAGGCTGAATTTTCACATAAATGGCATCTTTAAATGGCCTGACACTCAGCCAACACATAGGCAGTGTCTCCAGACAGTGGGGGATGGAAGCGGGGAAGATGGAGGCAGCAACTTCCCTCAGGTGAAGGGAAAATAAGTTTTGAAACATGTGGGAACAGAGGGAATGGAAGCCGGCCATGGTGAAGGTGGAGAAAGTGAGGGCATAGGTGTTGAAGGAATCAGTGTCAAGCAGAGTGAGCTGTGAATCAGAGCATAAAAGAAAAATCCCAGTTCTCCAAAGGAAGGCTGGCTTTCTCTCTCCTGCTTATGAGCAGAGTAGAGAGCTCTTTAGTTGATGTGGTTATCTGAGTAAAGGTGTGGGGTAAGATGTGGAACCATAATAAAAAAGATCTTATCTCTTAAAAATATTCTTAACATAAAGTGTGTGCATGTACAATTGTTTGCCAATATTTGAGTATGGGTTTTGATAGTTGGAGTTTGGCTTTCTTTTCATAACTTTAGCACAGCTATAATGTTACCAAGTCTGCTTGTTGCATGGCAGGCCAATGAATTGGAGTGAGGTCTTGAGACTATTGACTTAAAAAAGATAGTCACAACCTAAAAGTTGAGAGTTATGTTTTACTCAGTGGGAATTTTTAGGAAAACATCTCAGTGATGTTTTCTTGAGAGGACTGCTCCAAGGAGGTGAGGAGGGAAGAGTCAGGTTATGTTGCTGTTGTTCAGTCACTAAGTTGTGTATGACTCTGTGACCCCATGGATTGTAGCGCAAAGTTCGCAACAAAGGGCAAGTAGTCTGAACATCAAAAGTATTTTTGTTAATTAAAGAAAACCAGATATCTCAAGATAAGGAACTTTGTGCTCTCTATATATGGAAAGATGCAAGAGTCTGGGTTCACCAAAATCATTCCTTTCATATGCATCTCAGCTATCTTGGGGCCAGTATACTGTGATTTTCACATCCTGAGCTCCCTTGGGCTCACCATAGGGAATGGCTGCAGCCTGAGTGCTGCCAGATTGCAGGTCCTCTTCTCCTTCCTGAGTGCTCTTAGGGCTCAGGACTTCACATTTGAAGGGCTGGAATCACTGATGACTGTGACATCCTTGTTTATTGATGTGGCAGAAAATACTCCATTTTCTAAGGCAAGGATTATGACTTTATTCAGGAAAGCCAACTGACTGAGAAGATGGCAGACTAATGTCTCAAAATTACCATCTTATCAGAGTGCGGATGCCAGATTCTTTTATAGAAGAAGGGGAGGTGGGGAAAGCAAGTAAAATGTCCATTAATCTTGTAAATATCTCCTAGAATGGCAAGCCTCCAGAAGGAGACATTTTAGTTTTAATTTCTTCCTTCCTACCATCCACAGGTGAACAGGGTCCTGAACAAAAAGTGCTTTAGCTTAACAGTCAGGCAGAGGGGCAGGATTCTCTGAGGCAGACCATTATGTGTAATTATAATAACAAAAGCAATGAAAAGCTAGTCAAAGAAACAGTTTGAATGTATAATCAGAATTGGCTCTTCTCTGCAGCAATAATATAATTTTCAGGAGTTATTTCCAGGGCGTTTGTTGTTGTTTTAAATAAGATGATGAAACTTACAATCTCAGTACAAAATCCTTCAGAGTTTTACCCAGTTCTCTACAGTGGTTTCATCCATACTTAATTCAAAAAGACGTTTTAAAGCACTTCTGTTTATTAAGTAAACCTAAGGCTTCCAGTTCAGGTTTAATAGAAGGAGCAACCCTATTTTGCCTGTTATCTTATTCACTTATGATGGTTTATTAAAGTATCTATACTCAATAACAGATGCAACTGACATAAGCAGGTTGGGGACAGACACACTGATTCTTTTTCAGCCAGCACCTCCTTCAGCAAGAACAGATGTATCCAAGACTGGAGAGGGGCTGACCCAGCCCTCTGGCCCTGTGTGCAGAGGAACCAGAAGTCAGTGTAGGGAGCTATGTGGATGTCAGCCAAGGAAACTTCCTCTAAGCTATGATACAGCACATAGTGTGATCCTGGCACACACCTGTCTATGTATTAAATCCAGATGCATCAACAGAGAGAAGGTAGAGGGAGGGGTGGGAGAACTATTTAAACCACTTTGGTCATTCCTGTCAAGAAGCCCACACCTCAAATGCAGAGGAGTCTGGGGATGGGGATCTGCTATCCCCTTTTCTGTCTCTAGTGGGGTGAATATCTCATCGTGCTGACATGAGCCAGAGTTTAAAATTATGTTTTTCATTTAATGGCCCTACAAACAGGCATGTATTTCATCTTATGTTCAACAGAGGCGGGGGGAGGAAAAAAAACAACTGTGATCAGTTCCAATACTGGGTAACTTGTAATTTTTCAAGGAACTCAATATAAACCTAAACCGTGGGTCAGGTAGGACTCTCCCATGTGGTCCTTATTTTCGTGGACCATGTGTCTTTTGTGGCAGCCCCGACACCATGCTGCATCCTGGGTGCTGAGGGCCCACTAACTGGGAATGGAACACACTCGTGTGGGAAACTGGTTCCACCCCTCCCTGGATGTGTGACCGACTCTGTAATCTCTCTGGCCTCAGCTTCCTCATTGGTAAGTGTGGATGATTGAAGAACTTACCTCACTAGGAGAGGATCAGTGAGATAATCCATCTAAGCCCCTTAGCACAAGGCCTGTCACCTAGGAGATGCTTCATGAACACTGTGGTTATTAACTTCACATTCACAGGATGGACTTTTCAGTGAAGGGTGCAGAAATAATTTTGAAATCTGTCATGCTGTATTTTAGGGCATTTGTGAGTGAAGCACTAGATTTTAAAGGCCTTTATCACATGCTTTCTCATACCTAGGACCCTGAAGTCAAATATTTCTTCATGTTAATGTGCATTTTTTCCCCCTCTCCTGGCTGCCTCAACCCATATTTCTTATCCCCTTGTTCCTAATTCTTAAGTCTAGACTTTAGAAGAGCAATAGGGATGGGATATAATAGTAATGTAAAAATAATACCATTGTATTTTTTCTCTTAGATTAAAATTGATTTTATGATTCCTTATAATCTTACCTTTCACACATGCCTTTGGGCCATTAACATTGAGTCAGAACATTCCTTTCATTTCTTCACATCTCCTTCCTCCTGCCTGTCATCTGGAAGGAAAGAATCTCCTTGAGTTGAGTCCACTCACTTGAGATGACTCTTAATTTATACTCGAGGGAGAGCTGACATTTCTCAACCTTGTCACCGTGCCCTTCACATCCTTGTCAGCCTCTCCCTCCACCCCTCTCTCCTTCTCTCTTCTCTGTCTTATTTCTCTCTTCCATAGTCACTCACATAAAGCAAACTACTTAACTGACCCCAGATGCAGTGGGCCATCCCTCTAGGAATCCTTCAGCCTTACTGCAGGGCGTCTCCCCTTACCAGGTTTCTGGGTGCACCTCACCCCTACTCGCTCCCCTCCCACCATCCAGGATGCCCTGCTTCCTGAAACCTCAGATCTCTCAGGAAGGTCCATCCCCTCCAGCCCACACGACAGTGCTGCTGCTTCTCCCAGACTCAGGGAGAGGCTGGGGTGAAGCCTGTGGCTACAGGACACAGCAGAGGTTTGTCACATTGATGAGAACTCAGCCAGTCTCCTGGGAATCCTACTGATAATGTCTGGGGTGAAGTCACAGCGACCTCCCTCCTGGAGTCCACATGGTGCAGACTTCCTCCCTCTGTCCTTCCCTGTATCCACCTCCCGGAATCTCTGACCCATGTGGTCATCTGCAGGACTTGATCTTCCCTGCGCTGCTCACACCCAGAACCCAGGGAGGACCTGACCCACAGGACATAGTCAGAACTTTCAGTAGAAAGCGTGAACGTCAGGCAAATTGGGGAGGGGCCAAGGTCCCCGGTGTACTGTCCACATCCTGGTCATGCCCATCCCTTGCTTGACGCTTAGCACCATCCTAAGAACTGGTTGTGTTCTTTAGAGTACACTGATCCTATTACAAGTCACAGAGGATGTTCTGGAATTAATACCAATGGGACATTATCATATTTTAAGAATTGATGGATTAGATTGGGCCCATCTGGATAATCCAGAATGTACATTGTATTTCAAGATCTGGACCCCAAATCATTGCTGCAAGACCCCCATTCCCATGCAAGGTAACACAGTCACAGGTCCTGGGGATCACATGTGGACACCTTTGGGGCCATTATCTGTCCAGTCACCCAGAACCAGAACCAAGGTTCTCTTTCATTCAATGTTGGGCCCTTGTTTCCCCAATGGGATGCTGTGCTGTGCTGTGATGAACTGCTTATCTGTCCCCATCCTCTGACTTGAGGGTCAAACCTTCTCAAGGTCAAGAAGGGTCTCAAATTTCCAAAAGTCCATTCAGTGAATATGAGCTGATGCAAAGGTGAGCCCTCAGGACACCCTCAGGCAGGCAGTGACCGGAACTGTGGACCAGGTGGGGCTGGGGCAGTGGTGAGTGCGCCACGGGGCGGGGGGTCCACTGCTCGGCACCAGCCATGGCCGTCATGTGGGATGGGGCTCGGGGATCTGCCACACAGGATCTGAGCCCTGACTCCTCAGCAACATACAGAAATGCCCACTTTAGGCAAAAGTTCTTAATCTTTAAGCACTGGACACTAACTCAAATTGTTTCAGCACTGACCAGGTTAAGCACTTGGAGGTCATCCAGCCTGTAGTTCTGCACTTTATCATCTCTGGTCTGGGAAATTTCTCATTTGACAAATCAGCCCAAAGCCCCCCTCCCAGGCCTCTAGATGATATTTTTAACATCAGATCTGGTGTTGGCCACTCATGTCACACCCTTCAGAGGCTCTCACCTGCCTCCTCTGAGCCTCATCTGCTGCCCAAGCCCCTTCTTCCACCTCCTGCTGCCCCAGAGTGGTCCTCAGTCACCCACTGAGTTCACTCTCTGAGCCTTGGTCCCCATGGTTCCCATACTGTAATGTCCTCTCCCCTCGTCAGCCTGAAAATAATCTCCCTTCATGGAGCCCCCTCCTCCAGGAAGTCTTCCTAAGCTTCACCAGGGGATCTGGAGCAACTTCCTCTGGACCATCACATTCCACATAACAGATGGGTCACCATGCACAGTAACTGCCCATCAGATCAGTTTCTTAGTTGTGTCCGACTCTTTGCGATCCCATGAATTGCAGCACACCAGGCCTCCCTGTCCATCACCAACTCCTGGAGTTCACTCAGACTCATGTCCATCGAGTCAGTAATGCCATCCAGCCATCTCATCCTCTGTCGTCCCCTCCTCCTCCTGCCCCCAATCCCTCCCAGCATCACAGTCTTTTCCAATGAGTCAATTCTTCTCATGAGGTGGCCAAAGTACTGGAGTTTCAGCTTTAGCATCATTCCTTCCAAAGAAATCCCAGGGCTGATCTCCTTCAGAATGGACTGGTTGGATCTCCTTGCAGTCCAAGGGACTCTCAAGAGTCTTCTCCAAGACCACAGTTCAAAAGCATCAATTCTTTGGCACTCAGCCTTCTTCACAGTCCAACTCTCACATCCATACATGACCACAGGAAAAACCATAGCCTTGACTAGATGGGCCTTTGTTGGCAAAGTAATGTCTCTGCTTTTGAATATGCTATCTAGGTTGGTCATAACTTGCCTTCCAAGGAGTAAGTGCCTTTTAATTTCATGGCTGCAGTCACCATCTGTAGTGATTTTGGAGCCCAGAAAAATAAAGTCTGACACTGTTTCCACTGTTTCCCCATCTATTTCCCATGAAGTGATGGGACCAGATGCCATGATCTTCGTTTTCTGAATGTTGAGCTTTAAGCCCACTTTTTCATTCTCCACTTTCACTTTCATCAAGAGGCTTTTGAGTTCCTCTTCACTTTCTGCCATAAAGGGGGTGTCATCTGCATATCTGAGGTTATTGATATTTCTCCCGGCAATCTTGATTTCAGCTTGTGTTTCTTCCAGCCCAGCGTTTCTCATAATGTACTCTGCATATAAGTTAAATAAACAGGATGACAATATACAGCCTTGACGAACTCCTTTTCCTATTTGGAACCAGTCTGTTGGTCCATGTCCAGTTCTAACTGTTGCTTCCTGACCTGCATACAAATTTCTCAAGAGGCAGGTCAGGTGGTCTGGTATTCCCATCTCTTTCAGAATTTTGCACAGTTGATTGTGATCCACACAGTCAAAGGCTTTGGCATAGTCAATAAAGCAGAAATAGATGTTTTTCTGGAACTCTCTTGCTTTTTCCATGATCCAGCGGATGTTGGCAATTTGATCTCTGGTTCCTCTGCCTTTTCTAAAACCAGCTTGAACATCAGGAAGTTCACGGTTCACATATTGCTGAAGCCTGGCTTGGAGAATTTTGAGCATTACTTTACTAGCGTGTGAGATGAGTGCAATTGTATGGTAGTTTGAGCATTCTTTGGCATTGCCTTTCTTTGGAACTGGAATGAAAACTGATCTTTTCCAGTCCTGTGGCTACTGCTGAGTTTTCCAAATTTGCTGGCATATTGAGTGCAGCACTTTCACAGCATCATCTTTCAGGATTTGGAATAGCTCAACTGGAATTCTATCACCTCCACTAGCTTTGTTCATAGTGATGCATTCTGAGGCCCACTTGACTTCACATTCCAGGATGTCTGGCTCTAGGTCAGTGATCACACCATCGTGATTATCTGGGTCATGAAGATCTTTTTTGTACAGTTCTTCTGTGTATTCTTGCCATCTCTTCTTAATATCTTCTGCTCCTGTTAGGTCCATACCATTTCTGTCCTTATAGAGGCAATCAAAAAATACTTATCACCTGCTGTATGCCAGTGCCCTTCTACGTCCTGAGGACACAGCCTTGGGCAGGCTCACCAGGCTCAGCCTCAGAGAGACAGTGATGCCAGCCTTGGAGGGAACCAAGTGAGAGGAAGTGGTGGCGGGTGTTCAGTGCAGTGGACCAGCACATTTACCTGGGCAAACAGTGCAGAGACCAAGAGTGAAGGGTACAGAGGGAGAGGAGGGTCTGTAGGCTGATTCCAGTTTCCAACCTTCCAATCTCTTGCACACTGACTCTGATGATTCTTGAGCTCACATTGCATCTGTCATACTTTTTAGAGTAAGGATCACAGTATTCCAATGTCTATTCAGGGGCCTGTGTTAGCATATTCATGCGGCTACTTCACCTGAGGCTCCTAGGCTTGTCAGAGCAAGATCAGAGGTCAGCCCCCCATCCCAAAGGAAAGTTGGGGCTGGCAGAGGGTCCAAGGGCCCTCCCATCTCAGTGCTCTGCCTTTCCTGGGGCATCACTCTAGTCCACAAGGCCAAGCTTGGGACTCAATCTCCATGTCTGCAACCCAGCTTACAGGAGAGGAAAGGGACAGGAAGTGGAGGGCAGTCAGCTTCCTTATAAGGAAGTGAGAGCATCACACCTGCTGACATCCCATTGGTCAGCACTTAGACACATGACCACAACTCACTGCAAAGGAGCCTGGAGAATGTAATCTCCAGTTGGGGGCTGTGCATCCAGCTAAATTCAGGAGCTCTATTAAAATTAGAGGGAATTTATGAGAGGTTACATCTTAGGCTTTCCAACTGACTGCAGGTGCCGAAGGAGTAATGGTGTTTTTATCTTTCTATCAGTAGTACTAGCACAAGTTCAGATGCACAATAGTTTATCAGTAAATATTGAATGACTGACGGAATGTATGATGGTGAAGAAAAGGATCTTTTTAAAGTATATTTGATTTACAATATTACAGAAGTTTAAGGCATACAGCATAGTGAGTCAATATTTTCATAGATTATAAGCCACTTAAAGTTATTATAAAGTATTGGCTGTAGTCACTGTGCTGTACATTACATCCTTGTACCTTATTTATTTTGTATCTAGTAGTTTATACCTTTTAATCCTCTTCCCCTACATTGGTTCTCTCTCCACTTCTCTTCCCACTGGTAGCCACCCGTGTGTTTTCTGTGAGTTTGGTGTTTTTCTTTTTTATTCATTCTTTTTAGTTTCTACATATAACTGAAAACATACAGTATTTGTCTTACTCTGACTTAATTCACTAAGCATAATCAAAATCCATAACCCTCAAAATCCATCCATGTTGTTGCAAATGACACTATTTCATTCTTTTTATGGGTGAGTAGTATTCCACTGTCTGTATGTACTACACCTTCTTTATTCACATGTCTGTTGATTGCTTACACGTCTTTGCTATGTAAGTAATGCTGCTATGAACATTGGGGTGCATATATCTTTTTGAATTATTATTTTTGTTTTCTTTGGGTATACACTCAGGAGTGGAATTGCTGGTTATATGGTAGTTTTAATTTTCTGAGGAATTTCCATAGTGTTTTTCATAGGGGCTATACCAACCTACGCTCCCAATGATAGTGCTCGAGATTCTCTTTTATCACATTCTCACCAACACTTGGTAGTTCTTGTCTTTTTGAAAATAGCCATTCTAACTGGTGTGAGGTGTCATTGTGGTTTTGATTTGCATTTTGCTGATGAGCATCGTTTGATGTGCCTATTGACCATCTGTATGTCTTCTTTGGAA
This sequence comes from Bubalus bubalis, assembly GCF_019923935.1. Classification (NCBI taxonomy): domain Eukaryota; kingdom Metazoa; phylum Chordata; class Mammalia; order Artiodactyla; family Bovidae; genus Bubalus; species Bubalus bubalis. Next base: position 26,942,668 of record NC_059173.1, on the reverse strand, counting down.
AATTGTCTATCCAGGTCTTCTGTCCATTTTCTTAATTGAGTTTTTTTTTTTAATTGCACCACATGGCATATGGGATCTTTGTTCCCCAACCAGGGGTCAAACCTTTGCCCCCTGCATTGAAAGTGTGGAGTCTTAACCACTGGCCCACCAGGGAAGCCCTTCTTTTTTTTTTTTTTTCATTTTGAGTTTTATGAGCTCTTTATGTCATTTAGGTATTAACCCCTTGTCAGACATATCAATTGAAAATATCTTCTCGCATTCAGTAAGTTGTCCTTTAATTTTGTTGATGGTTTTCTTTGCTGTGCAAAAGCTTTGAAATTTAATTGGATCCCATTTGTTTATTTTTGCTTTTGCTTCCTTTGCTTGAGAAGTCAGATCCAAAACATATTGCTAAAATTTATGTCAATGAGTGTACTGCTCTTGTTTCCTTATAGGAGCTTTTTTTTAGTCTCACATTTAGGTCTGTAATTAATTTTGAATTTATTTTTGTATATGGTGTTAGAAAATGTTCTAATTTCATTGTTTTGTATGCAACTGTCCAGTTTTCTCAGCACCACTTGTTGAAGATGAGGTAGGAGGACAATGGGTCCATGGGCTGAGCAGCTGGAATTTCTCAAGCTGAGTAAACTGGAACTTGTCTGTCCCTGACATTTCAAGGAAAAAGCTAATGGCAGGAGCATAGAGGAACTGAGCCCTTCTGGAGTAAAGAGAGAAGAAGACCACATCCATCATTCTTGAGGTCAGAGAGATCTCCTCAACTGCAAATGTGCAGAAAGGCTCCTCAGGGGCCAAAAAAGAAGGGGGCACTATCCCATAATAGGTGCTGTCAATCTCCCAGAGACCCTCCCTACTAGGCTAAAATGTATGCACACATAATGGGAAGGATCCTTGGTCTGATTAGATATGGGAAGCAAAGTAAGATTATTGGCCAGAGGAAAGTGAAAACTTGGAAGAACTGCCCCCACATAAGTGATTTAATCCACCTCCAAAGCATGCAGCTTGATCTTTCTGTCTCTCTTTCTCTGAGTCTGCCTGTGCTTTCTCTGCATGCATCTTCTCTCCTAAAAACACTTTACTTATCTCACCACTTTTTTGTCTGTTTGTCAAATTCTTTCTTCAAAGCAAACAAGAGCCAAGATAGTACTAAGAACTAGATTCAATCCTTGGTTGGGGAACTGAGATCCTGCTTCAAGCTGCCACAGCCTTGGCCACTCCACAACCACTGGAGATCAAAAAGACTGTCTTATTCCCATTGTATATTTTTGCCCTTCTTGTTATAGATGAATTTATTTGCATGGGTTTATTTCTGGGCTCTCTATTGTGTTCCATTTATCTGTGTGTCTCTCTCTTTTTTTTTTTTTTTTTGCCAGTATCATACTGTTTTCATTACTATAGCTTTGTAGTATAGTCTGAAGTCTGGGAACTTGATGCCTCCAGTTTTATTAATTTTTCTCAAGATTGCTTTGGCTAGTCAGGATATTTTTGTGATTCCATGCAAATTTTAGGATTATGTGTTCTAGTTCTGTGAAAAATGTCATGAATATTTTTATAGGGATTGCATTAAATCTGGAGAGTGCTTTGGGGAATGTGGACATTTTAGTATTATTAATTATTTGAATCCATGAACATGGGATATCTTTCATTTTCTTTGTATCATCTTCAATTTCCTTTATCAATGTCTTGTAGTTTTCAGAATACAGGTCTTTCATCTCTTTGGTTATGCTTATTCCTAGCTATTTTGTTCATTTTGATAACTTTGTAAATGAGATTTTTTTTCTTGTGTTCTATTTCTGATGGCTCACTATTAATGTATAGAAAAGGACAGATTTCTGTATATTAATCTTGTATCTTGCAAACTACTGAATTCATTTGTTAGTTCCAATAGTTTTTTGGTGGGGACTTTAGGATTTTCTATATATATTATCAAGTCGTCTGCATATAATGGTTTTACTGCCTCCCTTTCAATTTGGATGAATTTATTTCCTTTTCTTGTCTGATTTCTGTGACTAGAATTTCCAATACTATGCTAAATAGAAGTGGTGGGAATGTGCATCCTTGTCTTGTTCCTGATATTAGAGGAAAAGCTTTTTGTTTTTCACCATTGAGAAAAATGTCAGCTCTGGATTTGCCATAAGTGGCTTTTATTATATTTTGAGATATGTTCCCTCTATACCCACTTTGTTGAGCATTTTTATCATGAATGAATGCTGAGTTTTACATCTATTGAGATGATTATGTGATTTCTCATCTTTGTTTTGGTGATATAGCATGTCACATTGATTGATTTGTGGTATTGAATTGTCCTTGCATCCTGGAATAAATTACACTTGATTGAGGTGTTTGATCCTTTCCATATATTGTCAAATTTGGTTTGTTAATATTTTGTTGAGGATTTTTCACATCTGTATTCATCAGAAATATTGGCCTATAATTTTCTTTTTTGTAATATCTTTGTCTGGTTTTGGTATCAGGGTAATGGTAGAATGAGCTTAGAAGTATCCCCTCCTTTTCAATTTTTGGGAATAGCTTGAGAAGGATAGGTATTAACTCTTCTTTCCAAGTATGGCAGAATTCTCCTGTGAATCCAACTAGTCCTGGACTTTTGCTTGTTGGGAGTTTTTTTTTTTTAATCACAGGTTCAATTTCAATACTAGAAATTGATCTATTTATATTATTTCTCCCTGACCCAGTCCTGGAAGGTTGTATGTTTTTAAGAATTTATCCATTTCTATGTTGTTCAACTGCCTGGCACGTAACTGTTCATAGTATTTTCCTGTGATTGCACTTCTGCAGTATCAGTTCTAATTTCTCCTCTTTCAATTCTTATTTTGTTTATTTGAGTGCTCTTTCTATTTTTTTCTTCGCGAGCCTTCTTTGTGACTAAATTTTATCTTTTCAAAACTCAGCTCTTGGTTTCATTGATCATTTTTATCAGTTTTTTGGCCTATATTGTTTTTAGTTCAGCTCTGATCTTTGTTATTTCCTTCCTTCTACTGAATTTGGGCTTTGCTTATTTTTTAAAAATTCTTTCAGATGGTAGGTTAAGTCATTTTGAGGTTCTTCTTATTTCTTGAGGTAGGCCTATATTGCTATAAACCTTCTTAGAATTGTTTTGGCTGCATCCCATACATATGGTAAAATTGTGCTTTTATTTTCATTTGTCTCAAGGTATTTTCTGATTTTCTGTTAGATTTCTTCATTGGCCCATTGGTTTTTTCGTAGCATATTATTTGCTACCCCATGTTTGTCTTATTCCACTTTTCTTTCTGTGATGGATTTCTAGATTCTTACTATTGTGGTCAGAAAAGACGTTTAATGTAATTTCTAAATTTATTGAGATGTGTTTTTATGTCAGTATGTGGAAGAAAAATATATCTTAAAATTCTCTCAATAAAACAAAAATATTATAGGATGTATGGGTGCCTCCGTGAGATTATTTAATCTGCAAGTGCATATGTTATGAATAATATGTGGACTTTGGAGTGATAGTTTATTGGAGAAGATCCCCAAAGAAGAAGCTTTTGCCAAAACTACCTATATTTTTCTTGTGGCATGCACATTTGGGAAAAAAGGGTAAATTTCCCAACCATAGCACTTTTGACAGTTCCAGGTATGGGCAAACAAAGTTGTAAAAATCCATTTGTTGGTTGTAAATGCCCGTAGTTTTACTTCACAAAAGACTGAAGCAAATTTAACTAAATTCTGCTATGAAGTCACCGTCAAGTAGGGACCAAGCATGGAAATTTAATTCCTAAGAGGAACTTTAATAAAGTCATGTGTGGATGAAAACGAGGCAGCTAATGAAATTATTTCTGGGACAGTGGGCTTTTTACACAGAAATGAATGATGCTTGTTGGAAGCTATTTGAATAATCCATTGCTGATAGATAATAGAAAGAAGGGGAGGGAGGAGGGAGGAGGGTTCAGGATGGGGAACACATGTATACCTGTGGCGGATTCATTTTGATATTTGGCAAAACTAATACAGTTATGTAAAGTTTAAAAATAAAATAAAATTTAAAAAATAAATAACTAAATAAATATTAAAAAAAAAAAGAAAGAAGAATCCTCTAATGCTCTAAGGTAGACTTGAAAAGACTCACTGGGGACATGAGGAGTTTCAGGCTTTTGAAATTCTAGAAATATCCACAGCCCTTTATCCATGGCTGCTAAGGAAGAGTTCAGATAGTGTGCCCATCAAGATTTTACCAGCATGTCTCTAATTATATAATGGTTCTTTTTCATATAATCCACATCTTTATAGCAGGGTTGCCTTCATGTTCCAGTCAACAGTTTAGACTTCATCACTGATTTCTCTCTGCCTCACATCCCACTATTAATTTAAGTCCTGGTGGGTTTATTTCTAATATGTATCATTGTAGTTTACATCTCTCTATAAGCAGGTCTGGAGCAAAGATTCAAGGTCAAGCTATGTATTTTGGAGAAGACCTTAAGTAATACTGGTAGGAGAGGGGTGAATGAGGCTGGACAGGGGAAGCAGCTGTTAAAATGTTTGTGTCCCAAACCAAGAGAGACTACTGAAGCACACACAGATGAAAAAAAAATTGTTTAAAGACTGATTGTAAATAAGAGTAAACACATCAGAGCTAACAAATAGATGTGTCAGATGTAAGTAATAAATAAACTCTGATCCTTGCAGAAGAGGATGTTCCAGGAAATGTGGGTTCCAGCTTTGAAGGCTGGAATACAACATAACAAGGTCAATCCTAAGCCTGTGAAATAGATAAGCTAAGTGTGGCTGTGTAGGAACTTTGGCTTGCCATCCAAGACTGCAGTCTATTATAAGAGCTGCTTTTGACTAATGCACACAAACATTTTCAGCAGTCACATAGAAGCTCCACATCTCAGTGACTCAGAACAACTGTCCATTTCTTGCTTGTGCCACACACCAATCATGGACTGACATAAGGGCTCCTCTCACCACAATCACCCCAGGACCCAGGCTGTCATTAAGTCAGAAGGAGGAAGTGCTCGACAAGGATGTCAGATGCCCTGGGATAGAAGTGACTCATGACTTCCATCCAGCAATCCTATTATCCTAGGTGAGTGAGACCAACTCCAAGACACAGCAATGAGATGAGTTCTACCCTGTACTATGGGAACTCAGAAAGGAAAGAGAAATCAGGGGCAGACTAGAGTCTGGGAGGGCTTCCCAGGGGGCTCAGGAGAGGCAACCCTGCTCATGAAGAGAAGGTCAGGAAAGGCTGAGACCCAGACATTTCTTGAAGTGGGTGGAGGTCTGAGCGCTCTGTGGCACTCAGCCTTTGCCTTTTTGGCTCCCTGTCCCTTAACTGCTGATGTGGATTCTCCCTGTCAGAGGGTGAATGGTAGGGAAGCCAGTTTGGGCACTTTCTCCACCTAAAGACAGACCTATTACCACAGGAGTGTGTTCACCTCATCTGGACACAGGGGCTGTGGTGTCCCAATTTTTGGTCTTCTAGATGTTCCTGCAAGTTTCTTATGTTTTCCTCTGAGTGATTTTAGAGCTTTGCATTTCACGATGGAGTATTTCTCCTTTCCAAGTCAAGTCACCTCTTCTCCACCCCGCAGGCTCCATAAGGGGCAGTTGGGTGGGTGCCTCACAGGCACTGACCCAGATTAGTGGATAACACCCATGGGTAGGCTCCCAGCATCCACCTCTCCTTCTAGGAATGCCCTCAAATTTCATGGAGGAATCTGTCCTCCATGCTCAGACCTGTGATCCAGTTGGGGCACCTTTGGTTCCAGATGGGGCTATGAAGCAGGTGAGACCAAGTGAGCTCTGCCCTGACCGCAACAATTGGTCTAGAGCTGATCACATGATCTCAGCATGTCCATTCAGGGTGAGTGTCAGTGTTTGTTCCAGGGTCAACAGGAAAAGCTCTTACACTCTCCACTGGCTATGTCCTGGCTGTAGTGACTGGGCCAAAGATGGTCACATGACTTCATTTGATCCAATCAGAGTGAGCACCAGGTCTTGCCCAGGGCTGACAGGGAAGCCTCGGCTCTGAGAGAAGGTAAGGAGGGGTCTCTGATGCACGCCCATAGGTTAGCCATGTGATTGGCACACCTGTAACACATACACAAGCTGACTCAGCCCCAGACTTGGTCGTAAGATATGGTAAGAGCTAGATATGGACCGAACACGTCCCTGGAGCCTAAGAGTCAGATACTCTGGGAGACACAACATGTTTGGAAACCAGGGTGGGAGTGTTGAGACAGACCAGCAGCTCAGCTGTAGTACTTGGATCTCTGAGAAAGACTGGGGCACTATAGTGGCAGTCTGAGTACTTGTTTGTATAGCATGTCATGATTCTAAATCACTATCTTTCAGTCTTCCAGAGAAGACCATCAAGGTATTTAAATAAAATAACCTCTATGTGTATTTTTTTTCCCAGCATCACAGGTACAATAAATACTTTGCAATGAAGACTTTATCTCTTAGATAAAAAAGAACTTGCATCAACCCCCTTCTTGACTTACTCCACAAACCTTCCCTGGTTCCATGCCACTTCCTAGGCCTTCCCAAGAGCCCCTCTCATTACTGGAAGTGGGACTTATTTGAGATGATGTGACTGTTGAAAGACTCTAGGAAGACTCAGCTTACTATATCCACCCTGACAGCTCAGAGAAAAGATGAGGCCAGAGACCTTCATGAGGAGGCTTTTGATGAAAGACAGGGAGCGATGCCACAATTGGACTTTCTATCCTGGGAGCATTTTTATTCTTCACCTTTACAGCAGCCTGGGAAGGCTCTCCCTGCTATAGGTCAGCACTCACCAAGCTGTGGGTAAGTTGCCAGGCTGGGGCTGATGGATGAAGGTGACCCTAGGAGGTTGTGTCATCTGCCAGGTCCCTGAGAGGAGCTCTCACCCTGGGTGGGGCAAGGAGGCTGTTTCTTGGATGTTGCTGGAAACCACTCTGAGCTCCCCGCTCCCTTTGCTTCGCACAGCACACATAGGGGAGCAGGAAAGCAAAGGAAATTCTTAGGCTCTGAATGAAAATCCATTAAATTTCTAAGTGTCTCCAAGTTTTCTGGTGCTTGGCACTGGCCAGAGTCCAGTTCTGTAGCTTGAACTCAGAGAACCTTGACTCGTCCCTGGCAGAGAAATGTGATCCATGAGTGCAGCACAGCCTTGGACCTGGATTCCTTGGGAGGTGATCAACACTTCTGCATCATGGAGGTGACTTTCAGCGCAGCCATGAAAGGTTTGGGACTCTCACCCTCTGCATCCAGACTCTAAATTCCCCCCTCGCCCCATGCTGCTCACCGTGGGACAGGCTTGGGAGATGGACCATCTCCTTACAACAGTTCTGTTCAAGCTCATGCTGTGTCCGGCTCCCAGAATGTCTCTGGTCCCCAGTGATCCTGGTAGAGCCCAGAAAACTAAGAGTCTCTGCATGGATTAAAAATGCACTGAGGCTTTGAAAGCCATTAAAGTCAATTTCAGTTCCAAGAACAAAATGCATTTCATGGAACATCATTATAATTACTCTGCATTATCAATATCTCTTAGCATCATCTTCATCCTCTCATTTCTTATGCATGATCTTAGCAGAGTGACACCTGCCTTAGTTTTAATTAAAAGCTCATAATGTTGAAATGTATTTAGAAGGAAAAAAGGATACAGGTCCCCTTTGAGGATAGTCATGTGCCTGTTACAGCCCATTGCTTCTCCCCACGGTGTGTTTAAACCACCCCATGTGCCTAGTGCAGACCTTGCTGGAGCTTTGCAGCAGCAGGTACTGAGTGGGCCCACTGGTGAGTCCTCTCCTGATCAAGTGATCAGGAATGTGGACCATCTGGTGTATACAGATGCATGAATGCATGTGAAGTCACATCAGTTGTGTCCAACTCTTTGCAACCCTATGAGTCATAGCTCTCAAAGCTCCTCTGTCCTTGGGATTTCCCAGGCAAGAATACTGAGGTGGGTTGCCATTTCCTCCTCCAGAAAATCTTCCTGACCCAGGGATCGAACCCACATTTCTTAAGTCTTGTGCATTGGCAGGAGGGTTCTTTATCATTAGCTCCACCTGGGAATTCCTACAGATGTGTATACAGATGTTGAACTGTAATGCTGTAACCTGAAGTTTGTATAGAATAATAAAAGAATATGGACCATCTCCAGCTTTGAGCAGGTCAGAGGTCTCTAAGCCCCATAGCTGAACCTCTGAGGGCTTGGACTCCTCCTCCCAGCCTGAACACCAGCGCGTCTCTCAGCACTGGAATCTGTCACATTTTCCCAGTGAAGTAGTCCCTGAGTTACCAGACCATTCGATTGCTTCCTTCTTTCCTCTCTCCCTCCCTTCCTTCTTAATGTATTTTCTAGGGGCCAGGCTCTGTCCTTGGTACTGAAGCTACAAATCATAGCAAAACAGATTCATCACATCTTCAAGTTCACAGTCTAGAGAGGGATACAGCAAAGGAATAACTGCTCTAAAGACATAGAACTTTGATGGACAGTGGGACAGAGAATTGCAGGGAACTTGGGGACATAAAACAGGGACATTCAGGGAGCTGGCATCTGAAGGAGGTGTGACCTGTAATGACAGTAGATGGCATTCCAGGCAGCAGGAACAGCAGGTGCAAAGGCCTGAGGTGGGAGGGTGAGGAGGCCCTTGGACACAAGCATCATTGTCATAATGAGAGCTGACACTGACATAGGCCTCAATGTATCCACACACAGTTCTGTTTTAAATACACATCCTCATTTAATTTGGCCACTTGACAGGAAAAGACCCTGATGCTGGGAAAGACTGAAGGCAGGAGGACAGGGGATGGCAGAGGATGAGATGGTTGGATGGAATCACTGACTCAATGGACATGAACTTGATCAAATTCTGGGAGATAATGAAGGACAGGGAAGCCTGGTATGCCGCAGTCTGTGGGATTGTGAAGAGTCAGACATGACTTAGCAATTGAACAAAACCATCTCATTTGATCCTTAATCTGTCCTTATGAGTAAAGACATTTTAATGAACCAAGTACCATTAATATTCTGTACTTTGGATGAGGATATTGAAGCATGTGTGGATAAGTAACTTGCTTAAGATTACACAACTCATGAGTGGCAGGACCAGGGTTTGAACCAGGCCATCTGGATCCCTGTACTGAGCTCCTTTAAGATCTTTCTTTGTCACTTTAGCTCCAAGAGGAGACAGAAGATGATGTATCTAGAGACTGGCTGTGGGCAGGACGAGAGTCATATAATGAGAAGCTGCAGGCCATTGTGTTTTTCAGGATCCTTTATGTTGTGAGCAATGAAAGCAAACCAACACCAAGCCAGCTTAAGTGAAAAGAGGTGTTACTGATGCACCTAGCGGGAAACAAGGATTGCTTTCAGGCCTGGCTTGATCCAGGGGCTCAAATGACATTACTAGTGTTCATTTTCTCCTCTCTTTCTCTGTGCTGGCTTTATTCTTGGAGCATCTGTGTTCAACAGCTCAACCTTAACATCCCCTGGCCCCACCAGTTCAGACTCAGAAGTCTCAAGAAAAATCAACTACCATCCAAGTCATTCAACCATAATGTCAGGGCTTCCATATTTGAGCCAGAGAGTCTTGCTTGAGTCTCATGCCCATCCCTGAACCAATCACTCTGGCCCAAGCCAGGAGGCATAACCCACCCTTAGGACACCAGGAGTGAAGCCACCTCTGGGCCACAGGAGAGGCTAGAAAGAGGGAAATGGAGGCTGAATGTCTAACACACAAATGTCACTCTTCAGGCTCATATAGGACTTTGGCCTGGGAGAAGGGCCTGGCCAAAGAAGAGGGTGTGTATTCTGGGCTCTCTGGCCAGCAGAGACCATGGCTGGGTGGAGGAAGGACAAAGGATGGCTCAGAGACACAGCAGCTCCAGGGGAGTTTGGGACTGCCCTGAGGTCGGCCCACTCCCCACTCCACCCTGCGCCCAGGCTGGAGTGAGACAGAAACCTCTGGAGCCAAAGAGGGATGGCAAGGCTCTAGTCAGTGATTCCCCAAATAGCTGTCCATTGGAATACCAGAGAAGTTTTGGAATGACTGTATCCCGACTGCCACCTTCAGAGGTCCTAGTATAACTTGGTCTGAGGCACAGTTTGGAAATCAGGAGTCTTAAATTTCCCCAGGCGTTTCTTATTTGTGGCAGATACTGACCCACACACTGAGTCATTCCTTGCATAAGCCAGCAGTGCTTCCGTTCCCCAAACACCACCCACAAAAGTAACAGTGTTAACAGCTCAGTCATGTCTGACCCTTTGTGACCCCATGGACTGTAGCCTCCCAGGCTCCTCTTTCCATGGGATTCTCCAGACAAGAATACTGGAGTAGGTTGCCATCCCCTTCTCCAGGAGAACTTCCCAATCCAGGAATCGAACCCGGATCTCCTGCATTGCAGGCAGATTCTTTACCCTCTGAGCCACCAGGGAATACAGCATTGCCCAGGTACCCACTCTATTTTAATTCATCTCAATTTAATCTGTCTTGTAAGAAAACTGCCAATTCCATTACTCATTTTAACTTTCTATTGATTTTTCCTATCCTCCCCGGGGCTTCTTCAGAGTAACCAGGGAGAAATCAATATCTGACATGGACAGTCCCATTTCCCTTTGCTGGGTTGATTTGCTAAAAATTTTTTCTGGTGGTAGTGAGGCTGTGGTTGCAGCCAGATGGGTCCTCACTTCTCTAATACTGGCCAGAGAGGAAATGACCAAAAGAGGTGATCACAGGATTAGCCTCCAAGGCAGCCCTGCAGTGGGGCTTGGAGGAGCGGCTCTTAGCTGTTCACAGCTGTCTCCTCCGACATCTGTCTATCATCTATCCGCCTGTCATCTGTCTACCTATCCAAATGCCACCCACAAGGACAGCTTGTGATGGATGTCACTGCAGATGGCTGTGAGGAGGGAGATAATGGTCCAGGATCCAGAGGCATCCAGACCCACACCTCCCAGGAGAGGATGGAGGGAGGCGCATCCTGAACTGACCAAGTCCAGTCTTGATGGGACCACATTTACTTAGAATTGACTCAGATTGGATGCGGTGCAAGCAGTTATTTTGGATGAAGAAATAGAGATTAGGCTGGTTTTGCAAAATTGTTTCATTTTTTCATAGTTCAAAATTTCAACCAGCTGCATGTTTGGATGGATGAGGGATGGCTCTTGGAAATGTGCACCTGCTTCATGATGAATCAGAGCACCAGGTTGCTCTCCTTGAGCAAGTTAATGTGTGGCTGGTGAGGAAAAGCCAGGGTATGTGAGTGAGGGTCCAGGCCCCTTAGCACCATGTTCTGAGGCAGATGTATCCAGTATGTGCTCAGCCATGACCTGGCACCATGGATGCATACAGTTGGTTCTCAGCAATGACCTAGCAATGTGAATGTACATAGTAAGCATTTGGCAAAGGCTTGGCACTGTGAGTGTATACAGTAGGGGCTCAGTAATGATCTGATACCATGGCTGTATGCAGTAGGAACTCAGTAATGGTTTGATGGGTCTCCATGCCCAGTTGATTGCCAGATGCATGGACGTGCCTGAAACCCACCACAGGTGACATGAACTCCAGGTAATTTAGAGATTCTATAGATACAACATCTGCAGGAGTGGGGGTCACCTAGCGAGGGTCAGTGAGATAAGAGACAAACTGGCTCTTGCGGCACTTGAAGCATCAAGTGTTACTGATGACAACTGCTTGAGTCCACTGGATGCCTCCTTACCTGTGTGGTGCCTCTTCCATGGATAGGCACCACACCTTTCTCAAGCCTGTGAGCAGGTGTTATGCTCACCCACGATCTGCAGATGGACACCAGACCCAGGAAGAGGTGTGGCGACTGCCTTGGGTCCCAAAGCTCGAAAGTGACAGAGCAGGGTTCCAAGCAGCAGTCAGGCTGCAAACCCCTCAGCCCGTGGACAGGTGTAAGCATCACGGACCCAGGACTGCACATTGACTCAGACACGCCTGATGGTGCCTGTGATACTTGACCCAGCCATGGGGAACCCCAGTGACCTGTGGGGCTGAGAGACTAGTAACGGGGTGCTGGGAAGAGGTACATGGGCTGCAGGCTGCTGACTTGCTGCCACACAGCACATGAGGCTGGTGCCTCTCAGAGCCCAGAGGTGAGGAGGCAGAACCAACTGAGGCCCTGGGTCCAGCCATACCTGCTGCCTATGGGGAGCCACTCCCTCCCTTAATCCAACCCGAGTCGGGTTCTTGGGCTTCTGACCTGCTCTGCCAGATGCAGAGCCTCCTCCAAAACTGACCTCGCTCTCCTTCAGCCGTTCTCCTGGCACTCCCTGCCCCAGGCTCACAGGCTCGGCCTGCAGCACTGCCCTCCCCATGTGGCCCCTCACCTGCAGCCCCCTCTGGACCCACAGAGACAGTCATTTCTCCAGGGCACATAGCTAATACATGGCAGAGCCAGGATTTGAATGTGCAATTGCCTGGCAACTGTTCTTAACCACCTTGCAGACTGGTGGGCTTCTGGGGAGAGGGCGCTGAGGACTGTGGACCCCCAGCGAGAGGCTGTGGTGACAGTCCGGGCAGCCTCGCCCACCTGTCCAGGCCCCACATCTCACGTTTACATCGAGAGTCTGTGCAGGAGCCACAGGGAGGGTGGGAGGGGCTGGAGGGAGAGTGACCCTCTGAGTCCAGGCTGACCCATGGTCAGGAAGGGAACTGAGCATCCTCAGGTATGAGGATCCTAAGCTGCAGCATCCTCTGATTTCTAACCTGCTTTGGAAGACAGATGGTAAAGCACTCTGAAAACCCAGAAAATGGCACAGAAAACCTACTTCAAGGATTAAGAAAGCATGAAACTGTTAACTCATCCTTTGTACCCTTCCTGGACCTCTGATGTTACAATGATGCCCCAGTTTCCTGCTGTGAAACGAAGCTCACAAGAACAGGCAGGTGAGGGGAAGTGATGGGTTTCCTCCAGGACCAACATCACAGCAGAGTCCCTGCTCCCTGCTGACCCATCAAATGAAAATCCTCTCTGTTGATTGCTCTTCTCCAGCAGCTGCTTTTGTGGGCAGAGGTGGGCAGGAGCTGCCCTAGGTGTGGCGGTGAGCACACCTGGTTTGAGACTTGAGGCAGAGGTGTTCTAGGCCCCAGGTGTGGTCAGGAAGCTGCATATACCTGGCATCCCCTGGGAGACTGGAAATGCAGAATCCCAGGCCCCATCCCCAGCCTGGGAATTGGCATCTGCAGTGTCAGGAGCCCCAGGGGTCTCCTGAGCATGTTGTTTTCTGAGGAGCCATAGGGAAGCTGCTCTGTCCAGTCAGCACAACACAGGGGGCAGAAATACACCCGTTGAGGTTGCATTGGGTGAGACAAATCAGCTGTGAGTGACCACAAAACACCATCCATAGGAGCTCACACTAAGACAAGCTACTCTCTATCAGAAAACTGGAGAGTGGAGAAGTGTGGTCCAGAGCTGGTATCATCATTCATGGTCATAAGGGAAGGAGAGTCCTCTGTCTTGCTTTCAAGAGTTCCTCAATATCTGATTCTTCCTTATGGTCCAAGATGGCTGCTTGAGCTCCAGTCACCACATCTACATTCCAGCTGCCCGGGACAGGTATGCCACCATCATTATCTGACTCTACTCTCCTGACCCTCTCCAGCTTCACACAAAGCCATGGTAGCTGTGAAGAGGCCTGTGTCCTGGGATGCGCAGGCTCTGGGAAAGTCAGAGTAATTTATCACTACCTGGACATAGTATTTAGAGCCACCATTAAACCTCCAAGGTAGTCCATGTGTCATAAGCCCCCAAGGGCCCAGGCTGCTGTCATCTGCTGCAGAAACAGGTTCACCCCAAGGCCCAAGGGCAGGGTGGCCCAGTATGACCAGGAATGGGCATTCTTGTGCCCTTTGCTCCCCAGTTTCACATGGAAACAGCCTTCATGGTAGCCATTTAGAGTGGCTACCATCTAAATGGTGGACCTAAGGACAGAAGAATTTGGCTCCAATTAGTGAGGGGAAAAAAATCTCTCACAACCCAGGAGATCAGTAAAACCAAGAAGAGAACAGGGGGACAGGGCCATTTGCAAAGTAACTGGAAAATGCAGCTTGTTAAGCTATTAAAAGCAGAAGAGTCTTCAGAAGACCGAGCCACAAGAGCAGGCAACACAGCACACAGCGCCACATGTCTTGAAAGACTTCCTTAGATCCATTCTTCCTTGATTCAATCTCCTCTAAGGATGAGGAGATTCTCATTGAAGATTGGAGATTCTCCCCAAGGAGGGAGAGAATAGACACACAGTTGCCTCCTGGGAGAATTGAGGGCAGCAGGTGATGACCCTCTCCCACCCCATCCCCATCCTCCAGCCTCCTGACCAGGAGCGGGCTTCATCCCAAAGCCCTGCCCTCTGTCCTCAGTGAGGAGCAATACTGCTGATGATGGTTGCTCCAACTCATGTCTCATCTTTGGTCTCATTGTCCTTCTTTCTGAAGCATTTTAGATGATGGACTATTTCCTTCATTGTGAAAAGTTGTCATTGGTTGTTTTACGTAGCACTGCACTTCTCAGTTTTCTTCCTGCCCTGTTCTTCATCTGCCTCCATCATTGTCTCTCCTCCTTGGAACCTCTACATACAGACATTCCCCAAGGCTCAGTTTTCAGCCACCATCTCTTTGTCAACTCTCCCTCGGGATTCTGTGGTCCAAGGATGATGTAACTCCCATCTCTATCTCTACCCCAACTCCTTCCCGTAGAAAGACTCCATAGAAAGTCTCTAACTAGGTCTCCTGCAGCTAAGAAGTAATCATGACACAGGGTTTTACAAACCAAGCCAACTGTCAGATTCATTACCCGGCCCCTCACTCAGTCGGTAGGTTCATATCTGTGTGTGCTGGGGAAGTTAATAGGGCTGCTGGTGCTGGGTGATGGAGGGTAAATTCCCCCATCATCGGTATTGGCAGCTGTGGCACCTCATTGAAGACATGAGTGGCTCAGAACTGCACCCAGAGGATAAACGCATTTTTAGCAGAGTGGAGCCCATGTTATCACAACCAAGGAGATTTACTTAGACTCTAATGCTGATCTCCTCATTCTAATGGTGATTACTCACCAAAAGCTGAATTAAATTGCTCCAAGATAAGGGCAAACACCCCATTGCCCTTCTTCCCTCTCTGCTCACTGATGGTCTCTGAGGAGAGCCCCGAGCCTCCATGTGTGGTAGGAGAGGCTGTAGCCAAATTTTAGAGTGCTCAGCTTCCTGTCTCTGGGGAAGCCAAGATGTCAATAGGATTAACCCATCCTAATAAGTATGGGTCAGTGTGAAGAGATTTTCCAGGACTTGTTACTCCAGAGATTCCCAGACGTCAGCATGAGCATCACTTGGAGGGCTTGTTAAAGAGCAGATCACCAGGCTCCACCCCCAGATCCTCTGCTGAAGCAGGTCTGGATGGCAGGACCAAGAGTCTGTGTTTCTAATGTCTATGAAAATAATCAATAAACAATCTATAATAGGTGGCACTCATGGTAAGAACCTACCTCCCATGCAGAAAATGTAAGAGACATGGGTTTGATCCTTGGGTCGGGAAGATCCCCTGGAGGAGGGCATGGCAACCCACTCCAGTATTCTTGCCTGGAGAATCCCATGGACAAGGGAGCCTGATGGGCTATGGTCCAGAGGGTTGCAAAGGGTTGGACATGACTGAAGTGGCTTAGCACATCATAGGAATAGGAAAGGGTTTGATTTGAGCCAAACTGAGAACTGTAGCCTAGAAGACAGCTACTTAGATAATTCTGAGGTACTACTCCCAAGAAGCATAGCTTTCAGCCCAGTTTTCTGTCTTGAAAAAAAAAATCAAACACATCAGAGATACATTCCTTCAAGCTTTCAAAAGAAAAAAAATGAAATAAGGAAAAGGAAAGAAGGAGATCAGCATGTACACAGAGAATCAATGTAGCCTTGACACTTAGGAAGGGAATCTTACCATTGAAGGAGGACCAACACTGGTGTCCTAGGAAAGGAGGCCATTCAATCTTTGTTTTTAACATGGACATTCTTTTTTTTTTTCCAGTCAATGCACCCTTAAAAAAAATAAAGCAGATGTACAATATGTGTTTGATAGGCCATAAACAAGCTGCTTTAGTTAGCATAATATTCAAGTTAACTCATGCATAAGCCAGGATGACTTCTCCAGTCCTCCACATGTAAACATTTCTTTTATCACTAACAACTTTCCAGGAGATGCTGATGCTGCCGGTCTAGGGGTCCCACTCTGAGAACCACAGGATTTAATGTGAGAAGAGGCACATTCCAAGATGGTGCAGGACCTAGGGCTCTGACCTCCCCAGAGAGGACAGACCCAAAGAGCAGGTCCTCCAGGGCTGGTCACTGACCTGAGGTGGGCATTAAAGGAAAGCCCCAGGGCTCTTGGGAGACGCGGCCCCAGCTACCCTGCGGTCAGAGCTGCCCTGGCCAGCGTCTCTTTCCCACCATGTGCCTCCCACTGGCCCAGACTCAGGGTCTTACCTGCCTGAAGCAGACGGCCCAAGCTGTCATTAGCTTTATTTAGAGTCATGTGACCCGTTCCCTACATGAGGCTCCTTCCTGCAGTGAGGCTTAGCCCTCTTAGTTGACAGATTTGCATGATGAATGGGAATTATTTTCAGCTCCCTCATCCTCTACATTTTAACCCCTTTACCTCTGTGAAGGATAAAGCTATGCCCACCACAACGTGCTCCACACTCCTCACCTCTTCCTCCCTCCAGTACCCTTGACCATCTCACACATCACACATCATCTTCTCTTCCCACTTCTCTACCTCCTTCCACTGGCCTGTGGGCAGATTTTGTTTTGGTTTCCCTTACTGGATTGGTGCCTGGCATGTAGAAGGGGCTCATTGACCACCCTAATCCTAAATGAGTGGATTTCTCCAGATTCTAAAGCCACATTTGAATCCCATTCCTGACTCTGATGTGCCTTCAGGATGACACCCCCCAAGTCTGTGCAGAACCAAAGTGGGTAGGTCCTTGCAGAGCCTTCTTTGTCTCAATGTTGTGGGCTGCTTGTCCTCTGAGTGGTGGTGGACATGAGCTTTAGGTATACTGACCACCACAGGGCACATGCCCGACACATAGTAAGAATGTGTGGATGTGTTCAGGAAACCTTGGAAATGGGCTGACAAGGGCCAAGCCCAATAATGGGGAAAATCTGGGCTAAGAGCATCCACATGCATGTGTCTGAGCACTGACAGTGTGAGGCTGGGACCAAGCGTGGTATGTTTGTCAGATTCGGCCTCACAATAAGCCTGTGACATGGTTTATAGATAAGGAAAGTGAAGCTCCAAGAGGTTGGTAATAGGCTCAAGGTCTCACCTTTAGTCACATGTGTGTGTGTGTGTGTGTGTGTGTGTGCGCGCACGTGCTAAATTGCTTCAGTTGTGTCTGACTCATTGCAACCTTATGGACTGTAGTCCATCAGGCTCCTCTTTCTGTGAGGATTCTCCAGGCAAGAATACTGGAGTGGGTTACCATGCCTCCACCAGGGGATCTTCCCATCTTACGTCTCCTGCATTGGCAGGCAGGTTCTTTACCACTAGTGCCAATTGGGAAGTCCCACTTTAGCCACAAATGCCCAAGGGCTGTTCCCACAGTTAGCTCTCAGGGAAGCTACAGCCCAAGTATTTTCATGAAGTTAATGCACTTAAAATAAAACACCCAAATCTGGGAAAGAACAGATCATGAATTATTCAGCTTCAGTCTTTAGATACCGGAAAACTTCTATTTGAAAGGAGAAGCCACTGAGAAATAGGTATCAAATGTACTACTTTAAAAGTGACGGCTTATTTTTACCCCCAAACAAAGCAATGAACGATGAGATTTGGGGAAATTCCTCTAGTCAAAGCTCTCTGAGGACTCTTGTTAATAGGCTAGAGTCAGGATCCCCTTTGTCAGGTCCCCTTGTCAAACTCAGAAGCAGCAGGGGAGGAGACCTGGGCAGGTGGGGGACGCTGTCCACACACACGTGACTCCTGATGCTGTCCCCCTCCTCTCCCACAGCTGGGCTTGTGGGGAGATGGGGGGCGGTGCTCACTCTAGGTTCTGCTTTGGATCCCACAAGCGTCCTTTGTCTCACAAGGCACAGTCCTGGAGGGTTTTGAGAAACTGAATAAAAAGCCCAAATTAGCTTACTCCCAAGGGTTTGGCATTCATTACAGGGTAATTACCTTATCGATTTTACTGCAGGAATATCTACTATTTTTCCTTTTAGATCCAAAACGATATAATGTAACTAAAGTAACTTTGTGCCAGTGCCTTGGAAATTTGAAAGCTGCTGGTATTTAAAATATTTTTAGTTTAAATATTTAAAAATATTTGTACTTGTTTAATTTAAATGGAAGTGACCTTCCACGACAAAATTTCAGCACTGCTGGACCAGGGTCCTGGAAAGTCACACTCAGTCACCACACTCAGTCAGGCTCCTCTCTGCCCTGACCCCTCTCCTAGCTCCAGCTCCAGGACAAGGGTCCCGCTAAGCTCTGTCCACTGGATGCAGGGTTGGTTTGCCCACATGTCCCCTGATGTTCTGGAAGGAAAAGCCTCATCCTAGGTGTGGTATCCATTTATTTGCCATGCCCACAAGTGTCGAGGCTCTGGATGTTCATAACGGCCCCAGATTCCCTGTGGTGAAGTTGAGTTGCTTCATTCAACTTTCTGGCACCGTGGCTTGGGGGTGGTGACTTTCCCCAAGAGCCAGAGTAGACTGTGCAGCTCAGATCTAGGTTAACTGGTGACCTCCATCCTCTGTGACTGGTTCAGGGATGGGCATGTGGTCCAGCCTTGAGTCATCCATCAAAGGGAATTGCTGTTGAGTCACTAAGTCATGTCTGACACTGTGACCCCTTGGACTGCAGCACTCCAGGCTTCCTTGTTCTTCACTCTCTCCAAGAGTTTGCTCAAATTGACGTCCATTGATTCATTGATGTCCATTGAGTCACCATCTCATCGTCTGTCACCCCCTTCTCTTTCTGCCTTCAGTCTTTCCCAGAATCAGGGTCTTTTCCAATGAGTCGGCTCTTCGCATCAGGTGGCCAAAATATTGGAGCTTCAGCTTCAGCATCAGTCCTTCCAATGAATATTCAGGGTTGATTTCCTTTAGGATCGACTGGTTTGATCCCCTTGCTGTCCAAGGAAATCTCAAGAGTCTTCTCCAACACCACAGTTTGAAAGCATCAATTCTTCGGTGCTCAGCCATCTTTATAGTCCAACTCTCACATCCATATGTGACTACTGGGAAAACCATAGCATGTACTAGACAGACCTTTATTGGAAAAGGGATTACATATATGTATATTCATCCAGAGCAAGTGTGGCATCCAGTTTGTGGACTGGTGCTCTGTTGGATTCAAACTTGGCATCAATGGCCAACCTCTCCTGGTGGCACCTTGTGAAGACCTGGCCAAAGTCCAGCAAACCATGTGCTGAGCAATGACACAGCTGCTGCTGAGGTCTGGGCCACTGGGGCCACCATTGTGACCTGACACCAGCCACAGGGGGCTTTGTTTGCTGGGGTGTGGGTGAGGGCATGGAGGAACCAAGAGATTCCTGAGGCGCAAGAGGACATGGCTGTCCTTAGGAAGAGTTCCAAGGGGGCTGGTGTGGGCTCTGTACAAGAAGAGGGTGAGGTAGAGGGAGAGGAACACTAACCACCATCACTTTCAGCTGCAAAGTCTGTTAGTCTCAGATCCCTGGGAACCGCATAGCTAATAATAGCATAGCATAACTATTAAAGCTCTCTGGTTACAAGGTCTTCATATTCAACTGGAATCATGTCTCACACATGTGCACTTGTAAAATTTTCTCATCATGTCTCAAAGTAAAGACTTTAAGAAAAAATGGCCAACAGAAACATGAAAAGATGCTCAAGACTGCTAATTACTATAGAAAGCAAATCAAAACTACAGTGAGGTACCACTTCACACCAGTCAGAATGGCCATGATCAAAAAGTCTACAAACAATAAATGCTGGAGATAGTATGAGAAAAGGGAACTCTCCTACACTGTTGGTGGGAATGAAAATTGGTGCAGCCATTATGGAGAACAGTATAAAGGTTCTTTAAAATCTAAAAATAATTACCATATTATCTGGCAATTCCACTGTGGGGCATATATTTGGAGAACACTAATTAGAATAAATACATGCACCCCTATGTTCATAGCCAAGACATGGAAGCAGCCTAAGTGTCCACTGACAAATAAGTGATTAAATAAGATGTATATATATAAAATAGAATATTATTCAGTCATAAAAATGAATGAAAAAATATCATTTGCAGCAAACTGGATGCTACTAGAGATTATCATACTAACTGAAGTGAGTTAGAAAGAGAAAGACAAATGCCATATGACATCATTTATACATAGATTATAAAAAAATGATACAAATAAATTTATTTACAAAACAGAAACTGACTCACAGACATAAAAAACAAGTTTGTGGTTACCAAAGGGGAAAGTGGAGAGTGGAGGGATAAATTGAGAGTTTGGGATTAGCAGATAAAAACTATTATATATAAAATAGGTAAAAAAACAAGGTCCTACTGTATAGCACAGGGGATTCCACACTATTCAATCAATATCTTATAATAACCTACAATGGAAAAGAATCTGAAAAAGAATATATATATATATACCACTTTGTTGTACACCTGAAACTAATACAACTTTCTAAATCAACTACACTTCAACTTTAAAAAGTGGATTTAAGAAGAAGAATGAAAAATTTTGCCTAGTGCAGTACCCATTTCTCCTTTCTTGCCTGCTCCTGGGCTATGACTTCTCACAGCTGAGGGCTCTTCATCTTCTGCCCAACCCTCCCTCCTTGCTGGATACCTGCCAGGAAACTCCCCTTGGGATTTGGGGCTGGGAGGCTCCCTTTGGGGACTGGGCAGGGGGGCTGTGCCAGTCTGTGACAGAGGTTCCAGCACAACCCGTCCCCTCCCATGGCAGCTCTCCAGGGTCCTGAACAGAAGTCTGATCAGGCAGGGGAAATGAAGCCCCACCCCCATTCTCCCTGCAATTTCCCTTCACTACAGGTCCATAGCTGGATGTGGGGGCTGTGCCATATTCAGGGATCTTTAGTTTCTGAAAGATCTGAGGTCATTTGAAAAATCTAACCTGTTTCCTGTGAACATCTCAGCAATGTCCTCAGGGTCAGGACAAAAGGAGATTCACTGTCCAAGTTCTAGGGGTTCAGAGAGCGGGGATGGAGAAACCACAGAGCCTGGGACCTGGAAGAGAGGTGTGGCCATTCATGATATATATACATATGTGTGTGTGTATATATATATATGTGTGTGTGTGTGTGTATATATATATATATATATATATATATATATATAAAGAGAAGCTATATGTTCTTATTCGAAGGTGGACTCATTATTTAAAAGTGAAAATTACAAACCATAGTTCAACATTTTAAAATGAGGTACTGAAATGGAGCAGGACCCTATGGTCCTTCCCCACCATGTCCTCAGCCTGCCTTTCATCTGTGGAAAACTTCAGCCAAAGAATAAGTTTAATCAGAGAAGTGAGAACTCAGAGAAACAAAGGAAAACAGTCAAAGGAGACAAGATAATAATAATATACTCATTAAGCATAGTCAAGGATATTTAGTTCCTTCTCAAGGGCTATAAGATAATATTCTGAGCCATAGTCTGTGAACTGTTTTATAGATACTGAAACCCCTACCAGGTGGGAGAAGTTAACTACGTGATGACCAGACTGTAGCCATGACATAAGCTGCCACAATTCCAAGAACTGGCTTCAAAAAATGGAAACAAACTGATTCTTGAATGCAAGATTGTACCTAAAACAATCAATGCTACTCAGACAACTGATGACTAATTTCAAGATGACTGTCAGAGCGGACGGTGCTTTTTCTGCATGTAGCCCCCCCTCCCTCCATCTATAGAAGCTCTTGCTCCCTGATTGTTGGTGGAGGGGTTAGCCTTTGGACATCTGTCCTCCCCTTCACTCTGGCTGCCAGCATCCCAAATAAAGCAAACTTTCCTTTTCATTAAACTGGCCTCTTTATCAGCTTTTGAGCAGTGAGCAGCCAGACTCTGCTTTCGGTAAAAGTATGTCAACTGAGGAAATAAAATGGGATAATAACAAAAGTTCAATTAAACTCTAGAAAAGGCAAAAAAGAGGGGAAAAAAAAGAAAGAATAAGAGGAACAGGTAGAAAACAACCAGCAAGATGGCCGATATGAACCCCATTCCATCAATTGTCATTTTAATGTTGAGTGCTCGAAACTTATCAGTTAACACCCAGAGATCATCAGATTGGATGAAAATAAGCAATAACTGGCTATAAATGGTCAAAAAGAAACCCACATTAAATGTAAAAACATGTCTCTGTTAGGAGTAAAAAGAAGGAGGAAGGAGTACCATGCAGACAGCAAACAAAAGAAAGCTGGAGTAAATATCCTGATTTCAGGCAAAGTGGACTTCAGGACAAGGATGATGTCCAGGGATGAGGGGGCTCTTCAGTTCAGTTCAGTTCAGTCACTCAGTTGTGTCCAACTCTTTATGACCCCATGGACTGCAGCATGCCAGGCCTCCCTGTCCATCACCAACTCCTGGAGCTTACTCAAACTCATGTCCATTGAGTCGATGATGCCATCCAACCATCTCATCCTCAGAATCCGCCTGCAATGCAGGAGACCTGGGTTCGATCCCTGGGTTGGGAAGATCCCCTGGAGAAGGGAAAGGCTACCCACTCCAATATTCTGGCCTAGAGAATTCCATGGACTGGGGTCACAAACAGTTGGAGATGACTGAGTGGGTTGTTACAGGATGATAAAAGGGAATGCTCACCCAGAAGATGTAACAGTCCTAAATAGCTGTGCACCTAACAACACAACTTCAAATTACACCAATTAAAAACCAATAGAACTGAAAGGAAAAATTGACAATTCCACAGTTAGAGGAGGAGACTTCATCAATCCACTCCCAGCCACCATAAAGCAAGGATAAGCAAATCAGTAAGGATATTGATGACTCAAACAGCGCTACCAAGAGACTCGACCTAACATTATCTACAACACTCTGCACAGTGACGGCAGGGCACAGTCGTTCTCAGGCACATGCAGAACTTCCACTAATTTAGACCATATCCAGCCATAAAAATTAGACAGTTAATCATGAAGGTACATTCTTGAACCATTATGGAATTAAACTAGAAATCAATATCTGGAAATTATTCCTGAATGCCTGAATATGTGGAAATTGAACAACACATTTCTAATAAGCCATGAGTCAAAGAGAAGGTCTCAGGAAGATTAAATCCATACATACATAATATCACACACATAAGTCTATGAATCATAAACACACACGTGAAAGTGAAGATATATCAGTGAGGCGAGCTACATTTACAGCAGTACTTGGGGAGTTCAGACCATCACATGCACACAGGGAGAAGAAGAAACTGCAAACTCTGGAGGGCGTTAGCCCTGGGGTCTCTGCGGGGAGAATAAAATGCTGGGGGGTGGGCACATGAGTGCCTTTTGTTATTCATCCTTAAGCTGTTTACTGAGAGTCCCCTGTGCTTAGTGTCCAGACCCCGGATGAGGAAGACACACGTCTCTGGAGGTGGGAGGCCGTCAGATTGTGAGGTCTCCCTGCTGACCCCTCCACAGAGGTTGTCCCAGGTAGTGGGTGTTAACCCCTTGTGAGCAGATGGAGTGGGACTGGAGGTAACACCCCCTCAGGAAGGCCAGCGGGGCTCCAATGAGCCCAGAAGACACAGGATGCGGGGACCCTGCTGCAGCTGGACTCCATGCTGCGGTGGGTGGGGGCCTCGGATCCCCACTGTCACTGACCCAAGTCAGATGAAACACCCAGATCACCAGGGGCATCTGGGAGGGGGCAGTGCTGCCGGGCTCTCCAGACCTGCGGGGTTAGGTCAGCACACAGAGAGAACAGGGACATTGGGCTTACACATTCAACTATTTCCCTTCCACTCCCGCCCAGTGTCCATGCCCTGATCAGGAGGGTTTAGTTATCAGGGGGACTGGAGTCTGTCCGAGCCTATGTTTCCATTTGAGTGACAAGATAAAGGTCTTCCCTGACCCCAGGAGCAGGAGGGGAGGGCTTCCCACCCTGCTTAGAATTGCTCACGGGGGCGTCTGTCATCCTGTGAAAGGCTGGGGGTAACATGACTGCACATGGTCGTCATGCAGCCCTGGGACAGGGGACAGCCTGTATTGGAAGCTCAGGGTCACGTCACCACAATAACGTGCCACCTCCCACAGCTGAAAGCAATTAACTGAAGAACCCAAGCCTGTACTCAGAGCTCGGAGTTCATGCAGAGTTCATGCCTGAGACCATGGTCCCATCCCTTCTCCAACCTGGTGGCCCTTCCTGGAAAGAGACCTCCTTCACAGAACAGGTGTGCATTGCCAGTGGCCTTGCACGCCCCCACCCTGCTTGGCTCATGGATCTGTCCAGCTTGTCTGAAGCTCCCCTCAACCTGCAACATAGGAAGCTGTCCTTGTTCGTGGTCCATCCCCCTACAGTGGCTCAGCCTCCAAGGGCAGCGGCCAGGCCATGGGAGTCAAAGTCTGCCCTTCTCCACCCAGCCTCCCACCCTCTCTCTTTTCCTCCTGGACTCCACCATCATCATCTCCAACTCAATGTGCCTGAAGCAGGGTGTCCAAGAAGAAACATTTTCAGGCCAGAAAGATGCCCCAGTGGGTCAGACCAGGTGTGAGACACAAGAGAGTGGTGGGGTTTGCACTGAGCTGGAAGGTCACTTTCCTGAGCTGAACGGGCAGTGGCTGCTCCCCCTCAGCTGACCCCCACCGTGCCAGATGCATTAGGGTTTGCACACAGACAGTGCAGTGTCCTGTGAGGTTAATCAGCTGGCATGGCAGATGGTCTCTGGGAACATTCACTCCAGAGGGGCCCCGGCACCACACCCAGGTTGCCTGACTCAGAGGTCCCTACCCCAGTGTCCCTGCCCCATCTTGACCCCCACATGGGCTATGACCAATGTATTGAAGGACAGTAAACAGTGGTCACAGTAAAAATCTGTGAGCGATTAATAATGAGCACACCAGGTAGCTAAGGCAGAACTTACTGGAAAAATTGGAGGTCTTCAATTGTGTGGGCCGGTCACAGCATTTTGGGATCTTTGACAATTGTCTAGTGGGCAGAGGATCAGAGCTTTGTGAGATCCATCTGTGAGAAAGAGGAGCCAAGGGCAGAGGGACAGTGTCAGGGGCTCAGGGAGCCTGTGGCTGGGGTGGGGCTGGCACCAACTACAGAAGTTTGGTCTGTGGGGGACTGAGCAGCCCATATACCCACTGTCCTGCTTGAGGGAGCTGGGGGGGTACTCCTGGCCCCGTCTCCTCCTGCCTCTGAGCCTGGTCTATATCTGGACTGCCCCCCTTCCCGGGGGCAGGAGGGGCCAGTATCCAGGAGGGGCACTTGGTTGATGCCCATGCCTCCCACCAAGGCTTTATGAAGATCCTAGAGAGCTCAGGGGCTCTGAAGCCCCACAGAGCTGGGAGCGCAGCCCCGCCTCTCCTCTGGGACAGACGCTTGGGCGCTGGGACCACGGTGGGGGGGATCCAGGAGGCTTGAAAGGCCAGTGCATTGGGGAGGGAGCACCCCCACCATCTCTTGCTGTGGACGCCCCAGAGCCCACATCACCAGGAAGGAGATGGGCATGGAGGGAGTGAGTCGGTGCAACCGGAACGAGGGGATTGTGTGTGGGGCTGGCGCCAACTACCCTCGCTTGGTTCCCAAACAGATGAGGACACCACAATGAAGTCCCATGCTCTGCCTTTCCGGGAACCCTTTTTATCAAGAAGACGCTGCTGTACCTCCATGTGGAATTTTAATTAAGAAGCAGGAAGCTAGGTCTTCAGGCATCTTCCCTTGGACATGTTTCTAATTAACCACGGGGCCCCATGGCTCCAGTCAGTGCCAGTGAATACGCAACAAAGTCAAAAGAAGCTTTCAAATCAGCAGTTGGGGAAGGGATCGGGTGGGGGGCGGGGAGGGGAGGGTAGGTGAGAGAAAGGAGGGCTGGCTTCACAATTTTTAGGAAATATCCCCGTGGGGGAGGGGAGCAGGGTGGTGGCTTCAGTGCCGTCCACAGACCCTCTCTAAGCCCATCCTCTCACTGCCATCACTGGTGACATGGGACGTGTGACTTATCATCAGACTGGGAGGGCATCACAGTGCAGTCACTCAGGACTCTGGGACATATGGACGTGCCAGGGGACATGGAGGCACAAAGGAGTAGGCGTGGCGTGTTGGTAACCCTTTCTCGTACAGCTCCCAGGGTTTCTCAGGGAACCCTGCCCCATCCCCAGCCTCTGGGATTGGGGGTGGGGGCTGGCATCGGGCTCTGCCCCTGGGCTATCATGTGATATCAGTTCAGTTCAGTTCAGTCTCTCAGTTGTGTCCGACTCTTTGCGACCCCATGAATCGCAGCACGCCAGGCCTCCCTGTCCATCACCATCTCCCGGAGTTCACTCAAACTCATGTCCATCGAGTCAGTGATGCTGTCCAGCCATCTCATCCTCTGTCGTCCCCTTCTCCTCCTGCCCCCAATCCCTCCCAGCATCAGAGTCTTTTCCAATGAGTCAACTCTTCGCATGAGGTGGCCAAAGTATTTAAGTTTCAGCTTTAGCATCATTCCTTCCAAAGAACACCCAGGGCTGATCTCCTTTAGAATGGACTGGCTGGATCTCCTTGCAGTCCAAGGGACTCTCAAGAGTCTTCTCCAACACCACAGTTCAAAAGCATCAATTCTTCGGCGTTCAGCTTTCTTCACAGTCCAATTCTCGCATCCATACATGACCACTGGAAAAACCATAGCCTTGACTAGACGGACCTTTGAATATGCTATCTAGTTTGGTTATAACCTTTCTTCCAAGGAGTAAGCGTCTTTTAATTTCCCCACCCCAGCCTCAGTGATTGGCTCTGGCATAGACACGTGACCCACAGAAGCCAATCAGAACCTGTCCTGCGACTTCCGCTGAAACTGCTGAGAGGAGCATCTTCTTCCCTCCTCCACCTCACAGGATATCCTGAGATGAAGCCAGTGTGGTATCAATGGGGCCACAAGCCAAGTGGGAGAGGCCACCTATTGACATCACTGAGCACGTGAAGCCAATCATGGCCGATTCCCATTTTCTAGGAATGAGCCTTCCCTAGTCAAAGGAGTGGAGAAGTGGAGAAGGCAATGGCACCCCACTCCAGTACTCTTGCCTGGAGAATCCCAGGGACAGAGGAGCCTAGTGGGCTGCCGTCTATGGAGTCGCACAGAGTCGGACACGACTGAAGCAACTTAGCAGCAGCAGCAGCAGTCAAAGGAGCTGGAAATGGTTTGCTCTCGTTTAGAAACTCCATCTCTATAATTTTGTTTTCTCAGCACCATGAACCCAGAAACAAGTTTCTCTGGGTGAAATGTCTAGCTTGTTAACTAGCATCACAGGCCTTAGAATTTTATCCTTGTTGGTCATGAGGGGGCTGGCTGGCTAACATATTTGGAGACCCACAACCCCCTCCCCCAATATGACAGGTACATGTAAAGGGACCAGCAGGCCAGGTGGTCTCTTTCCACGGTCCCTATGCAGTCCTGGGTCCATCTGGTGGATCAGAGGATGCTGTGGGCTGCTACCAAGCAGGGAGTAAAGGTCCTGCCTCTGGGATGTCAGGTAGACCCTTCCTGCTGGTGAGGCTGAATCAAGTCCCAGCAAGGAGACATGGGGTGCTCACGGGCTTTCAGGAGGGCTTGACCTGTGCTTTCAGTGTCGGACCCCCTGTAAGTGTGTGTAATACACGGCCACCCGTGGGTTGGGCTTGGTCTGAGCCTGGCTTCCTCATAGCCCGGGAGGAGGGTTGAGTGAGAGCACGTGACCCTCATCATCTCAGACTCTCTGGAAGCAGCAGTCATGCACCCAGAGTAACCGAATCCCTGTCCGTGAATGAATCAGCCCACGTCACGTCACAACCATCCCGACTCCCTGAGGCTGTCCGCAGGCTGCTGGCAGCTCCCCCGCGTCTCACAGCTGGAGGAAACTGCAGGAGGAGGTGGACATGAGGCAGGTGGCTGGGCCGACTGCTAAAGAGGATTCTGGACGGGGAAGATGGTGGAGGATTCGGTCTGAAACAAAATTGCCCTTGACCTTCGAGAGCTTATGAGACGTGAGTCCAGGGGCTCAGGCAGGACCGCCAGCCCCTCTACTACCTCATTTTTCTCCAGAGCCACAGAACCGCCCAGAGCCCGGGGGGTCCCTAGGGCACATCCCCTCCCTGGATCCGGGGACAGCCCAGGGGGCCTGGCACACCCGCCGGGATCTGACCAGGTGCACAGCGCACCCTCACTGACTCGGGACGTGGTTGCCACCTGGTCACTCACATCTGCTCACGGAGCACAGCCCCCTTCATAGCTCATCAAAACCCAGGAGACACATCATCCCCTGTAACCCCACAGCGCCCCCAGAGGCAGGCATTGTGATGACACCCACCCAGAAGAGGAGAAGCCCAGGGAGGTCAGGGGAACTCAAGTCCAGGCTCGCTCCTGCACCTGCCTTTCTGGCCCCAGTCCTCCCCTGAGACCTCCTGGACCAGGAGACATGAAGTGCCCCAGACACATGACAGCGCCTGTAAGAGGCTCGTTCCTGCCTGGAACCCACACTCTGGAGAAGAGCCTCGTGTCTGAGGTTGGGGCATCTCCCATGGAAACACATGGTGAGTCCGCTGGTCCCACTGCAGAGGGGCAGCTCTGACCACGGCTCCATGAGAGGGTGACGACTCTGCAGGAGGAAGCCTGTGCTTTCCACTGTTGTCATGCAGTGTGAAGTGGACGAGCGTCCTCAGATCCCCTGTCCCCACCAGACACTCAGTGCCCCTCTGGACATTTGCTGGGGCTGCCTCGCTCCAGACTCACATCAGACACAGACTCCAGAGTCCAGACACCCCTGCTGGTGGATGGCCTGGCACCCGCAAGCTCCCCACAGGATAAAACAGAACAAATACCATTTAGATGCATCTGAGAAGAACATTCTTCTTTTAATCAAAGCCTCAACTTTGGAAACCTTCTAGGACTGCAAGGAATGGGCCAGGACAATGGTAGTTTAATCATTCTTGTTTCAATATGAACTCAGTGCATTTTTTAAATGCTTCATCTCCAGATTATTGTTTCCTTACAGTAGAAAAGGGCAGATTCCTCCTATTTTAGCAATTCAGCTAGTAAATGATCTCATCCTGAAGTTGTAACAATTGTTCATCTGCCTCTCTCTTTTAAAAAGCTTTCAATGATGTTTCATTGTTTCATCACGGAAAATGTGTCATCATTGTGGCTCACCAGCTTGTCTGAAGAGAGGGATTAACTTCTTAAAGACATTTGAGGCAAAACCTTAAAAAAAAAAAGAAGAAAAACAGAAAAATCTTCTGATAACTTAATTTCTCTGAGTCTTGGAAAGAGACCTGGGCCCACAGCACCAGCCCATCCTCTTTGTGATCAGCCATTCATATGTTATAGTTTCAAAATGGCAGTGTGAGATGTTGAACCATGTTAATTCCCAGCCCATTCTACCCAAACTATGGGAATCCTAAGCCTCGCCTGCCCGGGGCACAGCAAGCCAGATTCATTTGACTCATTCATTTGGCTGTAGTTTATTCAGCACTTATTTGTATCAGTACTGCGCTGACCACCCCAAATCAGCGACAGGGTCACAAAATTGTGTGTGACCAGATGTGTGTGCCTGGGAGGAGCTGAACTGAAGCTGGCTCTCAACCTTTCTGGTCCTTACTGCCCAGGGCTTGCAAAACCAAAACAAAACAAAGCAATACACACACACACATATACCAGAAAACCAGCCTTAAATGTCCCCTATTCATCCCCATGGGAAAGATGCACTGGTCCAAGGCAATGGATGTTCAGACCCTGAGGTGACCTCATCTGTGGCAGTCATCCTCCGGCCTGACCTCATATCCTCTCTGCAGCTGTCCCAGGCAGATGACATAGACATGATACAGACCACAACAGGAGAACCCACAAAACATCAGAGCAGAAAAGCGTGTTGACTGACTCAGGTTTCTCTCTTCATTCTCGAAGAGAATGTCAGTCTTCCCTTCATTCTCGAAGCACAGACTTGACACTTGACAGATGCAGACACAATGTGCCAAGAGCTGGGGCCACAAAGCATAGTGAGATAAGACACGGCCCTCCCGAGAGCTCAGAGTCTAATCTCATAGGTACCACACATGCCTCACGTGAGGATAATGAAGTGATGCACCCGAGTCAGTACGGATGACCCTGCAGTGAAGGGAGGAGGGAGACCAGCCCATAAGAGGCCCGAGGAGGGAGGAAGGAGCAGACCAGACTGGAGCTTGAGGGGTGACGGGTGTTTGTTTGTGTTGCTGGGTCTACACATGGTCCACCTCCTTCTAGGAACAGACCTGAATTTTCCTTGGTGAACCATCCCCTCCATCATTCCATGTGCTCGGGGTGGGAGATGGGGGATCATTCCCCTCCTGATCTAAAATGGTGATGTGACCCAAGCCTGGATAACTATATCATCAAATTCCCCTGCCAGAGATCACCCCCGGGATGGGCATGGAGCAGTGAGTGGATCAATGAGAGGCAGTTCTCAATTGTTCAGTGAAACTGTTGAGAAAGAAAAGTGCTGAGCTTCTGAGAAGACTCAGATGCTAGTGAGACTTGGACCCAGACAGCTATCTTGGTGCCACACGCAAAGCGCCAAAGCACACATGGAGAAATCTGATACATGAGATGGAGAAAAGAAGACAAGATCCTGAGACTGTCACTTGAGCCCCTAGATCAAGCCGTGTCTGAAGCCATCACTGTGGATGCTTTTGTTATATAAGGCAGCAAATTCTTGCTTCTGCAGAAGCTGCTTCAGCTGTGTTTCTGCCACTTGAGATTGAATAAATCAAGTTTTCCTGGTGTTTTTCACTTCCATGTTAGATTCTGTCTGGGGACTGGGAGTTGGAAGAGAGCTCTTATACCAAGAATAAAGTTTTTAAAACTTGCTGTGGATCAGCATTTCCCAGAGCTTCTAGTCATCCCACAAAGAAAGGGCCCTCTATTCAAAAACAGTTCTGAGACCTCTGGCCTGATCATAGGGAGCTTTCCTCTCTCTCTTCCAGAGGACGCTGTGCAGCTCAGAGGCTCTTATGGGCTAAAGTGAATCTCAGACAGGGAGGCAGAGAGGCAGTGTTCCTGCTCCAGCTGTCTGGGGAGTTTGTTTTGGAAAGCACACATCGGAAACTCACCTCCACCCCCAAGCCTTCTGTACACCCACATGGACTTTGAGGATCTTGACTGAGAATCTGGCTTATTTCTGAAAACAACTCACTTCTGGCTGCTGGGAAATTGGCAGGTGCATCCCCCGGGGCCTTTGGTCTGATCAGTGCCCTGAGCACAGCCTCCCCCCTGCTCCCCTGCAGGAAGAGGGGAGAAGAGACAGCAAAGGGTCCCTTTCCACCCAGTGACCCTCCCCTCCAGAGGGTCATCAGGAGGAAGGGGTCCTGACCAGGACACTGCACCTCTCACATCCCTGGAAGAAGGAGGGAGACAAAAGAAACCCCTGAGTCAGTACTTGGGGTTAGTTGTGCCTCAGGGGCCAAGGCTCCTCTCTGCCAGATGATGTGCCTGGGGAATCACAGCTGGTCTCCTGGCAGGGGAAGGAGAGGGAGGAGGGAAGGGGGAGGGGAGGAGAGGGAGAGGGGAGGAGGAGAGGTAAGAGGGGCAGAGAGGGAAGGGGGTGAGGGGGAGGAGAGGGAGTCTGAAAGGAAGCTCCTGGCTCCAGGGGCTCTGGTGACAGTCAGCTCCATAGGCCCTCTTGACTGTCAGCTTTAACTTATCACCTTCCTGGAGAGCTGGCCTGACTCTGAAAGGCTCCAGATTTACATATAAGACAAGACAACTCATTACAGGAAGTCTGAGGAAGTCAGGAGAAAAATACCCAAAATACCCACCGTGTAGCACAATAAAATGTCATTTCGTCTATTGCCTCTCAGCACTATTTTTTTTTTTTTTTTAGTATACGTGTATTTTATGGCTGCAATCTTATTTCCTAAAGTTTGACTGCTGTTCTATCTACTTAACATAAAAGCATTTTTGATGTTGTATTGTTTTAATAACAGAGTGATTAACAATGAACTGATGAGATCTCAAGCTGAACAAGAATAAAGTGAAAAAAACAAATCAAGAGGTCTTTGCATCATTTGTCCAATGGGGTCCCCTTCCCCTCCTGTCCTACCAGGGGCATCGAGAAGAACTTGAGATGAAGGCACGGCCCATCCAGTCCGCATAAGAGGAAGGGAGGCGAGAGGCAGAAACAATTGCCGACGGCCTGGCCAGAACCCTGGTCTATTACGGTGGTGGTCCCAGGCTGCACTCCTTTCAGTTCAGAGCTGAGAGAGGCCACTGACATGAGGGTCGGAGTGCCCACCCACACTGTGCTGATGAGCAGACAGACGGATCCAGTTCAGTCATCTCTGAGGACCTGGGGTCCCAGGACCCAGAGACCCAGCTGCTTCCTCTTGGATGAGGACGGGGAGGGGGACGTGGTGGTGCCTGCCCCTCGCCCTGGAGCAGGCGGATGGTCCTGTGCTCCTGGGAGGCTCCTGGGTGTGGGAATCGCCCTGTCACCCGTGCCTGTGTTCAGAAGAGACTGCGAAAGCCCAGTGCAGCCAGAGAGAAAGGAAAAGGAAAGATGGAAGGGAGGAGGGAAATTTTAAAAAGAACAAAAATTGAAGGAAAATGAAAGACAGGAACCTGGGAACAGCATGATTTCTGTTGGATGCTCTAAGTTCTTCTTACAATAGTCACCAATGTGCTATTTCTCAGGATAAAGGCAATGTGATTCCCAAGATTGTGCTCTTTCGTGGTTTCCTTGACCTCTGTTTGATACAAGCCCTCATTGGTTCAATAAATTCCAGAGCCAGCTTCTGTTGCTTATACCCCACCTTCTCTGACACTCATGTCACAGGTTTAAAATCCCTTTGAGATCAGGTGTGTGAGCTCCTTGATGGGACCAAATTATAGCAGCAGTCCGCTTACTTAAAGCACTGGATCTGTGCCAGGTGCAGTTTTAACGTGTCCAGGTATGAAGTCTCCTGATGAACAGCATCCTGTCCACTGCCTACACTCCTGCCCCACTGCACAAGTGAAGACCTGGGGCCACGACATGGATAGAGGGACTCACCCCAAGTGACAGAGCTGATACGTGACCAGTTCAGGATTCAAGCACAGATGTGCTGGGCCCAGAACCCCACCCTGACCCAGTATGTTAAAGTAGGTGGGGAAACCTGAATTTTATTTCTTTTCATTGTCATGGGGGCTGAATTTTCTTACAAGGCTTCTTGTATCCCCCCTTCTCCACATCTGGTACATCAGTGGCTTGCAGTGCACATTTGTGTACTCAAACACCTGTATCTTTGGCCTTCAGAGAAGTGAAACGGGCCTGTCAGCACCCCTCACCCCCACCCCCAGCTCTGTTAGCTCCAGGGCTCCACAGGATGGGCGGGACGACCAGTTAGGAAACCACAGGAGGCTCAGAACAGAGGATGTCTTGGGTACCAAAGCATCCAGAATCCATTCACTTATTTTAATTTTTTGGAAAAAGTGTAAAAAAGTCTTTTTTGAATTTGTTACAATATTGCATCTATTGTTTTTTGTGTTTTAGTTTTCTAGCTCTGAGGCATGTGGGCTCTTAACTCCCCAACCGGGGATTAACCTGCATTCCCCTGCTTTATAAGGTGCAGTCTTAACCACTGGACTGCCAGGGAAGTCCCCAGAATCCATTTAATGACCCTTTTCAGGAGTGAAGGAAAAGGCAGAACAGACAATCCATACACGTGTCACCCAAATGAACAAGTTTCCTGCTGAAAAGCGTTCTTCCCCTATCTCAGTTGCTGGAGTAAGGCAAGAAGAACGATATCTGAAGACACTTACAGCTTTGCAACCTGGCTCCTGAGTTGTGCCTGTTTGCAGTGTCCTTTAGCATTTCAAGTTTGGCTTTTCTTCCCTTTACCCTTCTTGTGGAATTAATCAGTGTGTTTTAATTCCATAGGCCTCAATCCAGACATGTTTATTTTCTTAGTCATAACTGAACTCTATCCAAATTACACTTACAGAAAATAATTTTCTTATTAAGGAAATTAATCAGATAGGAAAGCAGCCATTGCTAATGGTAGAGTGTCTGGACATATCGATGGCCTGAGGCTAGATTGAAGGAGTTAAGGTATCAGATAAGTAAGGACTGTCTTCCCCTAATCAATACGTCAACAAGATGCAGTGTCCAGGGACCTGTGTACCAGCCAGAGTGGCTGTTAACAGGAATTAGATAATAAGCTATTGCCTGAAACTGGCAGTGTCAAAATGTCTCAGCCAAGCTGTTACTCTGTCACACTGGAAAGGTAATCACAGCACCGACGTGTAAAGCCGCTAAGCCCACCGCACCTCCATCCATGTGGAGTATCCTTCCCGCCCCACCTCTGTTTGGCGGGTAAGATGAACATTCTCTCACTCCTCACAGAGTATTTGGAGTTCTGCTCTGTCAAGTACCTGATCACCAAGTCCAGAGGCAGAGGATGAAACCCAAACGCCCAGAACTGGGAGTTAAAATCTCAGTGGGTAAGACACAGCTGTTCTCTGGATTTTGCCCTGCCGTGGGTGCAATTATCAATCCACAGCAAACACCGTTTTCTAGAGCAGAGGCAATGCTAATGTGTGCAAACTCGTTTGGTCCCTCAGCACCAGAACCTCCCTCTGCTTGTCTGGGGCTCAGAGTTTCCACAGGATTCCTGAACCAGACTCTAGTGGATCTGACCTGTTGACTTCAATACTTCCCAGGATATTGAATCCCCACTCTCTCCATCAAGCTTCTTTGTGCCTTGGGGAGATGAATAGGTCATGAGGGTGGAGCCCTTATGGATGGGCTTAGTGCCTTTATTAAAGATGCCCCAGAGAGTTCCCTGTTCCTTCTGCCACGTGAGGGCACAGCCAGAAGTCGGCAGCCTGCAGCCTGGAAGACGGCCTTCAATGGAGCCTGTCAGGCTGACCCCCTGGCCTTGGACTTCAACCTTCAGGACCATAAGTAATAAATGTTTGTTGTTTGTAGATGCCCTGCCTGTGGGGTTTTGTTACAGTGGTCCAGGGGACTAAGATTCCACCCATGAATCCTTCTAGGCATCTCGGAGGGATGCGGTCCCTTCCGAGGGCCTGAGAGTGAAGCTCCTGGCACGTATCACCTCCACCTCTCACCAAGGGAGAGAGCACGGCCAGCTCAGGGTGGTTTCCTTGGCTTCAGAACCACTCACATTTTGGTGTCCAGAATGGTGTCTCTTGGTTTCATCCTGCTCCCCAAGAGCTGGCATGATCCTGCCTCACTCGGGTCATGCTCTCTGCTGGGATCACATCCAGACACGCTGACTTCCCACATACAAGCCGCCCAGAGTCACAGTGACTCTAACTCTAGCCCTGACGTGAACCCTTAGGCTTGGCATTCGGTCCCCTGGGTTTCCTTTTCTCCTGTATTCCTGAGCTCTGGAAGTGACACCCCCTCCCCTGTTGGCTTCCTGAGGTGCCTGCTCTGATCTTAACATGGAACAAACACTCAAGGTGTGGTCTGGGCGGGAACCCAGGACACAGGCATTCCTCCCAGGGCACATCCAGGGTCTCTGAGGTCCAGGGGTAGATTCCAACCTCCACCCACATCAACAGTGTCCCAGAACTGTTGACTCTGGACCTCCTGGATTGTTCCTCCAGATGGCTCTTGCCCATGGAATAAATAGATTAGATATCAGTCCTTCCACACAGCATAGTTGAATTTCTCCAAGGCCTTCTGCAGACTGTGTTTCAGCTTCTTGTTCATTCTCCATGTAAGAAGAAAGGAGCTGAGCTTCTAAAATGATCTTCTTGACCTTTTTGCACTGACTCCTCTACCTCACTCTCCTCCTCCCAAATGGTGGGAGAAAAGCCAGGACCCCAGTGAGGCCGGCTCTGAGCAGTGAGCTTCAGGACAATGTCCTTCATGACAGTAAAGGGTTAGTTGAGTCCCCAGGGACTGATTCTTATCATAAGGGGCTTGTGTCCTGTGGTCCTTCTCAGGAGATAAAGATTTTCTGTACTTAGAAAAAACAAGCCCTGCTTTCTAATTGATTTAACTGCTTTATAGTCTATGTCTAACCAAAGGAATTTATGAAGAATACAGATAATCTCTCTCCATCTCTCTCTCAAGCTATCTTCAACAGGGTAAAATACTGTTTTAATAGCACACACTACAAAAGCAGACCTCTGAACACACCTTCTCGGATGGAGGATTTGCAACTGATGACTCTCAGCTGGAGAGACTTTATTTTCAGTGAGAGACTTTATTTTCCTGGGCTCCAAAATCACTGCAGATGGTGACTGCAGCCATGAAATTAAAAGATGCTTGCTCCTTGGAAGAAAAGATATGACCAACTTAGACAGCATATTAAAAAGTGGAGACATTACTTTGCCAACAAAAGTCCATCTAGTCAAAGCTATATGGTTTTTCCAGTCGTCATGTATGGATGTGAGAGTTGGACTATAAGGAAAGCCGAGCACTGAAGAATTGATGCTTTTGAAGTGTGGTGTTGGAGAAGACTCTTGAGAGTCCTTTGGACAGCAAGGACATCCAACCAGTCCATCCCAAAGGAAATCAGTCCTGAATATTCATTGGAAGGACTGATGCTGAAGATGAAACTCCAATACTTTGGCCACCTGATGTGAAGAACTGACTCATTGGAAAAGACCCTGATGCTGGGAAAGATTGAAGGCAGGAGAAGGGGATGACAGAGAATAAGATGGTTGGATGGGATCACTGACTTGATGGACATGAATTTGAGTAAGCTCCGGGAGTTGGTGATGGCCAGGAAAGCCTGGCATGCTGCAGTCCATGGGGTCGCAGAGTCAGACATGATTGAGTGATTGAACTGAACTGACTCTCAGCTGGATACATGGCCCCCATGGGGATCACACTGCATCCCACAGAAGGTGGTATTTTTCTTTCTCTAACAGTTTCATTTCTATCAGGATGCAGTAGGCTTTAAAATGCTGTGAAGTGCTAATCTGCCTAACACCTGGCCCAAGGGCTGAGAATGATAACAAGTGTGTTTGTGCTCTAACATGTTTCATATTTTGTTTTCCACCAAGATCATCAGTTCCGCTCAGAGTGGAAAGGGGGTTTCAGGGGCTTGCCGTCTGCATCTCAGGCTACCTGGGAGGGTTGTGGCTCTTGAACCACCGTGACCCTTATCATTATGTTCTGGCTCACGTTTCTGTCCTCTCCTTGGTTCTACACTGTCCCCTGTGAGCTGCTCTAGTGGAGAAGCTCACAAATAAAAGATCAACACCCACCTCCCTGGCCTTGGTCACAGGAAAGTCTCAGGGTTCAGCACCCACTGACCTGCTTCCTGGTTCACTGCACCCTGATTTCCCTGGCGGGGTGCTGTCTCCCCTTCATGTGGGTCTGAGCCCACCATGCATGCATCTGTCTCTTTCCGCAATGATAGTCAGGCTGGCAGTGATGCCATCAGGGCAGAGAAGGGGAGGCTGGGAAACTGGGAGGGGCCCTGCGTGTCCTGCTCGGAGTGAAGGAGGTGTGACATGACCTGGTGACTGCTGGGGGCCACCCCGTCTGAGAGCAGCATCAGTGCGGTGACTTGGAGCTGAGCACGGATTCTGATGGCATCACTTCAGCCCTGATCCAACCTGCCCCTTGTGGGTCAGAGGAGCCTGTGTGTGTCCTCTGTGTATATTGCAGTTTGGGGCAGGTTTGCTTCACACATGACCAAGAAGTCTTCGTGGATACAGATGACAGAAAGGGGGAGGGGGAGACTTCAGCTCCCTCCCCAGTATTTGTAGGAAGGGCGTGTGTCACCGCTGGAGGAGGAAAATGGGTTCTTCAGAGTCATTGCCAGCAGGAAAGCCCAGGAAGGTCCTTGGCTCCTCTGTGACGGTGAATAGGAGCAGTCACTTAGCCTCCAGGAAGACTAGCGCTCCTGCCCAAAAAAGAAGGTGAGCTGAGTCCAGGTGCAGACGAGAGAGTGAGCAGTGACCATGGCTGTTGGTGGAGTGCCCCCAGGACAGCTCAGGACCCCGGTCCTGCCGGGGCTGAACTTGGTGTGGGGTTTTGGGCCCTCCTGTGGCTGCAGCGCCCCCTCCATCCTCTTCTAGCCCCCCAAGCTGGCAGCTGTGACATTGGGGCCTGTCATGAAAACACTGGTCTCCATGGAGATGAAGGGGAGAAGGGTTTCCCAGGCTGCTGGGCCATTTGGATGCATGGACAAGGGCGTGGTGACTTATGCACATGTCTTTTAACAGTGGGAATAAAAAATCACAAAAATCAACCACTAACGGATGGAGTCAAGGAGACCCTCCATTGTGAGAATGCACAAATCGCTCTGAGAACTTGATGCAGGTGAGATGGACATAAGCCTAGATCACACTCAGCACACTGACTAATTTGTGTTTACAGCATAAATATTAAAAAAAAAATTCGACAAATAAGAAGGTGGCGGGTACACTTCAATGTTACAATTTACTCTGTAGGGGTTGTGGTCTGGTGACTCTCCATGTGATCATCCTGCCTTTCACAATTATAATTAACTGTGAGAATAAAAAGTTTATGTACATTATATTAATAATTACCACTTCATAAAATTTATGTACATTTGTAACAACTAAAAGATTCGGTGTGTCAAAAAAATAATTATATTTGCAATGCTTTTATTGTGAATTGCAGTCATTCCCCAATATCCATAGGAGTTTGGCTCCAGGACCCCCGAGGACACCAAAATCCACGGATGCTCAGGTTTTTTATTATATAAACTGGCATGTATTTGCATACAACCTACTTCCATCCTGCCACGCTTTCAATCACCTCAATTTGTTTATAAAACCTAAAACGAGGTACATGCTATGTACACAGTTGGAAATACAATTTAGGTGCTATGTAAAGAGTTGCCGAAGCTATGGTTTTTCCTGTAGTCATGTATGAATGTGATCCTTCAAACTGATGGTGCCAGAGAAGACTCTTAACAGTCCCTTGGACTGCAAGGAGATCAAACCAGTCAGTCCTAAGGGAAATCAATCCTGAATATTCATTGGAAGGACTCATGCTGAAGCAGAAGCTCCAGTCCTTTAGCCACCTGATGAGAAGAGCCGACTCACTGGAAGAGACTCTGATGCTGGGAAAGACTGAAGACGGGAGGAGAAGGGGCTGATAGAGGATGAGATGGTTGGATGGCATCACTGACTCAATAGACATGAGTTTGAGCAAGCTCTGGGAGACAGTGAAGGACAGGGAAGCCTGGCGTGCTGCAGTCCATGGGGTCGCAGAGTCACACACAACTGAGCAACTGAACAGTAACAACAAAGAGTTGCCTGTGCAGCAAATCCAAGTTCAGCTTTTTGGAAACTTCTGGAATTTTCCCCTGATATTTTCTATCTGAGGTCAGTTGAGTCCATGGATGCAGAACTCACAGATGTAGAGGGCCCACTATGTATTAATCTTGTTACACACATTCTTCTTAATAGATGATAATAGACAACACAAGTGACTGATCTTCGCAGAAGGTTTATCTTCAAATCTTTAAAAATGAGTGACTGAACCAGCCTGTTTGATGAGTGAACGTCTGTGCTCAGTAAATTACGAGCTCAGCAACACATGGCATTTTCTTCCTGAGCATGGACAGAAACATGCGGGCTGATACCTCTGAAGCCCAACCCCTCCTGCAGAGAAACAGTGAAGGAAGCGGTGCAGGAGGATCCACATGGAGCAGCACCTGGGCTCTGGTGTTTCACACCTGGACTTGGTTCCTGCAGCCACTGCAGCCACACTGTGTCATTCAGTTCAGGTCAGTCACTCAGTTGTGTCTGACTCTTGGCGACCCCAGGGACTGCAGCACGCCAGGCTTCCCTGGCCATCACCAACTCTTGGAACTTGCTCAAGCTCATGTCCATCAAGTTGGTGATGCCATCCAACCGTGTCATCCTCTGTTGTCCCCTTCTCCTCCTGCCTTCAACCTTTCCCAGCATCAGGATCTTCTCCAATGAGTCAGTTCTTCACATCAGGTGGCCAAAGTGTTGGAGTTTCAGCTTTAGCATCAGTCCTTCCAATTTATATTCAGGACTGATTTCCTTTAGGATGGACTGGTTGAATCTCCTTGCAGTCCAAGGACTCTCACGAGTCTTCTCCAACACCACAGTTCAAAAGCATCAATTCTTCAGTGCTCAGCTTTCTTTACAGTCCAATTCTCATATTTATATATGACTACTGGAAAAACCATGGCTTTGACTAGACGGACCTTTGTTGGCAAAATAATGTCTCTGTTTTTTAATATGCTGTCTAGGTTGGTCACAGCTTTTCTTCCAAGGAGCAAGCATCTTTTAATTTCATGGCTGCAATCACCATCTGCAGTGATTTTGGAGCCCAAGAAAATAAATCTATCACTGTTTCCATTGTTTCCCCATCTATTTGCCATGAAGTGATGGGACTGGATGCCATGATCTTCGTTCTCTGAATGTTGAGTTTTAAGCCAACTTTTTCACTCTCCTCTTTCACTTTCATCAAGAGGCTCTTTAGTTCTTTGCTTTCTGCCATAAGGGTGGTATCATCTGCATATCTGAGGTTATTGATATTTCTCCTGGCAATCTTGATTCCAGCTTGTGCTTCATCCAGCCCAGCATTTCACATGATGTATTGGGCACATAACTTAAATAAGCAGAGTGACAATATGTAGCCTTGATGTACTCCTTTCCAGATTTGGAACCAGTCTGTTGTTCCATGTCCAGTTCTGTTAGAACTTCTAACATTAGCCTTTTCAAACTTCCGATTTCCATGTACAAAGAACTATTACCTATAGTTCATTTTATAGATATGTGTTGAGTTCCTATTGCATGCTGTATGCTGTGCATTGCCTGATGAACAAAAAGCATGAGCTGACAATTTAGCAGAGAAGACAAACAGGAACTCAGTGACCACAGGAGGCATGTACATGTCAACAAGGAATGGGTGGCAGCACAGGGATGCCCATCTGCTCCAGGAGGGTCACCCTTCTGGGAATGACAACAGAGCTGAGATGTGGTGGTGACCAGCCATGACCATAAAGGAGAGGAGGGAAAGTGCTTTGGGCTGAGTGAAGAGCATGTGCAAAGGCCCTGTGGCTGAGGAAGAGACAGAAGAGGAAAGTGGTGCAAGAGGAGGCTTAGGGAACCATGCTGGGCTTGGAGCCACAGGAATGGGTTTGACTTCACCTCATACATGACTCAGAGAAGGCAATGGCACCCCACTGCAGTACTCTTGCCTGGAAAATCCCATGGATGGAGGAGCCTGGTGGGCTACACAATCCATGGGGTCGCTAAGAGTCAGACACGACTAAGCGGCTTCACTTTCACTTTTCACTTTCATGCATTGGAGAGGGAAATGGAAACCCACACCAGTGTTCTTTCCTGCAGAATCCCAGGGACGGGGGAGCCTGATGGGCTGCCGTCTATGGGGTCGCACAGAGTCGGACACGACTGAAGTGACTTAGCAGCATACGTGACTGGAGTTGGGGAGGACCCACAGCAGAGGAGGCAGATGACCAGATTTCTTTCTTCAAAAAGTCTCTTAATCTGCTCCAGGGAGTGAATAGGGGCAGAGGAGTAGCTGTAGAGGTCAGGAGTCCAGTTAGGAGGCTGCATGGGCACCAGGCAAGAAATGATGCTGTGGGGATGAGGAAAGTGGGATTTCAGGGAAACAATGGACATAAAATCAAATGTTAGTGGTGAGCTGGATACGAGGAGAGTGAGGCAAAGTGAATGAAAGGAATGGGTTGTCTTGACTTTGTATAGTTCTTCTGTGTATTCTTGCTACCTCTTCTTAATATCTTCTGCTTCTGTTAGGTCCATACTGTTTCTGCCCTTTATTGTGGCCATTTTTGCATGAAATGTTCCCTTGGTATCTCTAATTTTCTTGAAGAGATCTCTAGTCTTTACAATTCTATTGTTTCCCTCTATTTCTTTGCAGATCAGTGGATTGTGCTTCAGTTCAGCCAAGTGGAAACCCTGAGTGAGGTCTGGAGAAACAGGCTGGACATTACCCTTGGCCTGTGGATGCTGCACTGCCCATGAGACACGCAGATGCAGACATCAATGAAACAACTGGATTCATGAGTGTAGCACTAAATGGCAGGGATATTCTAGAGACATGACTTTGGGATCCATTAATGTACAGGCAGTCTTGAAGGCCCGGAGAATGCTAAGATTAACCACAGAAAGAAATACAGTGATGAGAGAAGAGACCCAGGATGCATCTCTGTGGATTATTTAACATGCAGGTAGGGGAAGTCGAGTGTGAAAAGGAGACTGAGAAGGAAGGCCCAGCAAGGTGGGAGGAAACCAGGCAGTGGGCTGTTGTGATGTGTAAAGGATGCAGAGAGTGAGACAGAGCAGGATTCTATGGTCCTCCCTGTCCTGTCCCACCCATATCCTCTGTCTGCCTTTTTTTCTTAGAAAAACTTTAACCAAAGAATAAGTTTAATCAGAGAAGTGAGAAAATGCAGATGCAAAGGAAAACAGTCGAATTAGACCAAAAATAATAGTTTAATTAT
Organism: Bubalus bubalis; assembly: GCF_019923935.1. NCBI lineage: Eukaryota > Metazoa > Chordata > Mammalia > Artiodactyla > Bovidae > Bubalus > Bubalus bubalis. The sequence continues at coordinate 26,900,066 of NC_059173.1, read as the reverse complement.
TAAACAAAGTCAAGAATGTTAAGTTTCTCCTGAAGGGCTATAGATAGTATTTTGAGCCATATCCTGTGAAGTGAAGTGAAAGCGTTAGTTGTTCAGTTGTGTACGACTTTTTGCGACCCCATGGATTGTAATCTGCCAGGCTCCTCTGTCCATGTGATTTTCCAGGCAAGAATACTGGAGTGGGTAGTCATTCCTTTCTTCAGCGAATCATCCCAACCCAGGGATCAAACCCAGGTCTCCTCATTGCAGGCAGATTCTTCGCCACCTGAGCCACCAGGGAAGCCCCTATCCTGTGAGCTCTCTTGTAAATACTGGAACCTCCATCAGGAGGAAGACGTTAACTATATGATGATCAGACCGACCTAAGCTGCCACAATTCTGAGAGCTGGCCTCAAAGAAATGGGAACAAACCAACCTTGGAACTGAAGATTAAGTACTAAAAACAATCAAGATGGTGCTGATCAGACCACCGATGACCAATTTCAAGATGACTGTCAGAGCTGACTGTGCTGTTTCTGTATGGAGCCCCCTCCCTCCACCTGTGCCACCCTGAAATTCCCCTTTAAAAACTTACCCACTGATTGTCAGGGAGGGGTCAGCCTTTGGACAAAAGTCCACCCTCTCCTCCAGTTGCTGGCCTCCAAAATAAAACATAACTTTCCTTTCCACCAACCTTGCCTCTCAAGTGTTGGCTTCTGAGCAGCGAGCAGCTGGATATCACTTTCAGTAACAAAAGGATGTTGAGAGAAGGAAGTGAGCACCAGCGTTGAATCTGCCGATGGATAAGACACTCAGGGAAAGATGGGTTAGTGAGGTGCAGGGTGCCAGGGACCTTCACAAGAAGGGTCTGGCTTGAATGCAAGGAAAGTATCAAATGGAGTGGATTCACTGGCGAGGAGAGGTAGAAATGGGGGTGGGATATGAAAGGATACTTCCAACGAGTCCGGCTGTGAAAGAAGGAAGGAGGCAGTGGCTCCATAGAGGTGTGGGGCCAAAGGAAGGATTTTTCAAGGTCCAGTGCCACCGGGAGGTGGTGGTAGGACATCCTGGGAAGCAATGGGGTGATTACCACCAAGAAGCAGGGTTCAAGTTCCAGTGACTAAGGAGTCCAGGAAGGTAATAGACCAAGTGAGTGGGCAGGGATGTGGTTCTAGGAACAAGGACTGCATTTAAATGCAGCAGGCACTGCCGGTGGCTCTTGCCAGGGAAATGCAAGATCGATGCTAAAAAAAAAAAAAATCAATTTTTTTTTTCAAGAAAAGCTGAGACTCCTGCATTTTCCATTGATTTTTCAATAGAAAATACATCTGCAAGGCAGCCCATTGTGTAGCACCTGGCACCAGGGCTGTGATCACGGGCAGGCATGGGGAATGGGGGGAGACGGGGAACCGGGCTCCTGTGTGGACCACGTGAGGCAGAGCCTCTCCTCCGACCCTTCTAGATGCTTTTGTCCCACGTTTGCAGGTGCTTCTCTGAAGAGCACTGGAGTGAGTCATGACTTCTCTGAGTCATTAAGGACACTTATTAAATGTTAAATGTCTTTATAAGTCAAGAACCCCTGCCCGTGATCACAGCCCTGGTGGCAGGCACTACATAACAGGCTGCCTTGCAGATGTATTTTCCTATCGAAAAATCAATGAAAAATGCAGGGTTCTCAGATTTTCTTGAAAAAAAAATTGATTTTATTTTTTTTAGCATCGATCTTGCATTTCCCTGGCAAGAGCCAACGGCAGTGCCTGCTGCGTTCTGTTCACCACTGGCACCAGCAGGTCCTGAAGACTTTCACCAGCTCCACAGCACTTCAGCCTGGACCAGGAGCAACCCGCCAGGAGGAGGAAGCTGTCTGCCCCATCTCACACTTTCCCACCAGAACGCATCATTCTCCAGACACAGGAAATGTGTCCTCAAGACACTAAAGACCCCACCCCCTGGAAATCCTGGAGGGCAAAATCACTGTGAATCACCAATGAACCAAGACCTGTCAGATAAGTGCTTTAGCAGCGGATCTACTCTGCAAGGGCACAGTTCTAATCATGGCATTTCATTTCCCTGCAGGACAGGTCTCAGTCCATCCGTGGACCCCGTCTCATGTGTTTTTCCAAAGATGGTGATGAAACAGCCCAGAAGGAACATATCTGAATCAGTGAATACGCTTCACTCCTCTTAAACAAATTCAAAATGGATTTTGATTTGAAAACCTGGGCATGCTGATTGAAGCTTCATTGGATGGTCTTGAAGTGAGGCAGGATGGGAAAAAAAGACATACCTTTTTCTTCTCTGTCTGATGAAACTGCACGTTTGAATCTCACTCTTGGTGGAAAGAAAGACCAGACTCAAGGCTCATTAACTGAATGCAGCTCGCCAGTGTTGGTTGACCCTTGTGTCAAACACACTACTGAGGCTGGTGGGTCTGAGTACATTTCTGGAGTTGATGTCTGGAATCTTCCATTTTAATAGGAAAGAGAGAAGAAGGAACTTTCTGTTACTTTAAAGTCTCTTCTCCATTGAGCCCTGAGCCCTGGGTTCTGGGTGCATCATGTACTTTCTGTTTCTGGGGAGATACCAGAAACCACCTTACTTGGGTGTTTCACTCTATTAGCCCCTTATGTGAACTCGTGGAGGCCTTGCCATAACTGACTGAAATCAGCTGAGGCAGTCTGTGCTGCCCGCAAACAAAGGATGCTGATGGTCCTAGTGGCTGTAATGATGGCAGATATAAAACAATCTCCATTTTTGTGAGGACATTACTCATTAAATTGGGTAGGAGAAAACTCTTTAAAGAGTGAGTGAATGGTTCACATCCATATTAACAATGACTTGAGTATTTTCATCCATTTAAAAAGAAATTCATTGTAGAAAAAATTGAAGTTTAGATGTATCAGGGCAAATGTAATGGCTTATTCTAAGCTCTCAATTGTTTCTCTTAGGCAGAAGGCATTCCTTCACTTGCCATTGGCTGTTACACAAGACGACTGAGAACCGGCCAATTTATCCCCACTCCCCGCCAAAGCACATCTCCCTCCCCCTAAAACACATTATTTCTATTCATAGAAATATTCCTAGCTGCTACAGAACTGTGTGAAATCTTCAGTTTGGCCTCGAATGCTTTTTACCCATCAGTACCCCGAGATATCCAATACTTTGGGCATGTGATGTGAGGAGCCGACTCATTGGAAAAGACCCTGAAGCTGGGAAAGATTGAGAGCAGGGGAGAAGCGGGTGACAGAGGATGAGATGGTTGGATGGCATCACCGACTCAGTAGACATGAGTTTGAGCAAACTCCTGGAGATAGTGAAGGACAGGAAAGCCTGGTGTGCTGCAGTCCATGGGGTCACAAAGAGTTGGACGTGACTGAGTGACTAAACACACCCTGATATCAATTCTCATTGCCTTTGGAGGGGCTTTTCTGCTATGAATCAAGAAAAGGAAGGGCCTCCTGGGGAAGCAGAATTCCAAACCAGGCCACCACCACCATCGAAGTCTTTATGAGCATGTGAACAGACAAATATCCTAAATGAAAAAGCGAATCACAGAAGAGGAGCTCACCCGTTTGTGCTTGAGACATGATGTTCTCTCAGGCAAGAGACTGACACATCCTGGGAGAGTCAGTGGCCCTGATTCCTCCGGGGAAATATAACTGGTTGCCGGCATCATGGAATCTTTGAAACTCACTGCCTCAGCAATCCTTGGAAATAAAAGGGACATTATTACAAAACGGCAAAAGAAGGCATTCAGCTGGAAAATGGGTTTTAAATTTAATATTAAACTTCAAATTATTGAGGCAGTGATCTTTTTTAGATGAATTTTTCAATTGTTACTGAACCCTACTCTATTTAAAACTTTATTCTGCCACCTATAGGGAATACTGAGAGAGCCACAGTGTAATCTTGGACCACAAATAAAAATCTAGTTGAGGCTCAGGAAGCTGTCCAATAACAGAGTCAAGACGCCTGGGGACAGAGTCTCAGCAATTTCACTCAGTCAGCTGTGTAACCTCAGGGAGATCATTCACATTGTCCAGACTTTAATTTTCCTAATTATAAAATGGTGTGATAAATTGTAGCGTGCTGGTGGATGGTAGAAAGAAAGAAGTGTTTTTTTCCTCTACACATCTAGCTTCCTTGGCTGCAGCCCTGGAAATCAGACTGACTAGACGGATTAACAGGAGAGAAACAAACAGAAGTTTATTAACAAGGGCATCAGAATACTCAGTGATGAGTAATTCAAAATAGTTGTTAGTACCCAGGTTTACAAAGCATCTTAACTAAAGGAATGATAAGCTTTCGGAGAGGTGACAAGACTTTGAGTTTCTAGGCTGGCACGTTGTAAGGAAGTGCAGGGGGGACTGATGGAAAAGAAAGAGTAGTCAGTGAGTTCTGTTGGCAGATTCCTCCCAGGATGTCTCTGGGTAGTAGGAGTCTAGGTTTGTCTCTGGGTTCTTCCTAGTTAGAAAGGGGAGGAGAAGACAGCATTATAAATGTATGTCCTGCTTTTAGGAAACAGGTGGAGGCCAGAAAGCTGTTTTGGTTTCTGCTTCTTCAAGACCACCTTCAGGATGTCAAAGCAAAACAAAACACTTCCCCAAGAAAGCCCCCCTCAAACAAAAACAAAATAAAAAACAGATGAAACAAAGCCTGCCTTCCACTCAGCATGGTCCTTACAGCCAGGTGGCATCTTTTGAGGTGGCATATTTTACTCCACTTCAGTGGAGATCTGCTGTCTTGTCACTCAGCGGCTCTTCATGCTTTTTCTGTAGAAGTCTCTCAACGTCCCCCTTTCCTGCTCGCAGCCCCTGTAATGTGAAGTCGACTCCATCCTTGGTTTAGAAGTAAGCCTTGCTTTTCAGGCCTGACTGAGCCAGTGCTCTGCATTCCTCAGGGCCGTGGTTGCTGTTCAGGGATGAGCACAGAATCCAGTAGGACCCAGGAAGGGGCGACAGGATCAGGTAGAGGATGCTGGTTCAAAGGCTCACACTTCTCCTTGTTAGATGTCAGTCCTGAAAAATGAGGTTCTGGGAGTGACTTTCACACTTGAGGGGAGAGACTGACTGAGAAGGCAGCCCAGCTTCCAAAGGGAACTGAGAGATGTTGTCAAGTGACATCAACTGGATGCTGGATCAAACTGTTCCTGAAGCTGGTATATCCATGAACCTTTCAAAGCGCATGCACCAGGGTCAGGGTGGGCAACTTTTTTTTTTTTTAAGAAACTTTAGGTTGAGTTTTTTTGTAATTTAACCAAAGTACCCTATCTGACTTGTCTCATGGAGGTTTGAGGCAGAACTGAGATGGTATTGACTAGGTATACAGTAGGTAATAAGTAATCTGTAAATGATTACTGAATGAGTTAGAACCTGAGACATTGCACCAATACCCCTGAGACATGGAATCATTTGGGCCCCCACAGAGGTCACTCACCATCGACTTGCTGCCTCTCTCATCTGGACACCATGTGCCTCGCAGCTTAGCTCTCCAAACAAGGATGGAGGTTTCTGTTCAGTTACAGATGTTGGCCAACACTGACCCCAGGTCTCATCTAACATTTAACAGGCCCCTGGGAGCTTGCTGTGCTGTGCTTAGTTGTCCAGTCGTGTCTGACTCTGCAACCCCATGGACTACATGTAGCCTGCCAGGCCCCTCTGTTCATGGAATTCTTCAGACAAGAATACTGGAGTGAGTTGCCATGCCTTCCTCCAGGGGATCTTCCAGACCCAGGGATCGAATCCAGGTCTCCAGCATTGCAGGCAGATTCTTTACCATCTGAGCCACCAGGGAAGCCCCCCTGGGAGCCTAGTGCACCATATCTTCCCTCCTTTGACAACTAGTTTTCTCTAAATAATAGCCATAAACATAGTGTTCAGTGGCACTGCATTGTGAAGAGCTGAGGGGAGCGCAGCTCACACCCCTGCCCCCAACACTGCCTAGGGTCCTTACACACTTCCTGGATGAAGAGCAGCCCCCCAGGAAGCATGCAGGGATGCCCCACTGGGAGGACAGCTGGCACTTCCTGACCAGTAGGCATTAGGAGACTCTGGCCAGGGCAGGAATAGAACCAGGGTCCCCGAACAGACAAACCCCTAATCCATCCCAAGGATACCCTAAGAAGAGGGGCTGCGGATGGCCAACTCCCTTTAATAAGCATCACAGAAATCCCTGAGAACTGAATTTGACAAATAGCTGTTTTTCCTTAGCTAGCTGCCTCCCTCCTCCATCCTCTGCTCCAACCTGCACAGGCTGTAGTCATGCAGGCCGAGGACGGCCCCTCCCCATCTGGAAAGGGAGCTTGGAGGGTGACCTCAGGCGCCCGACAGGCTACAGGCTGGGGAGGAGCCAACAACTGTGCTTGCCTTTTCAGTCAAGCCGAGCACCATGGACTGTTCTGAACAACAGCAACAAAAACACAGAAAATCAAACATGCTGCAGAATCACACCAGCTGGGAGCACTGAATGCATGAAAACAAATTATGTAGGGTTTTTTGGTTTGCTTGTTTTGCCACATTACACTGAAATGCACATAAGAACAAGCAGCATTTATTGTGTATTTACCCTGTGTTTACTGTCCTAGGAGGACCAGAGAATGTGGGTAACATCAACACCCATTTCTCATTGTGGGAGGTGACCACACAGAGGTCACAGAAATAAGCCAGAATTGGCCCACATCGCCCAGGCCAAGGGGCTCCAGGCCTTATAACTTGGACAAGGGACCACTGAGAGACTCAGGTCAGGACAAGGTCCCAATCCTGCCACCCCCCATACCCTGGGAGCTCAGTGTTGAGATGGGAGCCTTAGAGGCTGGATGGAGTAGGGATCCCCCAGTCACCACATGGAGGACACCCCTGCTGACCACACGGCACTTGGCAAGAATGAGAGGCAAGTGTCTGTGGGAGCCTCCAGGAGGAAGGGTCTATTTGTTATTGCTGCAAAAATGGGGACAGACTGGCAAGTCTGAAACACAAGTGAATCCCACGCTCCAGTGCAGACATGGGTTGGATGACATGCTCCTCAGGAATGAGAACGGAGGTTCCTCAGCCTCCTGTCTGCCCATCTAGGCAGCGCCTCCATCCAGACAGCCTCCTACCCATGCCCTCAGGCTCAAAGAGAATATACTCACCCTGCTTTCTGCGGAGTTGGCACAACCTGGACTGGGCCAGACTCATGTAGTCTGCCCAGGCTTCTTGTGATGAGAAAGAAGTAAATATCCTGTGTACTAAGCATGAGTTAGGCATATTATCCTGTTACTTGCGGCCAAGAGCATCTCTCTGAGAGAGACTTGGGTCATCTAATTATCCCTGTGCCACAGATTGGGAAACTGAGGCTTGCAGGGTTTGAATAACTCGTTCAAGGACACAGAACTTGGGGCCATATCCAGGCTTGTCTGATTCTGAAATCACTGGGCCCCATCCTACAGCTCAAGCACATCCCCTTATAGCACTTTTCAGACCCTCTCAACCCAGCCTCTTGAAATCAGTAAGTGGTTCTTGGTCATCCTGGATCTCCAGAACCTAGCTTGTCCTATGAATGAAATCTGAGAATTCCAAATGAGAAACATTGTCAAATGAATAATAATAAATCTTCTTAAATTATATTGTATGAGTAAATATTATTAACATATGAGATTAAACAAAGTTTCATGTCAATGTATGGCAAAACCAATACAATATTGTAAAGTAATTAGCCTCCAATTAAAATAAATAAATTATATTAAAAAATAAAAGAAAGAAATTAAACAAAGTTCCTAAAATTTGAAATGTCCTGGTATGTTGTCAGTCACAGTTGTAGTTATTATCTTAAAACGTTCTACATCAAATATGGCCACACTTGCTCAACAGTCACGTTGTAATCAGGTCTTTAACCATGCACAGAGTCGGTACGACTGAAGTGACTTAGCAGCAGCATTGAGTCTTTTGTCGTTTAGAGACAGCTATTGTCTTACTCTGATTTTTTACCAAAATATTTGTAGATGGCTTGCTTTTTTGCTAGAAAGACTCAGTAGCAAAAGGACTTCCACCTTATATGAAAGTAATTTCAGAAACAGCTCTCTCACATTGAGGAAATAGTAATAGGGCCTTTTATCACTATTTATGCTCCACACTCATTTGAATCTCTTCTAAATTCTCACCACACTCACACAAGTCTGTAAGCTGACTAACTTCTTGTGAAGTATCATTGCTTTCTGCACAGAATACTTCTTTGGTTCTTTGTAATAACCTTGACCTTGCAACTTTGCTTCCAGCAGTACAGAAAGGAAACAACCACAAATACATTTTGTTAACAGATTATTTTCTTGCTCCCAGGAAGGACTTACAAGAAGCCTCTATTGATAAGGCTGATCTAATTTAATTTACAGAGGAGTCCTACTTAAAAGGTGAACAGGGACATTATTAAGGTGAATACACAATAACATCCACAGTGGACATAATTGAAAACTTATTTATCAGAAACAAAGTCAGCATAACAAGCCAAATTAATTGCTTTAAGTCTAGCTTGTCAACTATCTAAAGGCGAGGAGAGCAACTAATTATACTGACAGCTTGTGCAACTTGTGAAGTGGCACACAGCTTGGAATGCTGTAAAAACAATGAGGTCTTTAACCTCCTCAGGACAACTTATAAAAAATTTTTTTTTTTTAAAAAAGCTTACAAATATACAGCTGCCAAGCAGTTAGCAATTATTAAAACAGTAAGGTATTCAATTATTAAAAACGAAAAGAAATCTGTTTGCTGATGCTGCAGCCAGACAGGAAGTTTTAAATATCCATCCTGCCAGTCTTGAGAACGTCCACTGCTCTCCATTAACCTTGCTAACCCAATAAAAGATTTCTCTCCACGGGCTCAAGAGATCACCACTAAAAAGAGAAATAGATACAGCAATAAAAAGGGGAATTTTGACCCAGCCATACAAATATGGTTTAGACCCAATGAAACAAAACTTGCTGTTACTCAAGCATGCATATTCTTTAACACTGATGGTTCAATGGAAATGTGTCACGCTATTGACACAGTCTTATTGAAATATTTCTGAAAAATGGGAACTACTTTTACAGCGAGTTCCCAGGAGATAGGAAAGATCATGCGTTACAGCATAGAGATTTTGTTTATTGGAAAGGACATCAAAGAAAAGATCATTTACAGACAAGATGGAAAGAACCTTATCCGGTATTATAATCGAACCCATGTACAGCCAAACTGAAAGACATTAATTTATGGACTCACATCTCTCATTTTAAAAAGGCCCCTCCCCCGAGTGGAGTTTGACCTCTGTTTCTAATACCTGGCTTCAACTACGCCAGGTATCATCAAGCTAGGAGAAGAAAATGACAAGAGTAACAGACAGCTGACCCACAAGCCCGGAATAAGCCCGTAAGACCCATGCTACCAGTTCAGCTGTGAAGTGAAGTGAAAGGCATTCAGTCGTGTCCAACTCTTTGCGACCCCATGGACTGTACAGTCCATGGAATTCTCCAGGCCAGAATACTGGAGTGGGTAGCCTTTCTCTTCTCCAGGGGATCTTCCCAACCCAGGGATCGAACCCAGGTCTCCTGTATTTCAGACGGATTCTCTAACAGCTGAGCCACAAGGGAAGCCCAATATCTGTCTCTTTACCAAAATTAAAAGTTGTTTCATTTCTAGCTATGTTTTTGTCCTAATGTTTAGGATGTAAAGAAGACTCTTTAGTAACGCTATCACAAAGTATAGCTACTAGGAGCAATTTAACTGATTGTTGGATTTGCCATCAAATTCCTTGGTCAATACAAGGCCAGTATGAGCCTGTCATAATTCTTTTCACTGCCTTCAGATATTCCTATAATTTACAAAATGACTTCCCATCAGAATACACCTCCATGTTTGTTTACTACATTCAATTAATCTACTCAATTCTGAAATTTTTATGATGAAACATGATGTTTCAAAACCAAACTGTTCTTGATTTTTAAGATTGGTTTGCAGGGAAAAACTAACCAAGTATTGACTCACACACACAATCAAATTTGTCCATTGAAGAGTCCTCTTTCTAAAGGAATCTGGGATAAATGGTTCAGTTCTGGGGATTCATGACTGTAGTCTCTGCTTCTTACTTTGTTATTTGTTGTTGGCTATGTTGATTGTGTTCTATATAATTTATAAAATAATTATCTTGTATGTCTCAATGTATATGCAAAACTTCAACTAAAATAATGATATCTAGATGACTTGAAACTATTGATTATATCTATAGTTTTATAATAATAATGGGCATGCACAATGCACATAAAGGATAAAATTGGCATAAGTCCTATTGGACAACTTAAAATTGACTCACAGACCTTGTCAAGCATTCTACTAGACTAACCTTTTAAAAGGAAAGAACTGGCCTGTTAAGACCTGGCACCGTGGGACATGATGGAACCAGAGCAGGTAAGCAACTATCCTGGCTTCGGGGGACCAAGGATTTGATCACCTAATGCTTTCTATTGAAAGATTAATGTTCATAGCCGGGAGGAGGGAATGATGAAATAAAATTTATATTTTAAGGTAGAAAAATAAAATACTAAACATAAGATTGTCTCTCTGGGTTTGCTTGGACCTCCTCCCTCCCTAATGTGCAGCATTACACATTAAGCAGAGTTCCTCCAAGATGGGAGTGCCTGCTCAACCATAAATACTGTTTTTTCTTCCTTTTGATGCTACCAATGCAACTTCTTAAAAGAATGGTGTATTTTCTAAGCTACATAGAGGGTCTTGATGACTTGCTCTTCACTTTCTGTGCATTTACCTGGACTATGTATTCTTGGTGAACTTTATATAAAATAACAGTATGTCATTTTGATGTATGATCCTTTGTCTCAAAAATGTATATGACTGTGCCTTCAACTTTTAACAGGTGGGACAGTTCTCAGAGCTCTCTTGAGAATCTGCTTCCCAGGTTATAGTCCTGTTTGGGTTGAGTAAAATTCCCTTTTTACTTCCTATCTTGATAGTTAACTGAATTTTTGTCAACACTCTTCTTAATAATCATACAAGGTGGGATTGGAGTGCATCCAGTCCAGTTCAGAAAAAGTGCAGAGTATATGTTCCTCAGGACGTATGAATATTATAGAACTTTCCTGAATCTAGGGGCTACCCTGGTGGCTCAGACGGTAAAGAATCCACCTGCAATGCAGGAGACCTGGGTTGGATTCTGGGGTCAGGAAGATCCCCTGGAGAAGGAAATGGCTACCCACTCCATTATTCTTGCCTGGAGAATCCCATGGACAGAGGCACCTGGCGAGCTGCAGCCCAAGGGGTCACAAAGAGACGAACACGACTGAGTGACTAACAGTTTCATTTTCTCCTGAATCAAGGAAGAATCAATGTCACTTTTACCAAGTGTGGAGGGTGAGGTAAATTTGAACCCACGTGATTTAGTAGATGAGCCTACTTTGAAAGGCTGGTCTATTGACAGTCCATGTTGCTGAGCCCAGATATGTCCTTTGGGCAAGGGTTTGCTCCGACAGCTGCTAAAACCAGGAACAATGACACTTCTTTCTAAAGTTACTTAAACTGTAAACTATCAGAAACGTGGGATTTGAGGCCTTCAGAAATACAAATACGAATGACATCTTGGTTTCAAGAACATAGCTCTCTGAATCCTAGGCAATAAAATGCAGGAGGTTGGTGGTTTCTTCTACAGGACACCCTTTTTAGCCTTTATGTCACTTCTGGGAAAGACAACGCTTTCCATTTTCTCAGTGGAAGCTAGAAGATGGAGATATCAGAGGCTACAGGGGACACATGCTGTTTTCACCTGCACAGAGTCAGTTCCCTTCTCAAGACCAGCAAGTCTGGTTGTTCTTTGGGGAGCTCCTCCCTTCCACCATGTGTTTCGGGTGAACCTGTCCCCCACTGCCAGTTCAGGGAGGTGGATTATGATCTAGGATTAAGCCCATCAGCACACCATCAGCATATACACACCTCTTCCCAACCCTACCTTCCCAGGCACAGTCTTCCCAGACTGGCTCTTGGAAGACCCATGGGGCACCTTTGTTAATAAAAGTCAGGCCTTAGACCTTTTCAACAACTGTAAGAGAAGATCCACTATTTTCTGCTGAATTTGCCAGACGGTAAAGACATGAAGCCGTGAAGCACATAGCAGGCATTTCAACTCCACCGGGGAGACTGCAACTGCTGAGAAGGAAGGACGGTCTACATAAAGCGAGGGTTCCTTGGTGATGCCATTAGAACTCCTGGTAGATTGTCCCTAAAGCAACTTCTCTCCTCCCACCTCTCTTGCGTGCGTGCTCAGTCACTTCAATCGTGTCCAACTCTTTGTGACTCTCTGGACTGTAGCCCACCTGGCTCCTCTGTCCATGGGATTCTCCGGGCAATAATACTGGAGTGTGTTGCCATGACCTCCTCCAGGGGATCTTCCCGACACAGGGATCAAACCCACATCTCCTGCATTGGCAGACAGGTTCTTTAATGCTGAGCCACTGGAGAAGCCTTCCTCCTCTCTTCAGTTCAGTTCAGTCGCTCAGTCGTGTCTGACTCTTTGCGACTCCATGATTCGTAGCACGCCAGGCCTCCCTGTCCATCACCAACTCCTGGAGTTCACTCAGACTCACGTCCATCGAGTCAGTGATGCCATCCAGCCATCTCATCCTCTGTCGTCCCCTTCTCCTCCTACCCCCAATCCCTCCTAGCATCAGAGTCTTTTCCAACCTTTTCAAGGTGGATTCTTTTTGTCACTTGAAATCACAAGACTCCATGTCAAGGAAAGGACTCAAGGTCAGAACCTGGGCCAGGGCAGGCAGGGGTCTGGATACCAAACTTGTCCCCTCCCCTCATTGAACTACCCATGTTGTTCTCCATGGCAGTACAGTGGACTCTGGGGCAGATTATTGCATGTGGAAATTAATAACAAGTATCGGTGTGTTTTGCACAAACATGCATTTGTTTGTTGACAGAGTTAAAATGGAAATATGGGGGCAAAGGGAATGAATTAACAAACCAACAAACACTCTTCAGTTCTGTGGGGGCCCTGCTGGGGGCCTGCCGTGCATTGTCCTATTTTATCTTCATAGACCCTATGGACTGGGTAGTCTCATAGCCTTGCTTACTGATGGGGGACATCTACCTGGAGAAATGAAATGTTATTTCTTTTTGTCTTGCTGTATCTCACTGTGCACGCTGTTCGTTGAGCCCAGGGTAGGCCAGGAAGCTGGAAGAAAACTCGAGGAGCCATAGGAAGTACAGACATATTTATTCTCTCCTGACTGGCACAGCAGCCGTAGCAGCAGACACACTGTATTCTCTCATGCCTTACACAGCAAACGTGGCCATAACACAGCCATAAGCCAGCAAGGGCTTCTCAGGGGGTGTTTATATAGGGCATTGCACATGAGCCGTGCTATAAGCGAACTCAGCTGTTATATAACCATGTATTTACAAAACATGGATGAGAGTGAAAGGCCATGGGCTGAGAGAGCCTGACCACTGCCATCTTGGCTAATTTGTTCTTTCCCTACACTTAAAAATTTTTTTTGTTGTTGCTGATGTACAGTTGATTTATAATATTATGTTGGTTTCAGGTGAAAAATGGCTTCTTAAGCCCCATAGCTAATCTTGGAAGAAGGAGGATTTAAAACTAGCTAGGTTCACCTGCCTGCTGGCCCCAGCAGACCTGAGTAGGAAGTGCTGAGCAGGAAGGGGCCATCCTTGGGGCTCTCCAAGGGCCCATCAGATTGTCTGCTGGAAGTAAAATTCTTGATCAAATTCACTAAGGAACCCAGACTGTTTGCTACCCATGGCTTTCTGTAATCATCCATCATGTATACCTCGAAACCCTATATAATGTTCAGCAGGAGGATATTAATCTCATTGCATCTCTGCTAAGTTGTCAATTCCTCTATTTCAGGGAACAGGCTTTCTAGAAAAAAACCTTATTAATGAGCCTCATCAGGACACATCTCAGCCTGGAGTCCTGATGGCTGCATCAAGAGAGAGGGAGCAGAGAAAGGCTGGGAAGCAGGGCTTGACATGAAGGTCCCCCCCTTCCACCCACAGGAGCTGACCTCAGGCCTGGCCCACAGCCCCTCCCTTCTCATGTCTCAGCAGCAGCTGCAAAGGACATGGTGATATCATTAAGCTCAAGGAGGAGTCAAGGCCCTGTTCCTGATGATGAACTTGTCAAAAGCTCCATTTCCACAATCCTTGGTCTGGTCCTGCTCAGACCCCACCACGAGGTTGACATCTGGCTCCCTGCAGGCACGAGACACTTACCCCTCAGGTCAGAGGTGCTTAGGGTCCCAGTGACACAGACTCTCAGATCCTCCCTGTGTTTCCCTGTGACCAGCATGTGGGTCCTGCAGGGGCCTGGGAAAGAGCAAAAAGGCTCCATTGTGATGAAGGGGGAATGAGGTCCCCAAGCAGTTTCATTCCCAGTTGTGAAGCACATCCCTTTCTTAAGACAGTAGGTCACTATTAACCTTTCCTCATTCCCCTGCCTACAGGAAAGAAATTGCACTTCACCCACACCAGCAATTCAAAGAGAATCCGGACTGTTTTAACGCAGAGGCACAAACTCATATGCCTATAAGCAAAGGTGATGCTCAAAATGATTGACAGCTGGCAAGGCACAAGCACTGAGAGATCAGCCTGAAATCAACACATCCATATTCCAGTGCCCAGAGCCTGGGCCACAGAGACCAGAGAAGATAAATACCAGGATGTGGTTTCCATGGCAACAGTGATGCTAAGGCGCACCTGACTGACATGAGAGGCAGCCAGGACTTAGCCTATCATCAGAGGAGAATAAACCCTGTATTCCTAAGAAAAGTTAAAAATTCATGATTCTTAGGTGAAATTTCCTAATGTGTTGTGTTCAACACTATTTGGGAAAAAAGAAAAGCACTGCATCATAGGCTGACAAAGAGCAGGACACTGGAGCCCATTTCCGGATGGCTTTGCCCCAGACCAGTGACACTGAACTCTGCCCTGTGTGATATATATGCTGTTCATCAGCATGGCGGTGTCAGGTAATCAAGGTCAAAGGTCAAAGCTGACATGCTCCAGAAGACAGTTGCAAACCTGGGCCATCTGGCTATAGAGTCTGTTTTTGGATCGCTGAGTGATACTGCCTCCCTGAAATGAGCTGGGAAATGATTCCCATTTCACATTCAAAGATAGCATCTCTGCTGGAAAAAACCTTTTGACACCCCAGCCCCACCACTGTACCCTTCAGTCTTACTTCCACACATGACTGCCCCTCCCTCAGAATCCCCTGCTCCGGAAACCTCTCAACCCTGGTCACCTCCCTCTGCGCCACAATTTTCATTCAGACCTTCACTAGCCCCCATCTATGACCTTGGGCCAAGCAGGTGACCTTGGTGCCTACTTCATGGAGAAAAACAGAGCCCTGCAGACAGACCTCCACTCGCTGCTCCCCCGCCCCCACCTGCTGGTCATCGCCTAGGGGCCTGGCCCATCCTGTGGGCTGCGGTGTCTGCCTCCCCTGGGGCTGCTTGCCCTTCCTATGAGGAGTGCTCCTCTCCCTAGCTTTTCCAGTCAGGCTTCAATACTCTCAAGACTCTCCCGTTAGTAATCGTACTAGTAGCCACAGAGATGACAACGCTTCCCTGGCAGGTCTTGGAAGGATGTGTTCCCCCACTAATCCCGTTTTGGGACCTGTCCTTCCTTCCCTCAGCCAGGGAAATCTAGTTTCTCCCCCCATGTACCCCCAGGACAGCTCACAGTCACCAGTGACCACCTTCTTCCTAAAGCCAGTGGGCTTTCAACCGTGCTCATGTGGTTCCCTGGCTAGAAACCCAACCATCATCTGGTCTGACACCCAGTCCTGTGGGCCCACCTGCTGCTATTTCTCACTCTGTCCTCTTCTCTCCAGTCCTGCTGCGGCCACTTTGCTGGGAGCTGGCACCACCTCTGACCAAGGTCATTGCAATGGCCTCAGTTCATCGCCTTGCTGACACCCATGTGCTTGTGAATCAGCTGGGAGCTTGTTCCATGCAGGTTCCGATTCAGTACTTCAGGTCAGGGCTGTGCAGGGGCCCAGTTTCTGATCACTGCCCAGTGACACCAATGCTGCTGGCCCAGGGCACACATTGAATAGCCAGGTTCCGACCAGTCTTCCTGCCCACAGCTCCACCCATCCACCACTGTGGTCAGAAAGGTCCTTCCCAGGTGAAGCAGGGTCATGCTCCGTCTCTACATAAAAGCCCTCACGCTGCCCACAGGTCTCAAGAGGAAGCAGCTCCACGGGTTCATCCCATGGCCCTCCCTACCTCAGAGTGGCTGGTGTGTAGTTAACATCCCATTCCACAGACGTGCCCTGGGCCCTCCAGGAACACCTCCGTGCCGTTTTCTCTGCCTGAAGCTTCACTCCTTCCCTCCACCTGGCCGACCTCTGTGTCCTTTTAGACATCAGCTGATCTCACCTCTTGGGGAAGCCTTTCCTGGACTTTGCACATCATCAGGTACCCTTCGTGTGTGCCCACTGTGGCATTCAGCACAGAGCATTGCAGCAGCCATGTTACTTGTCTTTCATTAAAAGCAGGCTGTGAGTTCCTTAGGAACTGGTTCCAGCCAGACCAGAACACTGTGGGCAGTGGAGGGATACTGTGGAGGTTTTAAGTAGAAATGCGAAAAGAATTGACACGCTCCCCACCAGACCCCCAGGACATCTCTCATCCTTGCCTTCATTCCTCCTCCCGTCAGACACCCAGCGTGGAGCTCCTTTCCCTGGAGACATTTAAAAGGCAATTTTAGCAGAACATAAAATGGCCCTTTTCCCTAATTAACAGGTGCAGGAGCTTCTTCTACTGTGCCTGCAGGTTTCCGGCTCGACAGCTCAGAGCAATATCATAATTGCAATAGATGCTGAATATAACAAATTACATCATTTCAGACTGCTGCTGCTAAGTCACCAGTCGTGTCTGACTCTGTGCGACCCCATAGATGGCAGCCCACCAGGCTCCCCCATCCCTGGGATTCTCCAGGCAAGAACACTGGAGTGGGTTGCCATTTCCTTCTCCAATGCAAGAAAGTGAAAAGTGAAAGTGAAGTTGCTCAGTCGTGTCCGACCCTTAGCGACTCCATGGACTGCAGCCTTCCAGGCTCCTCCATCCATGGGATTTTCCAGGCAAGAGTACTGGAGTGGGGTGCCATTGCCTTCTCCGCATTCCAGACTAGTAAGTGAATAGGAACTAAAAAGCCTCTTGATGAAAGTGAAAGTGGAGAGTGAAAAAGTTGGCTTAAAGCTCAACATTCAGAAAATGAAGATCATGGCATCTGGTCCCATCACTTCATGGGAAATAGATGGGGAAACAGTGGAAACAGTGTCAGACTTTATTTTTCTGGGCTCCAAAATCACTGCAGATGGTGACTGCAGCCATGAAATTAAAAGATGCTTACTCCTTAGAAGGAAAGTTATGAACAACCTAGATAGCATATTCAAAACCAGAGACATTACTTTGCCCACAAAGGTTCGTCTAGTCAAGGCTATGGTTTTTCCTGTGGTCACATATGGATGTGAGAGTTGGACTGTGAAGAAGGCTGAGCGCCAAAGAATTGATGCTTTTGAGCTGTGGGGTTGGAGAAGACTCTTGAGAGTCCCTTGGACTGCAAGGAGATCCAACCAGTCCATTCTGAAGGAGATCAGCCCTGGGATTTCTTTGGAAGGAATGATGCTAAAGCTGAAACTCCAGTACTTTGGCCGCCTCATGCAAAGAGTTGACTCATTGGAAAAGACTCTGATGCTGGGAGGGATTAGGGGCAGGAGGAGAAGGGGACGACAGAGAATGAGATGGCTGGATGGCATCACTGACTCGATGGACGTGAGTCTGAGTGAACTCCAGGAGTTGGTGAGGCCTGGCGTGCTGCGATCCATGGGGTCGCAAAGAGTCGGACATGACTGAGCAACTGAACTGAACTGAACTGAACACTTAATCATGCTAAGCTTTCATTGCAAAAGTGGACCATTGAGAAGTATTTCTAATAAAGGGGTATGAGATGCATGCAAAGTCTCTGTGCTTTCATTCATGTTTGTGTCATAGTCAATCAACCAACAAGTATTTTTTGAGCTCCTACTGTGTGCTGGAGGGACAGCAGTGAGCAAAGCAGATCAGGTGTCTGATTTGTGGGGTCCACATCATAGTTGGGGTGGGAGACAGAGTCACTTGACGACTGATTGCTCCCGGATGCCCAAGGCACCAGATCACCCATCCTGCCTGGGGGCTGGTGCTGCCACAGGGATGCCATTGCTGAGACCTTGTCACCCATGATCTCCCACGATGGCCCATGTGATCCCCACCCCCTGTCAGTGGCAGTGTCTCCTGCCCCACAGAGATGATCAAGTATCTCTCATGCCTCAGTGAAGGTTGTACACCTTCAGGGCTTGTGGGGGTGGTAGTGAGGAGTGTGGGGCATGTCATTCCTTGTGAGAAAATTACTATAACAATTCAATCTGCCCAAGCCTTGGGATTCTGTGGGTGCAAATGACCACATTTAGCAGTACAAGGAGATGCACACTTGTCATCTCAATTCCTGCAGGTGTGAATCCTGGCACACCATGGCTGGGTTCTCTGCTCCATGTCTCATAAGGTATAAGTCAAGGTGCTGTCAAGCTTGTTCTCATCGGAAGGATGGACTGGGGAAGGAGCCACTTAGGGTTGTTGGCAGAATCTTTTTCTTTGTGGCTGTTGAATTCACACAAGATGGATTTAGAAAAGGCAAAGGAATGAGAGATCAAACTGCCAACATCCGTTGGATCATCAAAAAAGCAAGAGAATTTCAGAAAAACATCTACTTCTGCTTTAGTGACTACGCCAAAGCCTTTGATTGTGTGGATCACAACACACTGTGGAAAATTCTGAAAGAGATGGGAATACCAGACAACCTGACCTGCCTCCTGAGAAATCTGTATACAGGTCAGGAAGCAACAGTTAGAACTGGACATGGAACAACAGACTGGTTCCAAATTGGGAAAGGAGTATGCCAAAGCTGTATATTGTCACACTACTTATTTAACTTATATGCAGAGTACATCATGAGAAATGCTGGACTGGAAGAAGCACAAGCTGGAATCAAGATTGCTGGGGGAAATATCAATAACCTCAGATATGCACATGACATTACCCTCACAGCAGAAAGCAAAGAAGGACTAAAGAGCCTCTTGAAAGTGAAAGAGGAGAGTGAAAAAGCTGGCTTAAAACTCAACATTCAGAAAACTAAGATCATGGCATCTGGTCCCATCACTTCATGGCAAATAGATGGGGAAGCAATGGAAACAGTGAGAGACTTTATTTTCTTGGGCTTCAAAATCACTGCAGATGGTAACTGCAGCCATGCTTGCTCCTTGGAAGAAAAGCTATGACCAACCTAGACAGCATATTAAAAAGCAGAGACATTACTTCGCCAATAAAGATTTGTCTAGCCAAAGCTATGGTTTTTCCAGTAGTCACAGATGGATGTGAAAGTTGGACTATAAAGATGGCTGAGTGCTGAAGAACTGATGCTTTTGAACTGTGGTGTTGGAGAAGACTCTTCAGAGTCCCTTGGACTGCAAGGAGATCAAACCAGTCCATCCTAAAGGAAATCAGTCCTGAATATTCATTGGAAAGACTGATGCTGAAGCTGAAACTGCAATATTTTGGCCACCTGATGTGAAGAACTGACGCATTGGAGAAGACTCTGATGCTGGGAAGGACTGAAGGCAGGAGCAAAAGGGGACGACAGAGGATGAGATGGTTGTATGATATCACCGACTCAATGGACATGAGTTTGAGTAAACCTCAGGAGTTGGTGATGGACTGGGAGGCCTGGCATGCTACAGTCCATGGGGTTAAAAGAAGTTGGACACAACTGAGCAACTGAACTGAACTGAACTGTTGAATTCACGGCATCTTATTTTCTCAAATCCAGCAATAGAGACTGTTGCTTTGAAATTGACTTGGGGAGGCCTGGACCCTTTGTTTTTTTTAACAGGTATCACTTTATTATTGTCTCCTGAGGCTTTTGTGGCTGCCTGGGCTCAGCGAGATAGTCCTCACTCAAGGTCCTGACTCGAGGTCACTTATGCAGTTGTGGCCAGACTGCACCTGAGTGACAGTCTCCCAGAGACGTCCTCAGGCTCATGTGTGATGGTCAGTGCTGGGGTGCTGGCTGGGACCGCTACACGTGACCTGTCCTGTACCTGCATTTCTGCATGGTATGGAGGCTCGGTGAGTTCCAAGAGTAGTTGGATTCTCCTTTAAAGAGTTCACCTGATTAGACCAAGCCTGCTCAGGATTATCTCCATTTTGATGAACTCAAAGCTAACTGATTAGCAACCTTAACTGTATCTGACACATCCCTCCTTTGAGAAAAACTGAATCTAATCCCAGGAGTGACATTCTACCATATTGACAAGTCTTCCCCCTAGAGGTGTGTACACCAGGAGGTGGAAATTTGAGGTACATCTTCTTAGTCTTCCTAGCATAGATGCAATCCTTCACAGCATCCCAGGGAAGTTTTGGCATCTCAACCTTATTCAATGTAGACCACCACTGAGTCCAGATTTCAGTCAAGCAAACAGGACATGGTTAGAGCCACTACAGGACAGTGTGTGTGTGAGTGTGTGTGTGTGTGTGTGTGTGCATGTGCACTCTGTCGCTCAGTTGTGTCTGATTCTTTGTGACCCCATGGGCTGTAGTGCATCAGGCTCCTGTGTTCATGGGATTCTCCAGACAAGAATACTGGAGCAAGTTGCCACTTCCCGCTCCAGTGGATCTTCTCCACCCAGCGACTGAACCCAAGTCTCTTGCCTCTCCTGCCTTGGCAGGCAGATTCTTTACTGCTGCACTCCCTGGGAAGCTTCTCCCAAATTCTGAACCCTGAGCCCTCATCCCCATGGTGCAGGCCAGTGGAGGAGCCTCAGTGTTCAGGCATTGGCATCCACAACATCTCTCTGTCTAGAACTCTTTTAAAAAATATATTTATTGATTTAATTTTTGGCTACACTGGGTCTGCACTGCTGCATGCTGGCTTTCTCTAGTTGTGGTGAGCAGGGGGCTTCCCACTGCAGTGGCTTCTCTCGCTGTGGAGCACAGGCTCTAGGGTCCATGGGCTTCAGTAGTTGTGGCTCATGGGCTTAGCTGCCTTGCAGCATGTGGGGTCTTTCCAAACCAGGAATCAATCCATATCCCCTGCATTGGGAGGTGGATTCCTAACCACTGGACCACGAGGGAAGCCTCCTGCCTAGAACTCTTACCCTGCTGAGTCCATAACACATTCCCTGGCCTTTTCCTGAAACTTCTCTGCTCAGGGACAGTCGGCTCCCTGGGGATTCAACTCAGCTCATTGTGCCAGTTTTGAAGAAAATAACTCCCAGGAGAGTTAGAGAAGCAAAGTTCTACAAATCTCTCAGCTGCTTTTAAGAATTCCTGTCACGTTATTCAAAATGACATTCTGTCTGGGCCAAATGGCCTGCTGTCCACGAAGAAAAATTAAATATTAAACATGAAGTGTAGAGTTAAGTGATGATGGAAGGTGAGTAATGGGATCCACAAGCAGAGCTTACGTTGTATTCAACCCAAACTGCAGAATAAGTGCTCCTGTCAGAGCAGCGGCTTCAATTTAACCTCAGCTCCACTCAGCTCAGGGCCCTGGAAGGAACTCAGAATCAGCTCTAGGACTGGAATTTTGAGAAACTTTGCTCCCTTCACTTTGGGGACTCTTAGTGCGAAGAAGAAAAGATCTGATAGAAGGAGAAATAAGTGCCATCTTCAGAAATTACTTTGATGATTAGAACTTGTATTGAGTGTTTAATTGAAGTTCATCCAAAACCAAAGTGAGAGAAGGTTTTTTCAACTGCATTAAAAAAAAAAAAAATCCAGGAGCCACAAAGGAAAACGTTGGTATGGTGTGTACCAAGAACATCTGTGCTCAGGCTGACTTGAGGTGGTGCTTTGTCCTGACGCTGCTGGCCTTTCACCGTCAGGAGAGGGTGCGCCCCGCCACCAGCCAACTCCAACAAACGCAGGGGTCTCTTTGCTTCCTCCCCTTTCCCTGTTGTGTGATTTCCAGAAGCGTAAAACCTCAGAAGCAAGAAAGTAAATGTCCAGGACCACTAACTCTAATACGAAAACCCTTAGCTCCCAACAAACCACTCACTTCTTTTTGCTCCTCCACTACCCCAGTGGGATTTTTCATTGTTCAAAGGTACAAAACAGCAACAAAATCACCACAATCTCCAGGGTTACTTTTTTTTCAGCTTTTGGCTGTGCTGGGTCTCCGTTGCTGCGTGTGGGCTTTCTCCGGTTGCGGTGAGCAGGGCTACCCTTTGCTGTGGTCATGGGCTTCTCGTTGTGGTGGCTTCAGTAGCTGCATCTCGTGGGCTCTAGGGCACAGGCTCAATAGTTGTGGTGCATGGGCTTAGCTGTTCCACAGCATGTGGGATCTTCTTGGACCAGGGATCGAGCCCATGTCCCCTGTATTGGCAGGTCGATTCCCAATCACTGGACCAACAGAGAAGTCCCTCCAGGCTTAATTTTTAAATTTTTTCTGAACTTTACATATCTCATATTTTTCACCTTTTTTTTTTTAGTTTTCCCTAAGGATTTTCACCCCGGTTGCATGTAAAGTAATGGGTCTTTTCTGCTGGAGTAAGCACTGCTGGAAATACTATCATGTCCCCCTCCCTCTGGGTCAAGGTCTGACTCAGAAGGACAACTGGACATCTGCAAGTCTGATGACAGTGCCCGGATGGACTTGGACACTGTTGTGTGACCCAACAACACAATCCTGACGTTGGCTCTTGCACCCTCATTTGCCAGTTGCAACTATTCACCAACTGTTAAAAACTGTTTGCCCCTCAGCACATTATTCCATCATCCTCTGGTTCTCAAACACGGTGTTAAATCTCTTTCACTCTGGGGGAACATTCACAGGTTCTGTAAGGTCAGTGGGATCCTTAGGATACATTCAGTTCAGATAGTACCTAAGTCTGGGCACTCTATGGCAGGGGTCTGCAACCTTTTTGGCACTGTGGTCGATTTTGTGGAAGACCATTTTTCCAAGGACTTGAGGGGATGATTCAAGCCTGTTACATTTATTGTCCACTTTATTTCTTTCATTATTACATCATCTCCACCTTGGATCATCAGGCATTAGATCCCAGAGGTTCGGGACCCCTGCTCTATGTAGTTAAGGAGAATTGGCCATCTGCTGACAATGACTGGTGCCCTGTCTTATGTCTTTACTGTTTTGAACTTCTTTTTTAGACATGTCAGTGAGTCAAGTGAAGTAAGACGAACTGTCCCCTGAAATTCTTTCCAAGTCTAAGAACCTGTGATCAGATCAGATCAGATCAGATCAGTCGCTCAGTCGTGTCCAACTCTTTGTGACCCCCTGGATCGCAGCACGCCAGGCCTCCCTGTCCATCACCATCTTCTGGAGTTCACTCAGACTCATGTCCATCGAGTCAGTGATGCCAACCAGCCATCTCATCCTCTGTCGTCCCCTTCTCCTCTTGCCCCTAGTCCCTCCCAGCATCAGAGTCTTTTCCAATGAGTCAACTCTTTGCATGAGGCGGCCAAAGTACTGGAGTTTCAGCTTTAGCATCATTCCTTCCAAAGAAATCCCAGGGCTGATCTCCTTTAGAATGGACTGGCTGGATCTCCTTGCAGTCCAAGGGACTCTCAAGAGTCTTCTCCAGCACCACAGTTCAAAAGCATCAATTCTTTGGCACTCAGCCTTCTTCACAGTCCAATTCTCACATCCATACATGACCACAGGAAAAACCATAGCCTTGACTAGAAGAACCTTTGTTGGCAAAGTAATGTCTCTGCTTTTGAATATGCTATCTAGGTTGGTCATAACTTTCCTTCCAAGGAGTAAGCGTCTTTTAATTTCATGGCTGCAGTCACCATCTGCAGTGATTTTGGAGCCCAGAAAAATAAAGTCTGACACTGTTTCCACTGTTTCCCCATCTATTAATATTTACTATTGAACAGACTTATGGGCAGCCATAATGTGTGGGTAGTATTTTATGAACCATAAAATACAAGTGAAGGCGGGAGATGAATAATTCAACAATCACTGGGTCTTGTCCCTTTGGGTAGAGTTCCTCAGGGAACACCACTTGTGGCATTGGGTCATATTTTCCAATGTATGTTCAGTACAGGAACTGTCGAATCTTTCTTTGCACACACTGGCCAGTTAACTGCTTGTAGAAGCATCTTCTCCTTCCCCATCCACATGTGTCTTCCCTTTCTCATTCATGTGGTTCATGTCACAGACCCTCAAGTTTTTCCTTCTGTGTGTGTGTGGGCTGTAGAGTCCTGCAGTGGTGAATGGCAAACTGTTTCATGTTACAATTTGAATATTCTAGATTGGACACTCTGATTCTACAGCGGGTACTCTGGAAGGTACCACAAACTCCCCAACCATCTGGTCTTTGTGTGTTTTGCTTTTTTCCTTTTTTTTTTTTTTGAGGGGGAAGAAGTGACTGTCAGTTATGCTTCCTAGGGGCTGCTTGTTTATTATGATTTCTCCAAATACTAGTAGCTTGTTTTGTTGATGTCTGCTGCCTTTTCCACTCAGCAAAACTCTCGGTGGTGTAGTTTGTTATGGCCTTTTCATACACCCAGATGGCTTGACATTTTTGTTTTACCATAGAATTCACTGGGTGAAAACTGTAAAAGAATAAAAATCTAACTGTTGGATATGTTCGGCAAAGATCATTAAATCAGATGAATACAATTTCAAAGATTCTCAGTAGCATGGCAGTCTCAGTGCAAATTTTTCCCTAAGTTTATATCTGAGATAGGTGATTTCTAATTAAAATACCATTGGGACGAGAGAATTTTATTTCCCTTCCATTGCATAGGATGTAGATTTCATTTTAATTGTTTCATAGAGAGTCAGTTAAATGGACAAATGAGATAGAAGTAAAAACAGATTTAGAGACATTTGTTTTTGCCATGTGATCATTCTAAGCAATCCTGGGAATAAGCAGTCTTAAATCTATTTATTTTATAATTAAATACAAAACTATATTGATATTTTATGTTTATTGCCTCATTCTAATTTCTGTGTTTATTTCTAAGAAACTGTACACAATTTATGATGAAATGAAATGCCGTGTGATTCATTTCTTTTAAGCCTAGTTTTGGGTATTGCCTTATGTACCCCAGTACTTCCTTACTACTGTTTTGTATTGGGAGTAGAGAAGGAGCTGGTTGATGTAGAAACAATATTAGGATACATTCCATGGTAGGCAATGCAGATGCTTTGCTCTGGGAACTTCTGTGTTTAAAAGTTTTGGAAGAACTGAGCAGGGGGTCCCCAAGTTCTGGCATGTGGATTTGGGGGCTCCATCATGAATGGAAACACATGTTTCAATGACTGGCCTCCAAGGGGAAATCAGAACTGTCGCAATTTCATTCAGTCTGCAAGACAAGGTTGAGATTACGTGGCTTGTGACCAGTAAGATCCAACAGGAAAATCCCCATAGCCAGTCTGCTTCTTGCGGAGGGTTACCACAGCTAACTAATACACCTGAAACCTAATTTTGCTCTTTGACTCAAAAGGCAGAAGCTGAAGTCAGGAGTGGGGGCAGACAGTGGCAGATGAGAACCTTGGGGCAGTCAGTGGGGTCCAGCTGGAGGGCAGTGCTCAGCCTCCCTCGCTCAGTGTGGACAGCGCAGGTCTCCTTCTCCTAGGAGGGATGTGGGAGCTGGTTGTGCTGGTATCTCTGATCATGAGGGACTCAGGCACTGGGCCTGTCACGGGGAAGCTTTGGGAACTCAGCTGCAAGGAATTTCATGTTGGACTTTAGTCATTGTGGTTAAATAGAGTATGCATATATGTGCAGTCGCTGAGTTTTGTTCGACTCTTGGTGACCCCATGGACAGTAGCCTGCCAGGCCCCTCTGTCCATGGGATTTCCCAGGCAAGAGTACTGGAGTGGGTTGCCATTTTCTTCTCCAGGGGATCTTCCTGACCCAGAGACTGAACCCGCGTCTCCTGCATTGGCAGGTTGGTTCTTTACCACTGAGCCAATGGGGAAGCTAAATAAAGAGCTGCTGCTGCTGCTGAGTCACTTCAGTCCTGTCCGACTCTGTGCGACCCCATAGACGGCAGCCCACCAGGCTCCCCCGTCCCTGGGATTCTCCAGGCAAGAACACTGGAGTGGGTTGCCATTTCCTTCTCCAATGCATGAAAGTGAAAAGTGAAAGTGAAGTCGCTCAGTTGTGTCCAACCCTCAGCAACCCCATGGACTGCAGCCTTCCAGGCTCCTCCATCCATGGGATTTTCCAGGCAAGAGTACTGGAGTGGGGTGCCACTGCCTTCTCACCAGGAACTAAATGGCTCTGTCTCCCGTCACCTGATGGGCAGGGCATGAGGCATAAAAAGATGCCTGTGAAACCTTGATGGGGCCTTTCTTGTCTGTACTCTTACTGTGAACTTCTGATGGTCAATTTCAGAAATTAATCATGTGTCTTTTGGGACCACCATGAGGAATGAATGTCCCCACTGTTTCTAAGGTTGAAGACATCCATGAGCAAGGCTGGGATCTGGTCCATTGGAATGATTGGTCATAAGGAGCCAGGAACTCTGCTTGTTCTGAGTGGTCTCAGATGTAAGCGTTCATAACATGACTCCTCTCTGTAGGACACAGTTGGTTAGATTTTCAGTGACACCTGACAAGTGGCCCAACCAGAGCTCTTTTTCTGAGAATTTGGCCCTGCAGCCAAGAGATGCTTTTGCAGCTGAACCTGTTTCCTAAATGGAGGAGACTTCAAATCTTTTTGCTTGGGACTTCCCTAGTGGTCCTGTGGCTAAGACTCCAAGCTCCCAGTGCAGGAGGCCTGGGTTCGATCTCTGGGCAGGGAACTGGACCCCACATGCCACAACTAAAGATCCTGCATGCTGCAACAAAGATCAAAGATCTCATGTGCTGCAACTATGATGCAGCACCACCAAATAAATAAATAAACCTTATTGCCAAATTCAGACTTAAATTGAACAAAGTAGGGAAAACCACTAGACCATTCAGGTATGACCTAAATCAAATCCCTTACAATTATACAGTGGAAGTGAGAAATAGATGTAAGGGACTAGATCTGATAGACAAAGTGTCTAACAACTATGGACGGAAGTTCGTGACATTGTACAGAAGACAGGGACCAAGACCACCCCAAGAAAAAGAAATGCAAAAAAGCAAAATGGCTCTCTGAGGAGGCCTTACAAATAGCTGTGAAAAGAAGAGAAGCAAAAAGCAAAGGAGAAAAGGAATGATATACCCATCTGAATGCAGAGTTCCAAAGAGTATCAAGGAGAGATAAGAAAGCCTTCCTCAGCAATCAGTGCAAAGAAATAGAGGAAAATCATAGAATGGGAAAGACTAGAGATCTCTTCAAGAAAATTAGAGATACCAAGGGAAGATTTCATGCAAAGATGGGTCCAATAAAGGACAGAAATGATATGGACCTAACAGAAGAGAAGATATTAAGAAGAGGTTGCAAGAATACACAGAAGAACTGTACAAAAAAGATCTTCATGACCCAGATAATCACAATGGTGTGATCACTCACCTAGAGCCAGACATCCTGGAATGTGAAGTCAAGTGGGCTTTAGAAAGCATCATTATGAACAAAGCTAGCAGAGGTGATGGAATTCCAGTCGAGCTATTTCAAATCCTGAAAGATGATGCTGTGAAAGTGCTGCACTCAATATGCCAGCAAATTTGGAAAACGCAGCAATGGTCAGAGGACTGGAAAAGGTCAGTTTTCATTCCAATCCCAAAGAAAGGCAATGCCAAAGAATGCTTAAACTACTACAAAATTGCGCTCATCTCACACGCTAGCAAAGTAATGCTCAAAATTCTCCAAGCCAGGCTTCAACAGTATGTGAACCATGAACTTCCAGATGTTCAAGCTGGTTTTAGAAAAGGCAAAGGAACCAGAGATCAAATTGCCAACATGTGCTGGATCATTGAAAAAGCAAGAAAGTTCCAGAAAAACATCTATTTCTGCTTTATTGACTAAGCCAAAGCCTTTGACTGTGTGGATCACAATAAACTGTGGAAAATTCTGAAAGAAATGGGAATACCAGACCACCTGACCTGCCTCCTGAGAAACCTGTATGCAGGTCAGGAAGCAACAGATAGAACTGGATATGGAACAACAGACTGGTTCCAAATAGGAAAAGGAGTACGTCAAGGCTATATATTGTCACCCTGCTTATTTAACTTCTATGCAGCGTACATCATGAGAAACGCTGGACTGGAAGAAGCACAAGCTGGAATCAAGATTGCCAGGAGAAATATCAATAACCTCAGATATGCAGATGACACTGCCCTTATGGCAGAAAGTGAAGAAGAACTAAAAAGCCTCTTGATGAAAGTGAAAGAGGAGAGTTAGAAGGTTTGCTTAAAGCTCAACATCCAGAAAACGAAGATCATGGCATCCAGTCCCATCATTTCATGGCAAATAGATGGGGAAACAGTGGAAACAGTGGCAGACTTTATTTTGGGGGCTCCAAAATCACTGCAGATGGTGATTGCAGCCATAAAATTAAAAGACGCTTACTCCTTGGAAGGAAAGTTATGACCAACCTAGACAGCATATTAAAAAGCAGAGACATTACTTTGTCAACAAAGGTCCTTCCAGTCAAGGCTATGGTTTTTCCAGTAGTCATGTGTGGATGTGAAAGTTGGACTATAAAGAAAGCTGAGCGCTGAAGAATGGATGCTTTTGAACTGTGGTGTTGGAGAAGACTCTTGCGAGTCCCTGGATTAAAAGGAAATCCAACCAGTCCATCCTAAAGATCAGTCCTGAGTATTCATTGGAAAGACTGATGCTGAAGCTGAAACTGCAATCCTTTGGCCACCTGATGCGAAGAGCTGACTCATTTGAAAAGACCCTGATGCTGGGGAAGATTGAAGTCAGGAGGAGAAGGGGACGACAGAGGATGAGATGGTTGGATGGTATCACTGACTCAATGGACATGAGTTTGGGTAAACTCCAGGAGCTGGTGATGGACAGGGAGACCTGGCGTGCTGCAGTCCATGCAGTTGCAAAGAATTGGACATGACTGAGTGACTTAACTGAACTGAACTGAAAAAGAAAAACCATATCTTCAGGCTTCTGTGTATGTTGGTGGTGGGGTGGTGGGGGGCAGGTCTTTTGCATGTAGATGGAATTTTGGAGGAATCTGGTCAAGAAGAGGAATAAGAATGAAGCAACTGTTGGAGGAAACCATAGCGGGAAGCCAAGGTGAGTTGGCCTGTCTCTTCTGGAAAACCTCTACTTTCTCGACTTTTCTGTCATTAAACTTTCCTGGTTTTTCTCCTGGGTCTCTGGACACTCTTCTGGGTTCCCCTTGCCAGCTCAACTTCCTTCTTTAAATAACATCTAAATGCAGATTCTCTTCATGTCTCAACCCTGGGAACCTGCTCTTCTTTCTGCACAATCCATTCAGACACACTCAGGACCGCTTATTACTTTTTTCTCCCCCTTGTGGGCCATTTACCAACAACAGTTTCTGACAGCTTGCTTTATTCTCCCTTTTTTTTTTTTTGTATTTTTTTGTTTTCTCCCAATATTTTTGTATGGAATCCTCGTCTGAGTCTGAGATGGTGCAGTGAAATTGAAGGGTCTGATCTTAGGGAGAATTTGTGACCTCCAGCATTCTCCTGCTACAGGGACTTGCAAAAACCCTCTGGGGGGCTTATTTGACCCCATGATGACTGTATTCAGAGCAACATGTTAACAAGTCTCCTCATGGAGAGACCTGTGGCCAGAAGGCTCACGTGCTGGGATTACCACGGACACAATTGCACGACAACTGTGCTCAGTGACCAGGCTGGTTTCTCCAGCTGCCTAAGGCTTTCCCAGCTTCACGGGTGACTTGTCATGACATCGCTCATCTCAAAAGAAAACGTAGCCTCATAACAGCATTGAGAGGCCTCTCTGCAGGACAATGACCTTGTTAAGGGAAGATTGGAGGGATAAAACTCACCTGCTCACAGGGCAGGCAGGTAACAAATGACAGAAATCCAGATGAAGAGGGCACTACCTGGGGAAAGTGGTCTCCAGTCCGCTCCAGCCCATCATCAGATACGATGAGGGATTCAGCTC
Source organism: Bubalus bubalis (assembly GCF_019923935.1). Lineage (NCBI taxonomy): Eukaryota > Metazoa > Chordata > Mammalia > Artiodactyla > Bovidae > Bubalus > Bubalus bubalis. The sequence goes on along the minus strand of NC_059173.1, from coordinate 26,869,976 downwards.
AGTTGCATCTTCAGCTGGAAATCCAAGTTTAATCTGAGACCCTTGATTTCTAAATACTGTCAGTGTATCCCATTGGGTGTTCATTTTTTATGACTATGCTTTAATCTGTACAGACATGTTCCTGTGGTAGATTTCACAACTATTGAATTAGAATAGCCCTGCAGGGAACCAGTATACATGTGAGGCAGACCTGGAAGGAAGCATTGCCTTCATCCCTTCTCCACTAGGTCTAGAAATAACCCTGCCAGGAAAACTGCTATGGTCATATTTAAGTCAGAGCTTGACTGCAGTCCCCTCCTGTATGACAGGGTGAGGATGCTCCCTGCTGAGACTGCCAGAAAAATATATTTGAAAAAACACACAATTTAAAGTTCACAGAAATGATTCTAAGGTCAAACGAAGAAATATCCATTCAAGAAATCTAAGGAAATTCATCAGAAAGTTGAGAGTCTGATATTTGAACCAAGACTGCTTCCCAGTCCTCCTCTCATTTCAGAGATGGAGACTCCAGTCCAGATGGGCAGCCAAGAACACAGTTCTCAGCCCCCAGTCCCTCAACCCCTACCTCTAGCCCCTCAGCCCTCAGCCCCCAAATCCTCAGCCCCTCAGCCTCCCAGTCCCTAAGCCCCTACCCACCAGCCCCTCAGTCACCAGTCCCCAAACCCCCAGTCTCCCAGCCCCTAACCCCTAGTCCCTCAGCCATCAGTCCCCAAACCCCAGCCCTCAGCCTCCCAGTCCCCCAGCCCCAGTCTTCCGGCCCCTACCCCCCAGCCAGTCAGCCCTCAGTCCCCAATCTCCCAGTCTCCCAACCCCCAGCCTCCAGCGCCCTAGTCCCCAACCCCGCAGCTTCCCAGCCTTCACCCCCTTACCCCCTGCAACCACACCCCCAGCTCCCAGCCCCTCAGCCCCCAGCCCCGAGCCTCCCCAGAACACAGACTGTGGACTTGCTTCCCAGGAGGAGCCACCTTCAGATTTCCCATCCCACTCCCCCCACCCGCTCCCTGTTTCAGAGGCCAAGCCCCCACTTTAGAATCACAGCTTTCCTTGGGGGCCCCACCACTGAGAATACTGGGGCCCTGATCGCCTTGCCCCAACTGTGAGTTGGTGCTTTCTCACCAGGAGGGGCAAGCCCCAGGGGCTGCTGCTGTTTCCTCCTCATTCCATGGGTGCTCCATGGCCAAGGCAGGGTGGCCACACAGAGGGGAGGTTGCCTTCATCCCAGGGTTCATTTCCAGAGCCGAGGCTTCAGAGATGATGCCTAGGATAGGGTACTGAGGGGCCCAAAATCTCTTCTGAAAGGAACAGACTCATTTGCAACAGAGCATGGGGAAGGGGAAGCCCAAGGGTGTCCTGGAGAACTGGGGAGGTCACAGTGAAAGGTGACCCCATAGAGGTTGGCAGCTGATGGAGAGACAGACCCAGGCTGTAGGCTGGCTGCTTTGCTGGATAGCAGGTGTGGGCTGCTTCTCAGAACAGGAGTGTCAGGGTGGGCTGGGGAGATGCCCCCTAGGGTGCCTGCTATAGGGGTCCACCTGGGTGAAGCTGTGAAGGGGCAGCATGGTGCCTGGTGCCCACGTGTGTGCAGTGAGCATGTGGGATCAGGTAGGAGGGAAGGTCCTGGCTGGGAGGCAATGAGATACCATCTCTTCAATGTCACGCCTTAGAAAGTGATTCTGGTTTCAGTTCCTCTGTGACCAAAGTTTTGGTGTCCTGGGCTGTCTAGGTGTTGGGTCTAAATGAACTGCGGTTACTGCAGGTCTAGCTGAGTGAGGCCCAGCAGAACAGTGGCCCATGAAAGTGAAGTCGCTCAGTTGTGTCTGACTCTTTGTGACCCCATGGACTATAGCCTACCAGGGTCCTCCATTCATGGGATTTTCCAGGCAAGAGTACTGGAATGGGTTACCATTTCCTTCTTCAGGGGATCTTCCCAACCCAGGGATTGAACCCAGGTCTCCTGCATTGCAGGCAGATGCGTTACCGTCTGAGCCACCAGGGAAGCCAAACAGAGGCCCAGGGTCTGTTTATACAGTGTAACCCTGACTGCTCCTCCTGTAGGGGCTTCCCTGGGTGGCTCAGCAGTAAAGAATCTGCCTGCATGCAGGAGACACAGGAGACGTGGGTTCAGTCCCTGAGTTAGGAAGATCCCCCGGAGGAGGGCTTCCATGCTCTGGGGCAGAGATGTCCTGAGGGCAGTGGAGTGGGGGCAGGACTGTCCAGTGGCCCACGAGGTGGATAATGGCTCTTCTATGTCCCAGTCAGGAAGCCTTTGCACTCCAGGCTTGGGGGTCTATGGGGAGAAGCCCAGCCTGCTTTCAGCCCCCTGGACCTGGGCTCTAACCAGGGCTGTACCCGCAAAGGACTGTTTGTGCTAATTTATCAGCCCAGCAGGGGGCGCCTATTACTTCTGCCCCAAATGGCCCCAGGTGGGCTGGAGGTGGCCCTGGTCCCTGCGCCCCAGCTCTGCTGTCCTTCTCCATCTTCCCCTGCATTGTCCACCCCATGATTGTATTACATGGCCCCCGTATGTTCCTGCTCTGTGCCCACCCAAGGGTCTACCAGCCCTAGGGGACCCCAGAGCCCGTGTTCTGAACAAGAGAGGGTGAGCCTGGAGTACTGTCAGGACCCTGGGCCATCCTGTGAAGCAGAACCCCTGCCCATCTCTACTCCAGCCTGGCAGGATGGTGTCCCGGGTCCTGCCTCTTTCCCCCTCCGCAACTGTGGAGAGCAGGCTGACTTCCTCCCGTCTGAGTCTTGAATTATGATATTTTTCTGAAATCAAATTACTTTGCCATAGGCGCTTCACTTAAAAGCCAATTTCTCTAATTGCTCATTTTGGGATCTGATCTGGTACTCCTCCACTAGGGGCCTGCGGCTAAGGTGTTAGCAGAAATTAAATGTCTGTGTCTGCAGATCCTGTCCCCCTCCCCAGCACACACCCCAGGCGTCTGTGCTCCTCCTGCCAAGGTGGCTGTCCCCATAGCTCATTAGTTTTCTGCTGTTAGGAACCTTTCACGTTTTCCTCTTTCCTGCCTTGGTTGAATGGGACCACACCAGTCTGAGAAAGAAGGTTTCATCATGTTCAGGGCCATCTGGCTGATCCACGTCATGCTAATAACACAGAGAGTCACATACCATAAGGCAGAAGGAGCTCCCCGTGGCTGATGGGGCTGGAGGAGGGTGGCTGCCATGGCCCCCAGATGACGATGGTCATACAGGTCCAGTGTTGCTAAATGTCCCAGCATGTCGAGAGCCCCTGGAAAACCACAAGACCCCCTGGTTCACACTGGGCTCTGCGCTGGTGTTTCTCCACCTGATTCTGGGGAGATAGCAGTGAGCAGCAGCTTGACCCCAGATCTTAGTTCCCTGAACGGGGATCGAACCCTGGTCATGGCAGTGAGAGTGCCAAATCCTAACTGCTACAGCATGAGGGCCAGTGGCAGGAGTCTGGGCCCTGGATTTCATCAGTTTAAACGGGAATTTGACAAAGAGTTGGAAGGTAGAGGGGAAAGTAAGTGTTTATTAGAAAAGCAGGATGTATGTGCACAAATGAGCAGGTGAGCTCAGAGAGAGTTGGGTTTTTTGGAAAGTTTAAATTGTTTATAAGGGCACAGTCTCACGGGTTTTTGTTCTCCTCTGGCCAGTCATCTTGCTTTAACCCCACAGTTGATTTGTCCCTGGGCCCTCCCGTACGCGCGCTGCCCTAGCCAAGATGCATTTTGACACAAGGTCTTTGGGAAGCTAGCAATACTTATTATGGGCTGGCATCCCCTCCCTTTATGATCCAGAGGAGACTTTCTGCACGTGTGCGGTTGAGGCCTCCCTGACCCCAAGGATGAGAAATATGTGACCTCTTGATCTTTCACCCAAGCAGGGCTCAGCTCTTCCCTGCTCCCGCCATGACTCTTATCTTAGTGTCCGCAGGAGAGAAAGTCCAGCCATTTACTGTGTTCCTGTTATTTCCATCTCAAAGTTCAGTCGGGAGGCTGGTTGTAAACATCTAGCCTAGAACACATCTATCTCCTGCCTCACACCCACCGCCCCCACCCTTCTCTGACCTCCGCCCAGAGGTTCCTGTGGTGGTCCTGCGACAGTAAGTGCCTGATGGGGTCAGACGTCGTGGGTGCTGACCGGTGACTGAAGCTGCGGATGCAACGGAGGCCCCTTGAGAGGGACAGGTGGGGGGATGAGGGGACAGGCCCTGGCCGCTGGGGACAGGGGCGTGGCTCTGCCCAGCTCACCCCCCAGGCCAGAGACTGCAGGTCCTCCAGGCCTGTGATCCGCATGACCTCTGTCCAGCGACATGACACAGCTATGCACACATAGGGGACAGCTGCCTTTGCTGCTCCTGCAGGTGAGGGAGCCATGGACACCTGAGCAACACCTGAGGCCAGAACACGCAGCCACATGGAGCCCGGTCCTGAGGCCTGCCTGTCTTTGCCCTCTCTGGTCCTGGGTGCTGTCCCTCAGGTCCTTGCCACTTCAGGGGTGGCCAAGGGCCAACAGCATCATCACCCCGGGCTCTCTAGAATGCAGAGTCTTGGACCCCTAGACCTGCTGGATCAGCATTTGCACTTTGAAAAGATTCCAGTGATTCACATACAAACTAGAGCCCGAGTAGCACAGCAGGAGCCCCGTCCCCTCCTGAGACCTCGGCGTGGCCTTGAGGGGCCCCAGCCCCCAGTCTCTCAAGATGCAGTGGGGACTCCTGGCTAAAGGTGCAGATGCTGGCCATGTCCTCCTGAGCACCCAGTGGGAAGGTAGGAACAGGACCTGAAACGAGCATTAAGCCGGCAGCCAGGGCAGGGGAGGACGTGATGGCAGGAAGCCCCTGGGAGAAGGCACCGACCATCAGCTCTGTGAAGCCAGAACCCACGCTCGGGAGGTGGGAGGGGTCTTCCTGCCCCCAAAATCTGGCCAGATCATGAAGAAAGCCCCATGGGCTCTGACTTGAGGGGTTTCCCAAGAAAACGGCCCAACAAATTCACATCACAAAGGCCACGCCTGACAGCATGGAGCTTGCCACTAGCTTCTCCCTCCTGCAACTGGAAATAAGAGCCCAACAGACGGAGAAAAACGTGGAACATGAAATCAGAGGCTAAAAATAAATGGGGGGGAAACATGGTGTTTATGGAGAGAGAAGATAATTTCAAACTGCAGCTATTAGCTAACGTCCTCAGGGAGATAAAAGAAAGACACTCTGCCCATATAATAAGAGTGGGATGCTATTAAAAACAGCATTCAAATGTGATTAAGAAGGAAAGAGTGGTAAAATGCTGGACTATGAAGTAAAGGAAGTGTTCGTGGAAGAGAGCAGAAAAGATGAGAAAGGAGCAGGAGAGGAGAGCGGGGCTGGAGGACCAGGGCATGGTCCCAGCGTCCATCCTGAAGCATGAAACCCAGGGGAGCGTCTCCCCAACCCTTGGTGTCATCCACCCAACCCCCCTCCTGGGTGTGGTTGGTCTGTCACAACGTGGGTTAGACCTGGGACTCATTGGTCCCATCAGGGAGCCCCATTCCCTGCCCCACCAGGACACGAAGTTGCTAACTTTCTATTTTCTGAGTATTTCATTCATCCTCAAGTTGGAAACTATCTTGTTTATGCATTTCCTTTATTGTCAGTAATTCAACCCCACGTTCTCCGTCAGCTGACCAAAATCTTGCCTCCAGACATCCCACCAACCTACCTGCTGCTCTGCAGCCCTCACCTCCCGAGGGGCTCCCATGGATCCTCTGTCCTGTCCTGTCTGGGCTGGGTTCCCTCCATGCCCACAGCCCAGTGGCTCTCCAGGCTGCCTCGCCCCCGCCATCCTGGTCAGGCCCCTTCTCTCTGATCCTTGATGGGCCACTTAGATCATGGTGTTCCTGGAGCCCAGGGTCCTCAGGATGCCCTTTTCCATCACCCTGGGGACTCCCCTTGCCCTGCCTCTTGCTCCTGGAAGCCCTCCTTTCATGTCAGAACTACTGACACCCCAGGGCTCACGCGCTGTGCATCTCAGGGACACTCTGACACCCTAGACCCTCTACAGGTCACTCCTTTGGAACAAGAAAGTGAAGCTGCCCTTGCTCTGCCTGCCAGACCCTGAGTGCTGAATCCACCTGCCAACAGTCCAAAGCTTGGAGTTCAGGGACAACTGGTCTGGAAAGTGGAGTATCCTTGGCGGGCCTCTCAGAGTCTCCTGGGAGAAGCTGCCCAGTGAAATCCTGTGGCCAGGGCTGTGGTCTGAGCCTGCGGGCTGAGCCAGGGGTGGGAACACAGCTGCTTTGGGGATTTCTGTGTGACAAATAAGTGCAGAAGAAAAAAATCCCTTAGTGTAATTTAATGGGAGAGCTCCAAGTTAGCCATTGGATTTCAGTAAGATTCAAGTAATTGATGAGAAGAGTCTTCTAGCTCTTATGCTCAAAGTTGTCCTCAGAGAGGGGTCAACTGGGATTCAAATATAGGAACAGCAAAGAGAGAGAGACAGAGAGAAACAGAAAGAGACAAAGAGAGACAGAGAGAGGGAGAGACACACAGAGAGAAACACACACACACACACACACACACACACACACACACACACACAGGTGTTTTTGGTCTGTCTCCTCCACCCCCACCTTCTGAATTCATCCTGATCTTATCTTCACACATTCACCCTCTCCTCAACCATCAAATAAGCAAACCCATTGACTATCAGGGTTTTAATGAAAATTGTTCTTTTCCTGGAGCATCTCCCTGGTAAGCAAATGAATGGAGCCAATAAAACCCTCTCTCTTCCTGGTAGTGATTGATGACTTCCTCCCACCCCCAGAGCCTGGAGAGAGCGGCACATTGACTGCACCAGCTCTTGCTCTAAAGCTCTTCATTAGGAGAAACTGTTTATCACCGACTAGTTGGCCCAGGCCCTGGCAGGTTTTCTGATGAGCCTCAGTGATGGGCGGGCAGGCAGGGGTGAAGGCGTCTTTCCCCTAGAATGGACTTTGCCCTCTGGTCCCTTTTTCCAACTGGAATGCTTGATTCAAACCCGCATTGTGTGGTGGGTCTGTTCACCTGACCCACCAGTTTCCCAATAGCATGAGGACAGAATGTACTCTATTCTTGCAGTTCGTTGGGTCCATGGATGGGATCCTGAACAGGTCATGTCCAGAGGACACAGGGCCTCATCCAAGGCCTTGGGACCAATAATTGCACCTCCCATTGACAGAGCTACCCAAAGCAAACTCAAAATTCCATCCTATTTCTTCCTTGCTTCCCCATTAGGGGAAGGGTACTGACACCCATTCCGTTGCTCCACACCAACTTCTAGGCATCCCTGGGACTCCAGTCCCATGGGGTGTCCTGGCCTCCCCAAGCCCCGAAGGACATAGACTCCTTCAGGACACAGTCCTGGCCCCTCGTTCACTGTGGTTCCTCATGCCTGGCACAGGACTTGCACACAGCAGGTGCTCCATGTGTGTTTCCTGATGAGTGAATGAACCCTCTGGGTTACCAACTCACCTGCTTCCTCTTTGGAGTCCTGTAGGGAGGAGCTGCGGTTCAGTTTCGCTGGAGTCACACGGAGAGGGGAGGGTGCTTCAGGCGCCCTGCTTCTCCTGTGCCCCTCTCACAGCCGGGTCCTTCCCTCCAAAGCCTCCGATTTGCTGGGAGGTGAATGTTTGTGCTGCTATGAATATTTGATGGGCCCAGCTGTGCAGGAGAAACTCTAAGAGCCATCCATAATTCACCATGGGGGCAGCAGCCTCCTGTGCAGAGAGCTGCCTCTGGAGGATGGAAAGGCCTCGGGGGTTCATTATGCATCACATGTTCAGGGCCTGGTGGCCTGAAAAGTGATTCAGTTGTGCAAATAGTGAGGCCTTGGAAGTTCTGGTGGCCACGCATTCTCAGACGGAGTCACTCTCAGACCTCCTGCAGTCTGCTCTGCTGGCATCACCACCTGGTCCTGACCCTCAGACTTCATCATCCCATCAGGTGACCCTTTGGGTCCCTGTGCCCTGTGGGGCCCCTGCAGACAGCCCATCTCCCCATTGGAGTGTGGATGCCATGAGCACCCGCCTGGTCACCTTAGTCTCCCCAGCACTGATGAACGGACAGAGGAAGAAAGGAGGGAGCGAGGGAAGGAGGAAAGAAGGAAGGAGGAGCACTTCCCCTGCAAGGACCCCTGGCTCTTCCTACATCGCTGATCCTCACACATTAGAGACACGTGATTGACGAGGGAGTTGTTAAAATGCAAGTGTCCAGGTCTTTTCCACACACTCTGATCTAGAGTCTGGGCTGGACCCAGGCACCTGCATCATTCACAAAGCTTCTAGAGGCTTCTAAATACTGTCAGGTGAGGTCCCATCACAGGCAGCCTCTGGAGGAAAAGGCTCTTCCCCAGGAACAGTGTGGATGAGGCAGAGGAGCTGTGTCCCTGCGCTCCTCCAGGCTGGGCTCCTGTCACCACCCGAGCTGCTCTTGGCCCTCCTACCCCGCTGCTCTCTCTCCGTCCCCCGGGGATCCAAATGAGGATGAGCCTCCAGGATTCCTCTCCACACGGATGACGCTGGAGAGCAGATGAGATCGGGCAGACATCCCCAGAGAGAGGCTTCGAGGTTTCCAGTGGAGAAGGAGGTTTGTGTACTCCAGGCTATTTCCTCAGCAGCGTGGGGGTCGGCGGGGAGGACTGGCCGCGAACCTGGGCCTCGGACCCTGACCCCCTGGGCTCGGGGCGCATTTAGCGCCGGTGTCTGTGCTGCTCCCACCTGGTGCCCGGGGAGGAGCGGTAGGAGCTGGGGCTGGAGGAGCTCAGTGGGAGGTGAGCTGGGCAGGTGAGGCCAGAGTGGGTGGAAGAGAGAACAGGGTGCTCAGGCCTGGCCTCTGCCCGCGCTCTCCCAGCAACAGGGGCTGCCCAGAGCTGACTCAGCTCTGCAGACGCAGACCAGTATGTGTGTACACACACACACACACACACACACACGTGCTGCATGCATCCACCACATGCACACACAAGCCCATACACAGACTCACACAAAAACAGACACATGCACTCATGCAAGCACACACAGGGGCATACCCATGTGCGCACACACCCATGCACAGGCACACATATAGCTGTGTGGACAGGAAGGCGCACAAACCACCCGCACGCAAACATGTGCAGGCACACAGACACACGCAGTGCTGGAAACACCACCCCCACCTCGCCCCGCTTCTTCCGGTTTGTTGAAAGTGCTTTCCCATCTCCGAGTTGGCCCACATTGCTCATTCTGCAAACCTCAGAGAACCAGGCCCCTCTGGACCACAACCGTCTCTGTTTCCTCCAGAAGGAGCTGCCAGCAAATCTTGGAGCCTTAGAGCTCAGCGTCCCGAGACCCCCGCTGTCCTGTGCTGGGGAGGGCTTCAGGGACACTGGAGACCGTCAGGTCACATCTTTTAGACATTCAGGAGCCAGCTTTCCCCCAGTTTGGAGGATGTACAGCCACAAGACACGTCCTCGACCATGCCAGGAGACTGAGGGCTCAGGGGGATGTTCCAGAACCTTCTGTCAGGAGGAAGTGGGGGCTGCTGCTGCTGGTAATGGAGCTGGACAGGCCTGAGAGGAACAGGATGACCTGGAGAAGCTCTGGGGACCTGGGCAGGTGGACAGTGTGCACCCCGATTTGCTGTCGCTGAAGGCCTGGCCTGCTCAGAGCAATTGACTGTTAGGCTGTCTGTCCCCAAGAAGGTCAATCTGTCCGTCGATAGTCAATCGTTAATGGGAGCACAGACAGCCTACAAAGACAGAAAGGTGGTGGAAGGCAGCCCTCCTGGACCCTGCCCACAGTGCCTGCCTCCAGGGCTGGTCTGTAGGGGGTCCTGGGTGGAGGGATCTGAGGCCCCAGTGGCTCCAGGTGTCTGCTGACTCCTGGGCTCCTGTCAGGACTGGGAAGGGGCCCCTCCTGAGGGGGCTGACACACACCTCGGGGTGTCGTTGCACCTGCAGGCTTGGCCTGAAACAGAAACCTCTCAATCTGAAGCCCAGGTGGAAGGGCAGCTGCCCACCTGGGACACTCAGGAGAAGCCATTCCTAGTGGGGCCCTGCCCTGTCCAGGCGCCTGGTCCCCGAATCTCTAGTTACCATGTCTCCCCCTGTAGGTCAGCAGACCACAGACCCCGAGTCCCCCGCAGCCCTGCGTCTGGAAGGGGCAGGGCGGGAGGGGCAGCGTGGGGTCCTCTCACACACACCCCCACCCCGTCTGCTCCCCTCCTAGCTGGGGAAGGGCCCAGAGGTTCCTCGTGAGGAGGGGCTGCAGCTGGGCCTTCCGGGGAGGAGGGGCGACTCTGAAAGGCCCTCAGAGAGCCACACAAGGCGGCCTTGTTTGGGAGCCGCCTCCCCGGGCTCAGATCCCCTCCCTCCTGAGCAGGAAGGAGGCCCGGGACCGTGGTCAGACACCCTGCCCTGTGAGGGGATCACCGCGGGGCTATTTCTAGCTCAGCCTCTGACCCCACAGACACAGGGGCCCTGACTGAAGGGATTTGCAGCTGGAAACATCCTGCCGGGGCCCTCCCAGCAGCTGTGACCTCTCTCGGGGCAGAGGGGACACCACGCAGGGTGGGAGGGGCCCGCTGTGAGGGGGATGTGGTTGAAGCCTCTGCACTGGCCAAGAGGGCCCCCTGGGGACCCCGCGGCAGACCGACCTTCCTCTACAACCTTCCCTGGCTCCTCATTGCTGTGGGGGGAGCCCAGGCCCCTCCTTACCCCGGCACCCCGTCATAACCACCCTCGGGGTTCCCCTCCCCCCCTCCCCCATCTCTGGGAGGAGCCTCCCCAGGTGGGGTCAGGAGTGCCCCCGTCTGACCTCGGTGCCCAGGAGTAGACTTGGCAGAGACCACACTCAGCAAAGATGTGCCCGGGGGGCTGCACAGGGTGAGGTGAGGGTGACCCCTGCCCAGGCATGCGGGGAGCACTGGGGTCACCCTGCCTGTAAATGCTCTGGTGCCTGGACCAGGGGAGTGGTGGGCAGCGGCCGGCCCTGAACCGTCCACTCAGGGCAGGGCCAGCAGGTGACTCTGCCTCCAGGGTCCCCCCGAGCCCCTCCAGGTACCAGCTGCGGAGGGTCCACTTGGCCTCTCAGGACTTTGGTTTCCTCATCTGTAAAATGGGAGTGAAATCACAGCAGGGGAGCCCCACGGGGTTGCTTTGAGGATTAATGAGTGAACAGGTGGGAACGTTAGGCCCCCAGCTGGCAGGAAAAGCACCATGGGGTGCCCAGAGCCCTCAGTCCAGGTCAGTGATGATAATGCAGACAGTCCCTCCTTTTCTCAGCAAGCAAATGGTGTCCGGGCCATAGAGGGAGGGAGAGAGGACAGGCCTGATCTTGGGAAAATATCCCTCTAAACTCTACATCCCTGTTTATGGATTGAAATATAATAGGACTCCAGGGAGTCTCTTCTCATCTTTTGTATCAAGGAGGAAGCCCTGGGACTTAGCCTGGAAAGAGCATCTCTGAGGCTCTAGTCCTGGATGGTCCCTGCTTCATGTTAGTACTCTTGGAGGAGGTTGAGGAGCATGGAGTCCTGTCCACCCCCACTCCCTGCTCCTGTTCTCACCTGGGGTCCCAGGAGAGAACATTTGGGGATGGACGTGCACACAGACCACATGGGCAGAGTGGGGGTGGACCTCCAGGTGAACCAGAAGAAGGAAGGAGCTCAGGTCTCTCTGAGGTCCCTCCATGATTCCCGTGGAGCTGTCACCCTGGGCTTCAGAAATTCCTCCTGCAGAAGAGGTGGCCGCCCCCTCCCAGCACCCGAGATGCCCACCAGGCTTTTCTCTCCTCATGAGTCTTCGGGTCCCAGGGAAGCAATGTCTGAAACGGGGCGCATGGATGGACCCTGTGTGGGGAGGAGAGCCGGCCACCTTAGCCTCGCGTCTCCCACACCGCCCCACCGCACCCTGGGCTGTCTCTGCATTTAGCATCGCAGGCCACCCTGGGCTGTTTTCTGAGGGACGGCTCCTCTCCCCACCAGCCTGGAGGAGAGACACAGCCCCAAGCTTGCTAATTAATGAGACTCAATGTAATGAGCTATTTAAAGGCAAACTCATAAGGCTACTAATGGGATTTCTAATTTGGGAGGAGGAAAAGGGTTAAATTGTGTTGAGAGCAATGGAAGTTTGGGAATCCAAGATGTTTTCTGTTTCTGGGTTTCGTCCCGTTAATTAATTGGATGGAAGTTGTTAAACTTTACGAGAAAGCGGAGATAATGCAGGTTCACTGACTCTCTGGAAGATTAAGTTCATTTATCTCCTCCCAAACCGCCAGGAACCCCAGTGTTGATGCCGCTTCAGGAGAGGAGCAGAGCAGATCCAGCGGTGTCTGCTGGTTTTCCTCCAGCTCCACCAGTCCTGTGGTGGGGAGGGGTCTGCTCAGAGCAGGGGTCCCCGCTCAAACACTGGCGTGTAATCTGGCCACGTCTGAGCCTCAGCTTCCTGGTCAGGAGGGTGGGGCCGAGGGCAGGCTTCTCTGTAGGGTCTCTGTGGGCATCTCCCGTGCCCGGAATGTCCCCGGAAGTGACAAGTTCCTACTTGTGTGACTGCATTGTCTCCCCACAGCCCTTGCCATTGTCTCCAATATTTATTGTGCTGTGGGAGGTTCCCCAAAAGACAAGCTACAGACAAGCTCCAACCACAAGTGGGAGGACTAAAACAAATAGGAAGAGAATTTGTGTTTGGGGTCCTAAAAGGTATCGAGTTGGCCAAAAATTTCATTCAGGTTTGTCCCAAAGATCTGAACAAAACTTTTGGCCAGCCTATAACGTCCAAGGGGAAATCAGAATTGTAGTTAATTCTTTTTGTTGTTTCAGGATGTGGGTTTGTATTCTTTCAGTCTCTTCCCCTTGGCACACCTGGCCCCTAGAAGCCTGCATCTGTTCTGTGGACCTTCCCACCCCACCCTGCGTCCCTGCCCTCCTTACACCTGTCTCAGCTCCTGGACCCTCTCCTTCCTCCAGGGGCTGGGTCTCCCCTGTGGCTCCCACCAGCCCTTCCCTTTGCCTGGGACAACTGGAACAACCCCCTCCTCTCCCCTCAAACTCTTCCTGCTCGTGGTTTAGGTCCTGGGTGTGGGGGAACCTGCCCCCTTTGCTGAGATACTTTCCCTGACAGCCTCCAGGCCAGTACCCTTCACATTGTTTTTCAAAACTACCTGCTCACACACTTTATCTCCTACCACATTGATATCCACTGTTTTTATTTAAAATGTGAATATACTGTTGCAAAAATGTAATTCCTCATGCTACAAATATCAACATTTATAATAAAACAGCCACATCATTCTTCTCAATGTATCTAGTTAGATACTGGAGACCACAGTCATGTGTCATCTGCTGGAAATTACATCATCTTTTAGAGTGACAGGAAGAAAATTTACGTTGTTCTTTTTTCTCCTGAAACTCTTATTTCAGGGCATTCCATTTGTCCTACGCAGAGCTCTGATGCTTCAAAGTATGTTATTGACTGCTAGATTCTATTTCTCTATGAAAATTATTATATATGTATACTTAAAGTTTAAATAAAATAAATTTTGTGTCTAAAAAGTGTCAAGTGTTAAAATATTCTTCTGGATTGAGTTTTAATTGCAATTTTAGTAGCAGACAATTCTTCTAAAAAGTATAAATATTTATAGAGTATGTTTATTTATATCATGTATAAGTATAGATCATATTTGTAGAATAAGTATATAACAGATATATTTTTATATAATACATACATGTAATATATTTATGTATTTAATTTATCAAATTATTATAATTATTACTTTTTTGAAAAAAAGATAATGTGCCTTTATGGAAATGGTTTGGATGAATTTTTTATCTGTAATGGAGGAATTTCCTGTCTCCTAGGGGGCTCCCCAGGTCAAGGTACTAGGAGAGTGCACCTGAGGAAATTCAGGATGGGAGGTTTCTCCTGACGGGATCTCACTGTCATTGGACCTTCACCGATGGCTGCCCCTAGCCTCCTTCCAGGAACCTCCACCTCTTCTTCCAGAGGAGCAAGGATGGGGTCTCAGATACCAGGTCTGGGAGCTCAGTGCTGCCCTGAGTGTGATGCCTGCATGCAGGGAGCTAGGATACCCTGCAAACCCACCATCACAGGACCCCGTCCCTCCAGAACCACAGACACAGATAAGATGAAATAAATATTTACTGAAATTTCTCTCAAAACACCGACAGAGAGAACATGCAGTTACAGAGGGGGTTACTCCACCCTTGCTTCTGGAACATCCACCTGCTCCCATCCTTCTGTTCCCTAACCGACCTTTCCTCCCTGTCTCCCTCCCTCCCTCCTTGACTGGACCCCTGGGGCAGCTTCTCCCTCCCCCTCAGTTCTTTGCCAGATCAACCCACCTCTCTGGCATTTTTCTCTTCCTCCTTCTTGGATCCCACTTCCTCCAGGACCCGGCACACAGGTCCTTAGAAGGGTGGAGTTGGGGGTGGGAGGGTTCAGCCCATCTCACCCTCTCCACCCAATGCTCCCTGAGACCCAGGGAAGAAGCCTGCTGCCCTGGAGCCCACACGTCCTCCCACTCCACGTGTGACCAGAGAACTGGGCACTGGGAAAGGACACACTCACCTGCTCCTGGCTTCCTCTTCATCTCTGTCCCCAGTGAGGGGGTTCCTGCCTGGACACCTACCTCTGGGCTCCCTTGGTTCCCAAACAGGCTTTGGCTGTGCCTCTTTAGAGCTTATCTGTCCCTGACCTCTGCCCTGGACTGGTGCTGTTCTGGGTGATTCTCACCTGATCCCATCAGAGGGGTTGTTGTCTCTGAACTCCTAAAAACGGGGCGGCCTGCAGCCTGGGGGTTATGCCCCTTGATTCTCTAGTGGGGCCAGCATCTAACCTGGGGCTTCGAGCAGGGCCTGCAGTCCAGAACTGTCCAGGACCCTGGCAGGTCTGCATGCAGACCTGGTATCTGAGACCCCATCCTTGCTCCTCTGGAAGAAGAGGTGGAGGTTCCTGGAAGGAGGCTAGGGGCAGCCATCGGTGAAGGTCCAATGACAGTGAAGGACGTGGAGGCGGAGTAAGGCTTTCAGGGCCAATCAGGGCTGCATTCAGGCTTCATCTTCCTTCTTTAGCCAAGGACACCATCCATTTAAATAAAGAATAAATAGGCTGAGACATTAGATGTCAGATGCAACCTGCCATACAGAAGTGAAATAAAACACATTTATTTTGAGATGATCCATACTCCATCATGCCACCTCTGAGCTATTATTTTACTAAGAACAGCTCACCCCTGTTCACGCACACCCCCATTCCCACCCAGACATAATGGGGTGCTGCGCTGCTGGTGCTGCCTCGTGTGGTCGGAGGAGGTACTGCACCCATGGCAGATGGCCTCAAAGAGCACACCCTCAGCCTATGGGGGGCTCAGGGCTGGGGTGCTGCTGTGTGGGGACCCTCCCTGACCCCTACACCTGCTCCTCCACCCAGATGACAGCACTCTTCTACTTTCCTAGGTTTTCGCCTCTTCTTCCAGTTTCTCTCCAGTGGGTTATCAGGTAAAATACAGGTGCTCGGTTAAACTTGAATTTCAGATAAACACAAATAATTTTAGTGTAAGTGCGTCCCACATACTGCCTGGGTTATACTTATACTAAAACAATTATTTGGTGTTTATATGAAATTCACATTTAATGGGTGTCTTGCATGCTGATCTGCTGAATCCTAGACCCAGCTCACCAGGCAGGCCTGAGGCCCCAACACCATCTACTGACAACCTCAACTTTTGCCCCTGGCCTTGATGCCCCCCTTCTCTTCCGGATGGACCTATCTTTTTGACATGGACCCACCTTGGACATCTTGGAGGACCTCAGTTTCACATGCTTCCACCTAGCTCAGAATCTTACCCCAGTCCTTTCCTTTCCCAACGTCCCCACCCCTATCCTCCCAAATCCCACACCAGAAACCTTGGGGACATGGCAGCCACCTCTCCCCACTCCACACCAGTCACCAGTCCTGCGGATCCTGCACCCCAGTACAGCTCAAACCACCCAAGTTCCTCCTTCTCATTCATCACCTTCTTCATGCACCATCATCTCTTTCCAGCAGAAGCTTCCAGACTGACTCCTTTCCCTGTGCCCCTTCTCTAGCTCACAGGGGAAGGGCCAGGCAGACCCGGCTCTGGGTAAGTCTGCTCTTGTGTGAGACCCTCAGAGGCTTCCCCCTGCATTTGGGAGACCCTATGACCGTCATCATGTGTCAGGGGCCCTGCCTTCTTCCTCCCCCTACTCTCCCCCTCCTCCAAGTTCATCCAGGGCCTCCTCCCTGCCCCGGTCCATACCAAGCTCTCCGGGCCCGTGGCCCAGGCACCTGGGCCCCAATTCCCCTCTTCCTCCTTGGATGCTCTGCTCTTGGAGCAGCTTCACTCTTCCAGAGGAGCCTCCCAACCCCAAACCAGGCAGATGTCCTACTGATTCCTGGAGGCTGTCCCGACAGTGGTCATTAATTCTTTTTGTTACAGAGAGAAATACAAACATGTCCCCTTAGGTTTGTTGATACTTGGAGTGGCTGAGAACTGAGAGCAATAACTCAGATAACAAGCTGTGGGAGTGCCATCCAGGACACATTAGTCCATAAACATTGTAGGATTTTATGCAGCTGCTGCAAAGAGTCAGAGAAAGTTACTGACCTGGGAAAGGTGTCTCCAACTCATGGTTAAGTGACAGTACTGTAAAACAGATGGCAGAAAGCCCTCTGTACACCAGGCTGCTAATGGGGACCACTGGGTACTGAGCCTGGGCAAGGGGTGTAGGTGGTTGGAAGAGGAGAGTGTTTCTGTTGCAGGAATAAGAGAAAAGAGACTTTAGCAAAACATTATAGTGAAAAAAATAAAAAAAAAAGACTACAAATGTTTATTTATGGCAAGGCTGCAAACGTGTACAAATTCAAAATTCCTATGTATATACATCCCAGAAAGGAATAGGGACATGTTTCAAAGTGAAAATATGGATTTGGTCTCACAGGAAATTTTTCAATGTTAGCTATCTGTTGCTATTTCCAGATAGCTTCTTCAATAAGAAGTTGATTTCAACTGGCCAGAGGGAGAGCGTGTGGTGTTTATCTGTCACCCCTATACCACACCAACTCCAGGGCCTCCTCTCTCCTGCTAAGGGCTTTATTCCCAGCTCTCAAAGAGTAAATATTTGTTGGACAGAGCAATGAATGAGTGAATGAACGAAGGTAGCTGAGAGGTCAGGGGATAACTGACCTACCATTGGAAACTTGGCTCTGGTGCCAAGCCTGCCATGATGGATTCACCCTGGGTGGTCCATCCTGTGGGCTCCTGTGTCCCACCATGGATGGGGCTGGGTGCTCACATTCAGAGTCCTCTCCACTGGGCCTTCCTACACTCACTGCCCTGAACACTGGTGGCAGCTGATTCAATGCTTTCTTACTGACCTGTTTTGGTTTCTCTTTTATTTGGAATATATAGTGCCAGGCATCCATGACCAAAGGTAAGTTTGGCAAAGAATGGGCATTATCTCTGCAGGGCTTCCCAGGTGGTGCTAGTGGTAAAAAAGCCCACCTGCCAATGCAGGAGACATAAGAGAGGTGGGCTTGATCCCTGGGTAGGGAAGATCCCCTAAAAGAGGAAATGGCAACCCACTCTAGTATTCCTGCTTGGAGAATCCCACAGACTGAGGGCCTGGCTGCCTACAGTCCATGGGGTCACAAAGAGTCGGACACAACTGAAGTGACTTAGCACGTAAGCATGGGCGTTATCTCTGCAAGTGCCAGGCAAGGAGTCCCAGTGGCCAGATCCCTTTAGATGAACTTGATCTTAACCTCACTGTGGCCCTGAGGCAATTCTTTGGATGTCTGGGCTGAGAGTTCTTCCTGTGAGGTTGTCAAAGGACGATGGCTCTCCTTAGCTGCAGGGCTGGAAGTGGGAGCTGGGGATTTTGAACTCCATTTCTTTTTGAAGAGAGAATTTAGGTCAAAAGGGCTCTCTTTGAGGATAGGCTCCCCTCCTCCAGTTTCCTCCCAAGACACAACCACCGTTATCAGCTTCTTATCATCCTTCCAGAGAATTCTCCCTATTTACAAGGAAGTGTATACATCTATCTCTTGTTTCCACATAAATGGAAGGGTGCCAGGTACACTTTCCTACATCACTGTTTCAAACACCACAGACCGGAAAGTGTTTCCTCTCAGTACATGGAGATCGGGCCCAGTTTTTTACCAGCTGAATAGCATATTGTACAGCTTGGATGTTCCAGAACTTATTCAACCCATTCCTTTCAGTAGATATTTCTCAGGTTTTCAATCTTTTGCGGTCATAAATATCCACGTACCTGTTGTTTTTCTGCACATGTGGGGGCCTCTGAGAGAAGCATTCCTAGCACACTGTTTGGTCAAAGAGTAAATGCATTTTATTATTTTTTAAAAAATTTTTATTATTATTATTTTTTTACTTTACAATATTGTATTGGTTTTGCCATATATCAACATGCATCCACCACAGGTGTACACGTGTTCTCCATCCTGAATCCCCCTCCCACCTCCCTCCCCATACCATCCCTCTGGGTCATCCCAGTGCACCAGCCCCAAGCTTCCTGTATCCTGCATCGAACCTGGACTGGGGATTCGTTTCTTATATGATATTATACATGATTTAATGCCATTCTCCCAAATCATCCCCCCACCCTCCCACAGAGTCCAAAAGCTGTGGTACATATACACAATGGAGTATTACTCAGCCATTAAAAAGAATACATTTGAATCAGTTCTAATGAGGTGGATGAAACTAGAGCCTATTATACAGAGTGAAGTAAGCCAGAAAGAAAAACACCAATACAGTATACTAACGCATATATATGGAATTTAGAAAGATGGTAATGACAACCCTGTATGTGAGACAGCAAAAGAGACATAGATGTATAGAGTAAATGCATTTTAAAATTTACCTTTTAATTGACATCAGCTCTTTTTACCATACAGCTCTCTGTTGTTGTTCAGCTGCTCAGTCATTTCGACTCTTTACAACCCCATGGACTGCAGCATGCCAGGCTTCCCTGTCCTTCACTATCTTTCAGAGTTTGCTCAAACTCATGTCCATTGACTTGGTGATGCCATCCAGTCATCTCTTCCTCTGTCATCCCCTCGTCCTCTTGCCTTCATTCTTTCCCAGGATCAGGGTCTTTTCCAGTGAGTCTGCTCTTCGCATCAGGTGGCCACAGTATTGAAGCTTCAGCTTCAGCATCAGTCCTTCCAATGAACACTCAGGGTTGATTTCCTTTAGGATTGACTGGTTTGATCTCTGTGTTTGAGCAAATGCATGGCGTTGGGTAAGCCTCCCACCCTTTACGTACCAGCAGTTCCATCATCTCCCCAACGATCCCTTCAGACTTCTGGTGTTTACATCCTCCCTGCAGCCCTAATACCCTGGCACTGCTGACCTGGGCTCAGATACCCAGAACTCCATTCTACATGAAATCATACAGGATGGGGCCTTGGGAGTCCAGGTGCTTCTCTGAGCAGAACCGTCTGTGATTCTTCCCACACGGTCATGTGAAACAGTAGCTGGACCTACTCACTGCGAGCAGTGTTCCCTGTGTGGGTACCACATGGCTTGCTATCCATTTGCTGGTTGTGGGACTCTTGGGTTGTTCCCAGATTCTGCAATGACAAATAAAGTGGCTATGGACATTTGCGTTTCATTTGCATATAATATGCATACATGTGTAAACATTGGTTTTCATTCCACTGGATCAAATGCCAGGGAGTAGATCTCTGGGTCTTCTGTTAAGTGTGTGCTTCACTGAGTAAGAAACTGCCAAACCACTACCAAAAAGAGCTCCTGCGGCTCCCCTTCCTCAAGAACACTTGGCTTTATCTGTTTTCTTTCTCTATTTAAAAAATTTCAGCCCTTCTGGTAGGTGTGTATTCTCTTTGTGGCTTTAATATGCATTTTCCTAATAATTCATTATGCTGACCATCTTTTCATGTGCTTATTTATTACGTGCATATTTTCTTTGATAAAATGTGTGACTCTTTTGCCAGTTTAAAAAATGAGTTCTTCAGTTTGCCGCTCTATTATGCAGTTTGAGAAGTTGTTTAGGTATTCCAGATACAAGTTCACTGTCAAGCATCTGAATTGCAAATATTTTCTGCCAGTCTGTGACTGGCCTTATCATTCTCACCATAATGTCTTTTGTAGAGAAAAAAAATTTGACTTTGATGAAGTCAAATTTATCAATATTTCTATTATGAATTGAGCTTTTGGTATTGTCTAACCCAGGGATAGGGGAGCCTGGTGGGCTGCTGTCTATGGGGTCGCACAGAGTTGGACACAACTGAAGTGACTTGGCAGCAGCAGCAGCAACCCAAGGTCACAAGATTTTCTTCTAAGAAAATTATAATTTTATATTTTACATTTAAATCAGTGGTACATTTTAAAGTAATTTTTGAATAAAGTGTGAGGTATAGGTTGAGGTCATTTTTTTTGTTTGTTTGTTTGCATATGGATGTCCACTTGCTCTGTTGAAAAGACTATGCTTTTCTGTTGAATTGCTTCTGCCAGTAAATGCATTTGAAGCTTTAATAGATAATACAAAAGTTATCTCCAATTAATATGTATTTGTTGGATGAGTGAGTGAAAGAGTGAGTGAAGCCTAACGGTTAGATGAAACTCTATCTTTTTTCAGGCCAGTAGCTGCTGAGGGATCGTTTGTCTGTGTTTGGGACTGATGTCTGTTTCTGGAAAGCAGTGAGGAGAGGCAGAAGACCCCAAAAAGATGGTCATCAACTCTGGCTTCATTTTGCTGAACTAACTGCTGGTTAGGCTGCCAGCTGCCCACTGGAGGTCAGTTCCTGGGCCTCTGAGTTTGGGGAGGAGACCCTCATTCCCAGACAGCCCAGCTCTCCCAGCAGGGGCCCAGCCTAGCCAAGTAGCTGTGTCCCAATTCACTTTTACTTTAATGCCTGGCCTCCCACTGTCAGCACGGTGGGTCTGAATCACCGGATTACTCCCTGGAGAGCCGTAATTAGCCTTCATTTGCAAGGAATTGATGAAATGACATTTCACAACGTGAATGAACTTTTACTGTCTTTCCAGAGGGGCTTAGTTTATTTAAAATGCAAATTGACATCAATAGAAAGTGTCTTATCTGTGTCAAGCCCTGGGATGTGCTAGTTTTTGTGGAGGAAAGACAGCCTTCTGTTTCCCTGGGAAAGAGGACAGGGACTCAGACTTCCCGTGCTGAGGCTCCCTGCTGCCCTCTGCAGGTGAGGGACACTCTGGCTGGCACCTGCGTGGGGGGAAGGGGAAGGACTGGGTGACCAGGGTAACTCCTCCGGTCAGTCCTCGTGGCCTGAGTTGTCCAAGTTCTTGAGTTCGTGGCACTTCTATTATCCACATAATGACTCATTTCCTCTTCTCTCTAGGCCAGTGTGGGCTCGTGATCACCCCCACCTCCACATTTACTGGGGCATCCACACCCCGGTCAAGGTTGGCTGACCGCTGGCCGATGCATCCATTTACCTGAATGTTGGAATTGATCGGTGCAAATGGTTGAACCGGGAAGTGTGGAATTGCTGGGAAAGCAAGTGAGACTGAACTCGTAAACCTGTGTGTTTCATGTCAATTTTATTGCCCTAAGATTAAAAACCCCCAAATTGGCTCTCTGAAATGGGCACTTAGGAGTCTGATGTGATTCTGTAAGCTCAGCGGTGCCAGGAGAGAGCCAAGATGTTGGGTTTCTGGCAGACATCATTCCTGCTGTTTGAGGAAAATAGCAACATTTGCTAGGAATTGTTGTGTGAATGATTGGAGTACAAAGGACTCCACTCAAGAACTTGGACCACTCAGGCCACGTGGACTGGCCGGAAGGGTTACCTGGGTCACTTGAGTCCTCCTGCTCCTCCCTGTGCAAGTGCTGGCCAGAGTGTCCCTCACCTGCAGAGGGTGGTAGGAAGTCTCACACAGGAGGTCTGAGTCCCTGCCCTTCACCCAAGGGAACAGAAGTCCCATGTATCCTCTATAGAAACTAGCACATCCCAGGACAGACATGCTCCCTGGAGTGCATGCCCTGTGAATCTATTCAATCAGACAGGATGGTGAGCTCTTTGCATATGCCACAACAAGACTTTAGGACCATCATCACTCCAAATTTTACAGATGAAGGAAAAGAGGCACAGAGAGGTGCATGATTTTTCCTGAAGTCACACAGCACCGAGGAGGGTCACACTTCACACCCAGGCAGTCTCCATCCTCTGTTGATGTCCACCACACTGTACTGCCTCTGTAACAAGGTGATTTAGGAACCAGAGCTCCTTGCCCATTTGGTGTGTCAGCCTCAGTGAGAGGCAGGTAGATGGACGGATGGCAAATCCTGGGGAATCGGGGGAAGGAGGGTCCCTGGAGAGGAATGGGGTCCCGCTTGTTACAAGGTGTTGAATTGAGAGAAGTGAAAAAGCAGACCATGACCCCTCTCCAGTTCTGGGCTCTGAAACCACGTGGGTCTTGAAACAGGCAGATGGGCTGTGTGTGTGGTGTTCAGCTCTTTGCAACCCTATGGACTGTAGCCTGCCAGGCTCCTATACAGATAGGAAAGCTTTAAATCAGATGTAAATATGAAGCTTTAAAACTGTGTGGGCTGAGTTTGTTTTTATAGTCAAATAGCTTAATAACAGAAAGTACCTGGAAAATGGTGGGTTCCACACAAGATGCGATTATGGGATCTGCAAAACAGTAGAGAAGGAAAGTTTGTTAGAAGACAGGTCAAAGGAATGACTGGGCCAAAGCTCAATGGCAGCTAACAATTGGATTTAAATCACAGTGCTCTGAAGTAAAAGGGTTACTCTCAGGAATCAGTAAAGACCCAGAATCCTTCTGTCTTTCTGTCTCATCATCTTTAGTGTGATGCCTCATGGTCCATGATGGCTGCTGGAGAGCCATTCCTCACATCCACATTCTGGCAGCAGAGAGGAGAAAGCAGAAAAGAACAGAAGAGCATCTTCCCATCTGAGTCAGCCTCTTGAACAACCTCCTACAAAAGATCCCCACACATATGGTCACAGTCAGCTGAAGCAGGTTGAAAATACCGCCTTTTATTTGGTGCTTCCATTTGTATTAAAATTCGTGTTTATGGTTAAGGAGTTGGGAGAAGAGACATGGAGCAGCACGGCAGTTCCTGCCATACCCGTGTGTACTGAGACCCCTCTAGTGACAGGCTTCATGTTTCCTGGAGGCTCAAACCCTTTTTGTCTCAAGGGTCAGTTTCTTGGACTTTCCCCAAGCCCTCCCATCAGATGGGGTCACCCGACCCGCCAAGCCTGACATCTTTTCTTCATCTCTGCCTTGATCTCCTGCTTCTGTTGAACCCCCAACCCTGCTCTGTGTCTCCTGTCCTACTCCGTGATCTCACTCCACTGTGATCCCACAGTGCAGCCCTGAGTCCTGCCTGCCCAAGGGCTCTATGTCACATGCAGGTATGAGGGAGACAAGCCTTGAAGTTTGGGGTCATCGTGGCTACACTGCCTGTCAGCCCCTTAGGGTGCTGAGTGCACCTTAGACATCCAGGTTCTCCCAGTGCTCAACTGCTGTGTCCTCCTCGTACTCTTGCCACCTTCTCTGCCAGAAGCCCAGCCTGCAGTCCCTGTCCCTGTTCTTAGGAGGGGAAGCTCCCCAACCCCTTGTTTTCCTATGACTGACCAGGCCCATCCTGAGACTAGCTTCCACCTGCAAAGCTCTGGGGTTGTGAAGCTAGAGTCCTCCAGGCAGCCTCCGGCACCCTATGCCTTCCTTCGGGGAGAACCTGAATCATGGCAGGGACAGCTTTGAGGCTTTATTTTCAGCTTTGCAGCATCATCTCAGAGAAGCAGAGGTGCCCCGGGCAGGGGAACCTGATGCTCTGTCCTTTGGGAGGACAGGGACACAGAAGTGACAGTGTCCTCTCAGCTGCTTCTTCCAAGGAGAAAAGAGGGACTCTGAGCTGCATCGGAGTCTAGGGTCATCTGCATTTCTCACTCCTGCTGGAGCTGCTTGGCTTGCAGGTGAAGGCGGAAGCACCATCAGAAAGCAGTACCTGTTCACCAGCTCCTGGTCCTTGTATGAAGCAAAATGACTTTCAAACATGGGTGCCCTGGATTCATACCCAGTGCCGAGGGGAAGAGGGATAAAAGGAGGAGACAGAGAGCTCAGGGGCCTGCTGGCCTGAGAGAAGGGGGCTGGAGTCAGGGAGTGGGGTCTGTGTACTCATTAATTCTCATATTCACTCATTCATTCATTCTCCCATCCACTCATTCATCACCCATCCACTCATTCATTCACTCAGTCACTCATTCACCAGCTCAATCCCTCCCTCATTCACTCATTCATTCATTCATACATTCACTCACTCACTCACTCATTCATTAGTCACAGTCCTTCCTCTGGGCCAGGCCTCCTGAGCATTGACATTCCCAGGTGCCTTCTTAGGGATCCCACACCTCAGGGTCTACCTTGGTTCTTCTCTTATCCTCCCCCACTGCATCCAACCTCACCTCACTTCCCATCATCCCACTCCCCAGAATGAACCCCAAATCTGTCCACTTCTGCCCCCTGTCCTCTTATGCCTGATCCCAGTCCCCATTTCCCCAAGTGTCCTGCACATTCTCTCCTGCTTAATCATCCTTTTCCTCCTGACTGTCTAGTGATCTTTGAATAGGTCACTCGGTTCACTCTACACCCTTCCCCTATACAATGTCCTCAAGAGGTCCCTTTGCCATGGGGGGATTCATGATCCTGCCCCCCCCAGAACTACTAGGACTCATCGATGAATTTGGTAAAGTTGTAGGACACAAAATTAATACACAGAAATCTGTTGCATTTCTATATATTGACAATGAACTCTCAGAGAAATTAAGGAAACAATCCCACTAATAATTGTGTCAAAAAGAATAAAGAGCCTAAGAATAAATCTAACTAAGGGAGTAAGAAATCTGTACTTGGAAAACTATGACACTGATGAAAGAAATTGAAGACAGCACAAATAGATGGAAAGACATACTATGCTCATGTATTGGAAGAATTAATATTGTTAAAATGTCCATATTCCCCAAAGCAATCTACAGATTCAGTGCAATGCCTATCAATATACCAATGACATTTTTCAAAGAACCAGAAAAAATAATTTAAAAATTCGTAAAGGAACGCTAAAGATCCAGACTAGCTGAAGTGGTCTTGAGAAAGAAGAACAGAGCTAGAGGAATCATGTCTCTGACTTCAGACTATACTACAAAGCTACAGTAATCAAAACAGTATGGTACTGGGACAAAAACAGACATATAGGTCAATGGAACAGGATAAAGAGCCCAGAAACAAACCTACACACTTATGGTCAGTTAACCTAGAGCAAAAGAGAAAAGAATATGTGATGGATAAAAAACAGTCTCTTCCATAAGTAGTGCTGGGAAAACTGGACAGCTGTATGTAAAAGAATGAAATCTTTTTTTTTTTTTCACATCATATACAAAAATAAATTCAAAATGGTCATAGATATAAATGTAAGATAGAAACTATAAAACTTCAAGACAAAAACATAGGCAGACATAATTAGACATAAATTGTCGCAATATTATTTTTGGATCTGTCTCCTAAGGCAAAGGAAACAAAAGCAAAAATAAATGGTACCTAATTACTTTGCCAACAAAGGTCCGTCTAGTCAAGGCTATGGTTTTTTCAGTGGTCATGTATGGATGTGAAAGTTGGACTGTGAAGAAAGCTGAGCACCGAAAAATTGATGCTTTTGAACTGTGGTGTTGGATAAAACTCTTGAGAGTCCCTTGGACTGCAAGGAGATCCAACCAGTCCATTCTGAAGGAGATCAGTCCTGGGTGTTCTTTGAAAGGACTGATGCTAAAGCTGAAACTCCAGTACTTTGGCCACCTCGTGTGAAGAGTTGACTCATTGGAAAAGACTATGATGCTGGGAGGGATTGGGGGCAGGAGGAGAAGGGGACGACAGAGGATGAGATGGCTGGATGGCATCACTGACCCAATGGACAAGAGTTTGGGTGAACTCTGGGAGTTGGTGATGAACAGGGAGGCCTGACGTGCTGCAATTCATGGGGTCACAAAGAGTCAGACACGACTGAGCGACTGAACTGAGCTGAGCTGAATTAAACTTAAAAACTTTTGTACAGCAAAGGAAACCATTTACAAAATGAAAAGACAATCTTCTGAGTGTGAGAAAATATTTGCAAACAATATGACTTATAAGAAGTTAATGTCCAAAATAGATAAATAGTGCGTATGACTCAACATCCAAAAGAAATCTGATTAAAAAATGAGTAGAAGACCTGAATAGACATTTTTTCCCAGAGCAGACATACAAATGACCAACAGGCACATGAAAAGCTGTTTAATCACTAATCATCAGAGAAATGCAAATCAAAGCCACAATGAGATATCTCACACCCGTCAGAAAAGCTATCATCAAAAGCCCACAAATAACAAATGTTTGTGAGGATATGGAGAAAAGTGAACCCTCACACACTGTTGGGAATGTGAATTGGTGCAACCACTAGGGAAAACAGTATAGAGGGGCCTCAAAAAACAAAGTATCATAAGATCTGGGAAGTGAACTCTTGGGTTTCTACCGGAAAAAAAAAATTAAAACACTAATTTAAAAAGCTACATGCCCCCCAATATTCATACCAACACTATTCACAACAGCTAAGATACAGAAGCAACCTAAATGTCCATCAACAGAAGAATGGATAAAGAAAATGCAATACACACACACACACACTGGAATATTACTCAGCCATAAAAAGAATAAAATTTTGTCATTTGCAACAACATGGATGGACTTTGAGGTGTTACGCTTAGTGATATGTATCAGAGAAAGCCAAATACTGTATTAGTTCCGTTCAGTCACTCAGTTGTGTCTGACTCTTTGCAACCCCATGGACTGCAGCACGCCAGGCTTCCCTGTCCATCACCAACTCCGGAGCTTGCTCAAACTCATGTCCATCGAGTCAGTGATGCCATCCGACCATTTCATCCTCTGTCGTCCCCTTCTTCTCCTGACTTCAATCTTTCCCAGCGTC
Organism: Bubalus bubalis; assembly: GCF_019923935.1. Lineage (NCBI taxonomy): Eukaryota > Metazoa > Chordata > Mammalia > Artiodactyla > Bovidae > Bubalus > Bubalus bubalis. Next base: position 26,842,948 of record NC_059173.1, on the reverse strand, counting down.
AGGGTCTTTTCTAATGAGTCAGTTCTTTGCATCAGGTTGCCAAGTACTCTATACTATCACCTTCAGATGGAATCTAAAAATAACACAAAATAATGAATGTAACAGAACAGAGACTCAGAGAAACAGAGAATAAACTAGTGCACCTGTGGAGAGAAGGAAGGTGAGAGGAAGGGAATAAAAAGACACAAACTACTATGTATAAAATAAATAAGCCACAAGAATATATTGCACAACATCAGAACTATAACCAATATTTTATTTTTTAAATCAGGTTCAATGTGTGAGACAGTGTGCTCAGGGCTGGTGCACTGGGATGACCCTGAGGGATGGGATGGGGAGGGAGGTGGGAGGGGCTTCAGGATGGGGAACACATGTACACCCATGGCTGATTCATGTGAATGTATGGCAAAAGCCACCACAGTATTGTAAAGTAATTAGCCTCCAATTAAAATTAAAAAAATAATTAAATAATTAAAAAATTTTTTTCTTAGTGAATGTTTTATAATATTATTAAATTGAGTATAATGTATGAAAATTTTGAGTCACTGTGTTGTACAGAACATTCCCCGTGTAACTCTCCTCTCCTCAGCTCATTCCCACCTGGTGCCCTTGGCACTTGGACACCCCTTGGGAGGCCTGTCCCCAGTGCTCCTGTGACTTCTCCTGACTTGGGCATCAGCTTGGGTCACTCTACACACAATGAGGAGACAGAAATTGCACAGAAATTCAATCAGTGGAAGCTTTGCATACAGAAAGACCAAACATTGATGAAAGACTGATTTCAGATACAAGAAAACTCCCAGGACCCTCTGTGGCTTGGGGAGGTGCCCGTGACAGGACATACTTGATCCTCCTGCAGAGCCCTTTGTGGGGAGGCTTAACATCACAGCCACTGGAAAGAAGCAAAGCTTAAAACAACTTATCCATTAACACCCGGCATGGAGTCAGCGCAAATGGAACTGAGCATCAGCACGTGACAAAGCACCGAGGTTAGGCACAACCCAGGGGCAGGTGCTCCGCATGCAGCCTCACCTGCCCCCATCCCAGCCCCCTGCACAGACATCCATCAGCGTCCCACACCCTTACTGGGTGTGGCTGTGCGTTTTATTAAGACCCTGAACAGGTGAGCACTTCACTCAAACAGCATTCTAGTCCTGGAAGGGCAACCTGGCTGGACGAGAAGACATTTTCTATCAGGATCCAGGTCTTCCTTCTGTACTCTCCCGTCCAAGCTTGGTCTTGTGTGTGTGAGAATGACACCATGAAGGCAACCTGACATCTGTGCTCCGGATCTGAGTGAAGAGGAAATCCCAAGCTCAGGCTGGTTGCTAGCCTTCCAGCCTCACAACATCGGCCACTGCTGAGTCTCTGGGGAGCTGTGGCTACAATTCCATTATCCATCTATCTATATGAATTGAGCTCCTGCTATGCACAAGGAAATGCTACATTTTAGGGGTCCAGACAAAGAGGTGTAATAGTCAGAATAACACACACTATTCTCAGCGGTTTAAAAGCACAAAGCTCTGTCCTCGCTCCTGGTGCATGTCTATCTTGGGTCTGCAGGGAGGCAATGCTCATTGCAGATGGAGTGGCTATCATCTTGAATGCCGCCAGCTGGAACACTGGAGGAAAGAGTCCCCAAGAGTCTCCCACTGGCCATTGAGTGCTTTGGTGTGGGTACAGCTTGTGTCATTGGCTAGAACCAGCAACTGGCCCCACCCAGCCACAAAGGACCAAGAGGATGTGCTGTGCTTCCCTGTGCCCAGGAGGATGAGACCCAGATGTCTCTGGTGACACTGTTGACCCCACCTGGGGAAGTTTGGCTCTAGCACCATAGTTTCTCCCCTGAGCTTTCTGAAGCAGGTACCTGGCTCAGACCTGAGGATGAAGGTCGGCAGGATCTTCCTTCACCTATAGATCTGTGTGAGGGTCCTTTCTATGGAGAATGGGATCTGCTACGGCTACTTTCCTGTATCCGCAGTCCTGTAGGGACCAGATGGAAATCCTTATTGATGATCCATTCATGAGGCACCACTCACTTGTGGTGGAGACTTTGGCAGTGCTCCCCAGCCATATACCCCGCTGTGGGATAAGACCTCCAGGATGACTACAAGTGACCTGTTCTTCCTGGGGGAAGCGGGCAGTATGAGATGACTAGGACGAGCACACGGAAAGGTCTCCCAGTGACTGGGCTTTTTGTGAGGCAGGCAGCTGATTTGCAACAGCAGACTTGGATCTGTAAACCTGAAAATTCATTTTAGAAGTCTCGCTTTTTCTTTTTTTAATTGGAGCATAATTGCTTTACAATGTTCTGCTAGTTTCTGCTATTCAACAGCATGAATCAGCTATACGTGTTTACCTATATCCCCTCTCAATTTTTCTTTGATTCAAAACATAATTCTGGGTTTTCTGTTTCTCTCAAACACTGGTGAGAAATGTGTCACTTGAAAAGGGGGTACACGTGATTGAATATCACGGGGCCACCCTTTCTGTCCTAATTCTCTGCACCATGTTGGCGGAAGGTTTGGCTCCACAGGTTTGGTGTGGGGTCTCCTCCTGGCGGTGGGAGAGGGCAAGTACAGGAACTACTGAGCTCTTTATCTTGAAAAGATGTACATTTCCTCATGGCTGAACAGTGGTCTTGACCAGTCTTGTATGGGATGAAAATGGTGGGTTAAAAAACACCTACCATTCTTGTAAATTCTCTTTAGGGTTAATTACCATGTTTTATTGGTCATATCCATCTATTTTACAGAAATCCTGTCAGTAATTCATACTTCTCACTTACCTTCTACACTATGGTGGGAAGAACCATGGTCCAGACACATGTGGGTTCCATCTGCAAACCTCACTTGCTCTGAGTCTTGGTCAAACCAGCTAACACTTGCTGAGACTCAGAGACCTCCTCTGATCAATGACATCATGATGCTTAGCTCTTATGACGATAGGGAGGGTTAGAGAGGATGAGAGCTGGTGGGTGTTGAGTGAGCCCTAACCTAACCCATTTATCTTTCCTGTGGCTCTGGCCTGAAAGTCATGGAGGCTGTGGGAGCCCAGAGCTAATCCAGGATCTCTCTTTGTCCGTTTCCTCAGCAGAAAAGACCACCTTGACCTGCCAGAGTCAGGAACCCAGCTGGGATTCTTGGGCAGCAGCTGGTTTTATTCCTACATGCTTTTCATCTGCCCAGGATTTGGGTGTATGACTTTTAAAACATTTTTGGACACTAAGCAGGAGTATTATATAGGACACTGTGAACATGCAAAGTTCAAAGAACTGAGAGAAACCCATTTACTGTCAAGTCTCATGGTGAAATATCAGTGCTTTCCCACTGAAGCGAGGAAACACATTAAAAGTGTCTGATATCTTTGACATGGATAGCTTTTGATGGAGGAGCTGGGTAATGTACAGGGCATGAAGAAGTGGTACAAATACTGCAAAGGAAGAGATGCAATCATTCGTATTTGTAGAATATATAATTGTCTGCATACAAAACCCAATAACCAACATCAGAGATCATAAAGAGATAAAGAAAAATTTTAAATGAAAAATCAAAGTTGTCCTAATTATCAGCAGTAGATGGTTAGAAGACTCAATAGAAAAGTAATTTTCCATTTACAATAGCGTGAGACTTTAATATATGTGAATGAGCCTAATTAACATGAAATCTTTACAAAGATGATGGCATAACATCCCTTTAAGATGCTGAAATGCCCTGACAAGAGGGAGCAGAGACTTGCCAAGTCCCTAAGCAGGAAGCCTCAGTGTTATGTGGCTGTCGTTCTTCTATCTTAATCTACATGTTCAGTGCAACACCAATCAAAACTTCAGCACAGGTTTTTAGAGATACTGACACATGGAATCTAAAATTCACCTTGAAGAGAAATGGCAAGAACAGTAAAGATAAAAAAGAAGAAGGAAAGGAAGGGGAGGGAGAAGTGGAGGGAGGAGGGGGAAGCAGTGATTCCCCGTGTTGTGCCCATAACAAATGTGTATAAAACAGGGGGGAGCTGACCTGAGTGGAGCTAATCGATCAATCAAACACATGAAAATGCCAGAAACAGAGGCACTCGCATCTGTGAAATTAATATACAAGAAAGGAGGCATATTGAATCCACAGGGACTGATGGCACTAAATGGTGTTGAGACACTTGTCTACTGTTGTGGAAGAAAAATAAAATTAATCTTCAACTTCACGCCGTTTCCCAGAGTAATTTCAGGTAAATTTCAGACACAAATGTGAAACAAAACTATAAAAACATTGGACAAAAAAATATAAGAAAATGTAAACTGAAGAGACAAAAGAAGGAGAAAATGCAAAAAGCTAAAATAAAGAACACACAAGCCTGTCTACCTCACAATTTAAAATTCCTATATGACTCAAGATACAGTTAAGAATGACCCACAGACTTGTAGAAAACACTCATACCGTACAAAACAAAGGATCACAGGTAGAATGTGTCATTCCCTCCATACAGCAATATGAAAAAGATAAACAACTGGCAGGAATTCAGGCAAAGGATACAAGCCCACAGTTCATGGGAGAGAAATTACAAATGACCAACAAACATGAAAAATGGCTCAGTAGGAATGAAGGAAAAGCACATTAAAACAAGATACCCTTTCTCACCTATTTGATTGGCAAACAAGAATGACTGATAATTAGCAGAGATACATAGAAACAGGATTCCTATGTGCTGCTGGTGAGAATGTAGTTTGAATGGCCTTTTGTGGAGAGGAATCTGGGCACATCTATTGACACAAAGACCTCACACACCCTGGCTTCTCCACCTCCCAGATCTAACCTGGAAAAACGCCCATGAGTGTGCCAAGGAGGCAAGAGACAGAACATCCACCATGATGTTCCCTGAAGGAGTCAGAGCTCAGAGGAAAAAGTAAATGCCTTTCAGTGGAGATTTGATTTAATGCAGAGGAATCTGGTGGTTACAGTTCACAGAGCCTTGGAATCCTGGGGGAGAGGTTCCGGGCTGACCGCTTTGCTGTAAAAGGGTGTGTGGGATAGTGTGGTTGTCAGGGAGGGGCATGCAGCTGCCCACCCCCCAACGATGATGCAGTGAGGCTGGGTCAGGGGGTCTGAAGTCTCACAAGGTGGTCATCACTGCAGGACAGACAGCGAATCTCAGGAAAGTAGTGCCTGTCCTTCCCTGGCTCGGCCAGCCCAGCCCAGTGGGCAGCTCCCTGACTGTCAGTGTTTGCACCATGCTGGTCTCTGTGGAACTAGGTTTACAGGGCTCTGTCAGCTTTCATGAGGATTAGCTGACACTGAGCCTCAGGGACGCAGGATGGAGGGCGTGGAGATGTGGATCCGGATCCCAGGTCCCTGATGAGAGTATGTCTGGACAACGGGGCACTGCAGCCCGGTTCAGCGTGGCCCCGACCCTCCCACATCATCTACACATTGAAGACATGCCTTCCCAGCCAGGAGGTCACGGGGTGATGATGGTTATGGAGGTGATGGTGATGACGATGGTGGTGGTCACAGGAGCACCACCGCAGTGACGATGATCGTGAAGATGGTGACTCTTGCCAGAGAAAGGAGGAGCTGTGATGAGATAGTGTCAGGGCTGTGAGCAGGCCAGGCTCACGGCAGGTCTCAATAAACTGTGCCTGCTGTTATTAATATCATACTTATTAATGTCCTATGCTCTTGCTTCCTGTCCTGGGCCCCTGGTTGTAAGACAGGAAATGAGCTCCCTTTAGAAACCTCTCTTCCCAGCTTGTCTTCAGCAGGAGTCCCCTGCAGAAGGCATGAATGTCCCCCAGGCAAGGAGGAGATGCATGTGGGTCCCCCAACCCTGTATCACGGGCCTCACTGAGCCTGGGATCCTGGAAGGCTCACTGACGTAGCAAACCCCATTTCCTGCACTAGCACCAAGATCAGTGGTTCCCATCACGCGTGGCTGAGGGGGTCAGGAACGGACATCAGCGGCAGGTGCTGGGACACTGTGCTAATGGGGTTGATGTGCCCACCTCCTGGGGAGTTTCCAGGGGATGCATCAGAGCCGCCCCTGCAAGGAGGTGGGCTGGGGGTCCCCCGGCTGCTGTCTGCACTCCAAAGCACATTAGCCTGGATCTGGAGGCAGAAGTGTCACAGATCTGCCTGAGCATCTTGCCTCGTGTTTGATTGCACTGTCCCGTCCTTCTCTGTGAATGCCTATTCCTAGCATCCGCCCACTTCTTTGTCAGGTTTTCTCTGCTTATTATTGATTGGTGGAAGCCCCTTAGATGGTTCTGTGCCAAACCTTTGTCTGTTAAACATGACAAATGTCCTTCCGCGTCTGCCCTGTGTCTTTGCCCTTGTGTGGGGGGTGGCGTTCTCCCTTGGGGGTCTACAGTTAATCACAAGCTCTGTGAAATGAGTTTTCTCACCTGCCCCTCCACTTTGCTCTCTCCAGCAACCAGTGGACGTTTCTCAACTAAATTGAATTCAGGGCAAGGCTTTGGAGAACTCGAGAGCCATCAGGAGGAAGAAAGTCTAATAACACAATTTTCCTGGCAGTTTCTGTTTTGACACATTTCCTCAGGAGACAGATTCAAGCTGGAGGCATTTGTAACCAGGCTGATCTTTGCCTGGAGACTGGGAGGCACCCGTCCCTGCAGGGGTCCCTGGAGGCCCTCCCAGTGGAGGTGAAAGGCCAGAGGTGGAGCTTGGGGGAATCTTTGAAGACCCCCAGGCGCACAGGCTCTGGGGTCAGAGCTGTGGCATTTAGGGGGAGTCTGCAGACCCCAGCTGTTTTCTGGGCCATGACCTCCCTGCTCCGGGCTGCCCCTCACTGAGCATCCTGCTGTCGGGGTCCAGGTCTGGAGGAGCGGCCCCTGGACTTGTGGATCTGGGGCTGTCTCAGCGTTCAGGTCTCTCCTAAGGACTGGGAAAGCAGCCATCCTTCCCCTTCCTGCCTGGACCCCGTCTCTGTGGGATGATTAATGCATTTCTCTGAAGACTGTGATGAATGGTAAGGGCAGAGCGTTTGCCCTGGGCTGTAAGTGGATTTGCTCCCCTGCGTGCTCATGAGGGAACCTGACTGAGAGCTACGAGCTGGGTCCCCTGTGGGAGCTTGGGGGTGGGGTGCGGAGGGGAGAACCGGGAGCCCCAAGGTCTACACAGAGCAGGGGAGCGGGTGGCCATCGGAGCCAATGTGCATGTCCCCTGAAGGCTGCCCTCGCCCCCAGGGGTCCCTGTGCCCCTGCACCTCCTGGTTCCATGCCTGGGGGCCCCCTACACCTCACTTGGGCTGGCCCCCCAAAGTCAGCTTCCAGGGGAGCCTCAATATGACCTGTGCTACTCCAATGGTTTCCTGTATGACTTAAATGTTCATATTTGCATCTAAACTATTGTTATAAATATAAAAACAAGTGGTAAAATTTATGCTAACAACTTAGAATTTTAATTTTGCTTACACACAACATTAAATAGCAAATGGAAAAGCTCATGGCAAGCCTAGAGTGACCATGGTCGACAGAAAGAGCTCATATTTCAGTTCCAGTAAAAGCGCTTTATGCTGATTCTGGAACAACAGGCTCTGCAGTTCATCTTGCCCTGGGCCCACAAATCTTGCCCTCAGCTCCCCGCTAAGAGCCCCTGAAGGGTTGCTGTGTCCCCAGGCTCATTCTCACCCCTAGGCCCGCACCAGGCTCTCTGAGCGAGGGGCAGCCAATCCATGCCTGAACTGTGTCCCTGGAGACCCACCCTACTTCTCTAAGGCCAGCTCTGCTGGCTCTGGTGGGTTGGGAGATCATCCAGGCTGCTGGGGAAAGGTCTGCTGTTTGGGGCAGGTGTGACCTCCAAGGAGGTGGAAGCCTGAGGATGAGGTGACTGGGGGCTCCTAGAATGCAGCCTGTGGGACGTCTCTGGGGCCCGTTCAGTCTTCACCCCTCATGTTGAGGCCTCTGTGGGGTCCCAGAACTGCAAGTCCCTGGAAAACAGGGGACTCTTGCAGGAGGTTGGAAAAGGCCTTAGGAGGCCCCTGACAGCCTGCCCCTGCCCCTGCTGAGGACACCCCTCTATCCAAGGGCTCTTTGAGCCAAGGGTAGCACTTAGCCCAGATCTATGGACATTGGTGAGCAGAGAAGCTGGGAGCATCTGTCCTGGGGTTCGTGCTGTCCTGTTCTCGGGATGGATGCTGAAGGACAAATTGGAATCATCACCCAGAGTTGTTCTCAGCAGGGAACACCCTCCCAAGCTGCTGCCAATCGCACACACTTTAGAAAGAAATTCATGAATTAAAACATTCGACAAGCTGTGAGTCACGCACGTGATGCCCAACGAATTGAAAAGAGAATCTTGAAAAATGCAGGCCTTACTTTATTCTGTGCCACAAAAACGAATGTGCTGCTCCAGGCTCATACATTTTGGGGAAGGGATTTTTGTCAAAGAATTGCCAGCTTCAGAAACATTCTCTGCTCTCACAGCTGTGGTGCAAAATCACAGCCTCCTCCAACCAAGAGAGACTCCCCTTGGTCCTTGGAGATGCCCAAGGACCACATGGGACCCTCAGCATTGAGGGCTTGCATGGTCCCAGAGCTGGGATGGATTGAATTTAAGAGGATCCTTGGAATTCCAGAATTCATAGACAAGCTTGTTGCTCATGGAGAAGCCAGAGGTGAAACAGCAGGAAAATGGGGTGCCGACAGGTGACAGAGAGGTGTCACACAGCAGAGAATCAGGAGGGTGGGGGCTGCCCAGTCTTCCCTGCATGAGTCCTTCCCACTCCCATGTACAGCTGTCTCATGTGTCTATAGATTTATTGTGAGGAATTGGAGCAGGTACTCATGGAAGCCCGTGCATCCAAAATCTGCAGGGTGGGCTGGAGACCCAGGAGAGCTGATGGTGAAGTCCCAGTCTGAAGGCCACCTGCTGCAGAATTTCCTGTTGACCTTGGGGAGGTCAGTCTTTTGTTCACTTCAGGCCATTACCTGATTGGATGAGGCCCACCCATACTAGGGAGAGCAATCTGCTTTACTACTCAGCGTCCACTGATTGAAATGTCACTCTTGTCTAGAAACACCCTCACAGAACATGGACCAACTACCTGGGCACTGTAGCCCTGCCAGGTTGACACATAAAACCATCCCTCACAGCCCCTTTCTCACATGTGCCCAGGCCATCCGTGTCTCATGTCTCTACTGGGGAAACCATCCTGATGTTAACTCAGGACCAGGGGTAGGAAGGATACGAGAGTGGGGCAGGGAGGGTGGAGGGCAGGGCTTTTAGTGGCCTCAGAGTGTGGGCAAAGCAACATTATAGCAGAGCAGTGTCCTGCTGGGGGTCCATGGGAGGGTCAGAGGTGAACCAGGACAATGAAGAGGGCAGGGGCAGACATGGGGTGGAGCTCACGGATGGGGAGCCCTAGTGGACGTCGGCTCCTTTGGGCCCAGCAGAGGGGCCCCTTCCCAGGCGCAGTTCTCTGCCCTCCCCTTGGTTCATGGGGGATGTAATTCTTTGTGTCCACTCAACCCCTGAATGGGGAGGGCTCATCTCCCTAGCACAAGGGCAGCTTCTGGAGCAGGCAGGAGACCCATCGGAGCCTGTTAGATTCAGGCCACATCCGTGTTAGAACCTGGGGAACCTGGAGAACTCTCGTGCCACCACCTGGGACCCTGGGCAGCTGTGGCTGGAGCTACGCCACCACCTCATCACCTCGGGTATTTTTCAAACTCATTAACAAGCTTTGGACAAGTAAATTGTGTGTTCTTTTGTAATGATGACAACTATGAGCTCTTTAAACCCCCTTATCAGAGTGGAATCAAGACAATATCCCATTGTGAAGGGGAAAAGATGACTGTTTAGACCTTCTGTAATAACCAAGTGTATAAACAAATACCTTAATGATCTGAGAAGCGCACTGTGCTGAGAGCATCTCTTATTTCCAGCTGTGGCCCTTCCTGCTCCAAGGAGAACACCCCCCTACTGGTAACTGGCTGCTGAGACGACCTCTGTGGCCTCTGCCTGAGAATTTACAAGGTCACTGTCACAAGCCGCTTGTCCACCTCGTGGTATAGACGGGGTGAGCGTGGAAGTGTTTATGCTGCTCTCAGAGTGACCTGCTAAGTGTCCATTAAACAGCATCAGCTCGCTCTGCATCACTTGCCTTGGAGTAATTTTAATAATGTGCTAAATAGATAAAACAAGCGGAGATATGAGCTACTTCCTGCTCCCTCCCATCAGCTGCCCCCACAGCAGCACTGAAGTCTTAATTAAATCCATAGCTCTGGAAAGCACTGAGAATAAAATCCAAACTCCTCCCTGTGGCTGAGTCAGGACACGCCTTCTCCCCCACCTCCTCCTCCTCCTACCCCCTCCCAGCCACACTGGCCTCCTGTCCCTTAACCCCTGGGTCCCCGGCCTCAGGACCTTTGCACGTGCTCTTTCTGCTGCCTGGAGCACACTTTCTGCCAGTGGTCAGCTGGCTCCTCCTCACAGTGCAGGTCTCCCTCAGAGAAGCCTCAACCAGCCTGGATGGAGACCCTCACCCTACTCCTCCCCAGCCCCCCACAGCACTGACATCTCTTCACTTCTCAGCCCTAATACTGTGGATTTACCTAATGTCTCCATGTGTTCATTTCCACACTGTCCTTCTATGTGTCCTGGGGTGGGAGCCCCAGCACAGAGCACTGCCTGGCACCTAGCAGGTGCTGCAACGAATGTGTGTTGAGTGAATGAACGTGGGCCTTGTTTAAGGTGATGGCGGGTTGTGGAGAGGTCAGTTACAAGGTCCAATTCAGACAGCAAGGTGAGCAGAGGAGGAGAGTCTAAGGTCATAGGTTCACAGTTAAACCCAGGAAGACTGTTTCAACTGACATTTACAGCATATCTCAAACAGAGCAAGATATTAATTATCACACTGTAGCAAACTCAATTTACCTTTCAGTTCAGTTCAGTTCAGTTCAGTCGCTCAGTCTTTTCTGACTCTTTGTGACCCCATGGACCACAGCATGCCAGGCCTCCCTGTCCACCACTAACTTCCCGGAGGCTGGCTCCAAAATCATTGCAGATGGTGATTGCAGCCATGAAATTAAAAGACACATGCTCCTTGGAAGGAAAGTTATGACCAACCTAGACAGCATATTCAAAAGCAGAGACATTACTTTGCCAACAAAAGTCCATCCAGTCAAGGCTATGGTTTTTCCAGTGGTCATGTATGGATGTGAGAGCTGGACTATAAAGAAGGCTGAGCGCCAAAGAATTGATGCTTTTGGTGTTGGAGAAGACTCTTGAGAGTCCCTTGGACTGCAAGGAGATCCAACCAGTCCATCCTAAAGGAGATAAGTCCTAGGTGTTCATTGGAAGGACTGATGCTGAAGCTGAAACTCCCAATACTTTAGCCACCTGATGTGAAGAGCTGACTCATTTGAAAAGACCCTGATGCTGGGAATGATTGAGGGCAGGAGGAGAAGGGGACGACAGAGGATGAGATGGTTGGATGGCATCACCGACTCAATGGACATGGGTTTGGGTGGACTCCCAGAGTTAGTGATGGATAGGGAGGCCTGGCGTGCTGTGGTCTCAAAGAGTCGGACACAACTGAGCGACTGACCTAAACTGAACTGAGGTTGGTCCTAACTTTCCTTCCAAGGAGTAAGCGTCTTTTAATTTCATGGCTGCAATCACCATCTGCAGTGATTTTGGAGCCCAGAAAAATAAAGTCAGCCACTGTTTCCATTGTTTCCCCATCTATTTGCCATGAAGTGATGGGACCGGATGCCATGATCTTAGTTTTCTGAATGTTGAGCTTTAAGCCAAGTTTTTCACTCTCCTCTTTCACTGTCATCAAGAGACTCTTTAGTTCTTCTTCACTTTCTGCCATTAGGGTGGTGTCATTTACCTTTAGGCAAAGACAGAAATCAGGCTTTGCCACCATCTGTCCTTCTGTAAATTGCATTTTCAGGACAGCTCCCGTGAGAGCAAGTGAAAGCTCCGTTCCCCAATTATGTTCGCATTGCTCTGAACTCCACCCCCAGTTCTGAGCTCATGCTTCAGTCCACTCAGAATCTGAGCATCGCACACGGGATTGCAGGTGGGAGCAGGACCTATCAGACACAGAGGTACGCCTGCCCACCTGAACTCATGAGAACCATTCCTGCCGCGTCACGGTTACCACTCCAGAGCTCTGGCATGAAAACCCTGCAGGAACCAGACAGCCTTTCTGGGTTCATGGTCACTGTCTTTATTTGACTCTCCTTTCTCCTCGCAGCCTCCAGAGCAGTTGTGCAGACTCAGGGCCCCTGCACCTCTGAGCTATCCTGCTTCTCCCAGGGGTACACTCGGGGTGCAGTGTGGAGAAGCCCCTGGGCAGGTAAGCGTGGCTGGTGCAGGTTTGCCTGTGGAACAGGAAGCCCTGACCTTAAGAGGGGTGGATGTTCTTCTGTTCTCCATAGTCCCCGCCTCTCCCTATGACTCACCTCCAGGCACCCGCACTCCTCACATTTCTGTATGTGCCCTGAGGATGTTTGGTTCTGATTCTGTAACCCCAAGGACTGTAGCCCTCCAGGCTCCTCTGTTCATGGGATTCCCCAGGCAAGAATACTGTACCTCGCCTTAAATCAGTGTAGGGTGCTGCAGGTAGGAGCTGGGTGTGAAGGCAGTGCTGCTTGGAAGTGAGAGCTCCAAACTCTGTGTCATCTGCTAGGAACCCCCTTCTCCCAGGGCTCTGAGCCCAGGAGATGGTTTTGGGTAAATTAGAAACAGATCCTCCTGAGGCACATTACTGCCATCTGCTGGAAAACTGTCCCAGTGGATGTATAACTCCAGCATGGCTGTGATACGAGCTGTGCTGTTAGAGTTGAACAGTGCACAACCTTGACAACAGCACATGGCACTCTGCCTCCTCCTTTCCACAGCAAAGCTGACATTGTATATTTATCTAATAAACGTCCTTTTTATACACTCCCTAAGGGCTGGAAGAATTTTGGTTTGTTTATTCAGGATTGTGTTTCCAGTACATAAAACTAACACAAAGCAGGAACTCAATAAATATGTCTTGAAAAATGAATGAATGAATTAATGCAGGAATGAGTTCTCCTTCCTTCTTTCCCCTCTGCACCCTCTGGTGTCAGCAGCAGAGCCCGTGAGAAGAGATCACTGAGTTATGCGCTACCTTGACCAGTCTCAGGGGCCTCGAGCTTGGTCCAGGGGAGATTTTCAGAGCAAATTTGGGGCTAATTCCTCTGTTTATAGCAGTTGTATCTGGGCACAGCTGCCCGAGGCTCAGTTATACTGTTATGTGAAGCCAATGAAGATGAGATAAGTTAGGTTATCAGGTAACTCTTTGAACGACTGCACAGCTGCTGAGGAGCCACCAGTGAAAAGTCAAGCTTTGACAGAAGTTTTTGTATAATTAAATATTTGCATTGAATATTAAATTCCTGAGCAGTGGAGGTGGGCTGGGGGCAGTGGTGTCTAAGGAGGGAGATCATTTCCTAATTAGATGGAGGGAGCCTGATTCTGTCTTGTGGGTTCTTATTCTGTTAACTTAACTTCCACCCCGTGACCTGGCGACACTGAACCCCCGGAGAAAGCAGCAGTTTATCTTCATTGTTTTAAAGACGATAAAATGTGTAAAACGTCCCACTTCTGCTTCTTCAGTGAAGGGTCAGTGAGCTCAGCAGTCTGTCATCTCCTCCCAGGTTTATCCTAAGGTTTTTTCACACATGGGTTGGGGCGTGTTAACCCGGCTGTCATCAGCACTCAGACAGTTGTTGAGGGACAGTCACACCCAAATCTACTTGAGCCCCAGACGTGCTGGTCATGTGACTGAAGCTGCAGGGGCCAGCGCAGTCCAGCTTCCAGTCAGCAGGTCCTGGGGTTCAAGGGACATCATTCACTGGTCTCTGCATCAGACACTCTCTCTGTCTCCTGTGAGTTCTCATCCAGAAAGCCTGTCCCCTCCTGGAGCACAACGTCCACTCCCAGCTCAGGACTCATGCTCTCTCCTGACCCTCCTTCCCATCGTTCCAGACCTTGGGGTCCTGCCTCACATGCCTGACCTGGATGGTGTCTCTCATCCTTGTGACCTGGGCCCTGGGTCTGCTCTGGAGCCTGGCAGCAGGCATGCGGGTACAGTGCCACCCCCAGGTCCACATGCCAGACGGGAGGGGAGCTGCCTCCAGGGATGGTAGGAGTGGATGGTGCTCACAAATCAGGAGATGCCAGCCCCACCCCGGCCCCAAGGTGAGCAAACAGGGCTCCCAACACCTGACCTAGCTGCTGGACCACACGGCTGGTAGAAAGCGGAGTCAGGGGGTCCCAGGGCCTTCTATCTTTCTGTCTGTCTGCCTGCAGGTCCCTGTCCTCACTCCCCAGGCTGACTGTTCAGTGGCCGCTCTCTCTTGAGCATCTCTCCTGCTCCCTGAGTTGGAGGCAAGGTGCCAGGTGGACATTCTGTGTGCATGTGAAGGGAAATGATGACAGAGACTCAGGAGGAGCTTGGTAGTCTGCTCCTCAGAGATGATGGAATGACAAGTGGCCACAGAGCTAAATGGATACCTGGCCCCTGGGTCAGTGCAGAGATCTGCCGACTTGATGTCCTCCGTCCCAGCTGGACTTGCCCCCCTGTCTCCTGGGGTGCAAGGCTCCGATGGGTACATCTTTCTGGTAGAGAAATGGCAGCTCCTGATTGACTGCTGTGCAGGCAGAGAGGGAAGTGGAAAGCACAGCAGGGACTTGGAAACAGAAATTCAATAAAGATGCTGATTATAAAGACAGGAGACAGCTGAGAGTGGGGGGAGGGCACCCTGAGTTTGGCCACAGAGGAAACTATTGCCACAAGAGGGCTGGAAAGTGGTTATCGAGAGGGGTGAGCAGACCAGGGGCTGGGTCTCCATCAAGTCCAAGGGTCAGGCGTCCAGAGTCCCCTCCCCGAGCAGCCACCCAGGATGCTCTTCCTCCCCAGCAGGTCATGCCAGCGCCTGTGACATGGTGTCACCAGGGAAGTTCATCAGAGACTCGGTGCCCAGAATTGCACTGGGGGCTGGCCCAGTAGCCACCCTCTGCCTGGCATGTCCTCAAATCCCAGACCCGGGAGAGAAGCAGATGCATAGCATCAACCATGCTGTCTGCACAGTGGTTTAGATGGGGGGACTGGGGTGGGGGAAGAAAATAAAGTCTGTCCCTGCTTCCACTGTTTCCCCATCTATTTGCCGTGAAGTGATGGGACCAGATGCCATGATCTTAGCGTTTTGAATGTTGACTTTTAAGCCAGCTTTTTTCACTCTTCTCTTTTACCCTCATCAAGAGGTTCTTTAGTTCCTCTTCACTTTCTGCCATTAGAGTGATACCATCTACATATCTGAGGTTGTTGATATTTCTCCCGGCAATCATGATTGCAACTTGTGCTTCGTCCAACCCTGCATTTCTCATGATGTACTCTGGATATAAGCAGGGTGACGAATATACAGCCTTGTTGTACTTCTTTCCCTATTTTGAGCCAGTCTGTTGCTCCATGTCTGGTTCTAAATGTTGCTTCTTTTTTTGCATCTGCCTTTTAAACTGTTGCTTCTTGCTCTGCATACAGGTTTCTCAGAATACAAGTAAATTGGCTGGTATTCCCATCTCTTTAAGAATTTTCCAGTTTGTGTGATCCACACAATCAAAGGCTTTAGTGTCATCAATGAAGTAAAAATAGGAGTCTTTATGATACAACTAATATTGGCAATTTGATCTCTGATTCCTCTGCCTTGCTGAAACTCAGCCTGTACATTTGGAAGTTCTTGGTTCTCGTACTGCTGAAGCCTAACTCGAAGGGTTTTGAGCATAATCTTAAGGAGCATGTGAAATGAGTCCAACTGTATGGTAGTTTGGCATTGCTCTTCTTTGGGATTGGAATGAAAACTGACCTTTCCCAGTCCTTAGCCATTGCTAAGTTTTCTGAATTTGCTGACATATTGAATGGGCTTCCCTGGTAGCTCAGACAGTAAAAAATCTGTTTGCAATGCAGGAGACCTGGGTTCAATCCCTGGGTCAGGAAGATCCCCTGGAGAAGGAAATGGCAACCCACTCCAATATTCTTGCCTGCAGAGTTCTATGGACAGAAGAGCCTGATCCATGGGGTTGCAAAGAGTTGGACATGACTGAGCGACTAACACGTTCCTTCACTTTTGAATGCAGCACTTTAACAGCATCATCTTTTAGGATTTTAGATAGGTGAGCTGGAATCCCATCACCTCCACTAGTTTTGTTCACAGTAATGCTTTCTAAGGCTCACTTGGCTTCACACTCCAAGTTGTTCGGCTCTAGTGTAGTCACTATACAAAAAAAGAATTTTTTTGTATAATTCTTCTGTGTATTCTTGTTGCCTGCTTATTGCCTGTTCTTAATCTCTTCTGCTTCTGTTCAGTCTTTACTCTTTCTTTCCTTTATGATGCCCATCCTTGCATGAAGTGTTCCCTTGATAACTCTAATTTTCTTGAGGACATCTCTAGCATTTCCATTCTATCATTTTCCTCTATTTCTTTGCATTTTGCACCACTAGACACATCCACAACTGAGTGTAATTTCTGCTTTGGCCCAGCCACTTCATTCTTCCTGGAGCTATTCATATTTGCCCTCTGCTGTCCCCCAGTAGCATGTTGGATACCTTCCAACCTGTGGGGGGCTCATCTTCCGATGTCACATCTTTTTGCCTTTCATACTGTTTATGTTTTTCTCACAGCAAGAATACACGAGTGGTTTTCCATTCCTTTCTCCAGTGGACCACGATTCATCAGAACTCTTTGCTACAAGATGTCCATCTTGTTTGGCCCTACATCACAAGACTTATTTTTCATTGAGTTATGCAAACCCCTTTACCATGACAAGGCTGTGATCCATGAAGTGATATTAAAGGCTAGTCCAGAAATAAAATAGAGAATAGAAAAATGAAACTAAAGTTATTTTTTTAAGGATCAATAAAATTGACAAACCCTTAGTTAAAAGAAAAAAGGGAAAAGACTAAAAAATCAGAAATGAAACAGGAGACATTAGAACTGATACCACGGAAATACAAGCAATCATAAGAGATTCCTTGAACAATCACACCCACTAAGTGGAAAACTGAGAAAAATCCAGATAAATCCCTAGAAACACACAAACTACCAAGACTGAATCATGAAGAAACAGAAAATCAGACCTACTGAGTAAGGAGGTTGATTCATTAATCAAAATGCCCAACAGAGAAAAGCCCGGGACCAGGTATCTTCACTGGTGAACTCTCTCAAACAGCTCTGAATTAGCACCAATTCTTCTCAAACTCTTCCAGAAAGTTCAAGAGGAGAGAACACTTCCAAACTTATTCCATGAGGTCCGTGTTACCCTGTTACCCAAGTGCAGACAGAGATAATATAGAAAACTAGACCAATATCCCCGATAAATATTGATGCAGAAATCCCAGCAGGCCCTCCAGCCCCTCTAGACTTCCTGGAAAGAAGCTGAAAGTGAGATTACTGCGACCAGCCACCAGGAGGCCTTGATCTCATCTCCTTCCCTTCTACCCCACTTCCCTGGCCGCACAGGACCCCAGGGCCCCTCTTGTCTGGACAAGAGGTCAGCAGCACCTGAAGCTGATCATGCTGCTATGAAGGGCATAGCATCAGGGCAATCATGGTGCTCTGAAGACTCTGATGGAGCTGATGAGGGGCTGGGTGGGTGTGGGGGCACCTCCCTCCTCATTAGCAGGCTTAACAAGCCTGCACCCCATGGATCCCATCTCAATGAATTATCAGCTGATAATCAAAGGGACAATTGCCAAGACCACCCCACGGCATTGTGGAATGGAAGGAGAGAGTGGGAGCCTCTACCCCACCCCAGCTACCAGGGATGTGATTAAGTAAACGTCCTGAGACAGTCAGAGGTGAGTGTCCTCCTCCCATTCTGACTCCAGAGCCTAGAGGGGCTGGCAGGAGTGCCTGAGTCCACTGGTGCTGGGTTTGGTAGGAAAAGGCATGAGCTGGGGGAGGGGTGGTTTTTAGAGAAAAATGGATCATGTCACTTCCTCGCTCCAAGCCTGCCAGTGGTTTCCCGACATTCCAGCACAAATCCAGGTTGGAGCCTGGTCTTCAAAGTCAAACAAAGGCCTCTCTGACACCCCTGGTTTACTTCCCCATGCCCCTCCCTTCTCTCTATGCAGCCCCCACCTCAGGGCCTCGCACCTGCCATGCCCACTCCCAAGACAGCCCTTCTCCCATCCTTACCTGACTCTCTCCCTCTCTTCTCCCAGGCATCTGCCAAAAGCCATCATCCCTCAGGGGCTCTGTCCTGACCCAGGCTCTGCCCTGCACAGCCACCACTCAGTCACCCTGCTTCCCCTCCCCATGTATTTCTGTTCACTTTCATGCATGTGTATCATTCTGTCTGCTCACTGGTCAGGGCAGCCCCATCTCTGATGTTCTCTCAGGGACTTCCCTGGTGGCTCAGATGGGAAGGAATCTGCCTGCAATGCAGGAGACCAGGGTTCGATGGTTTGATCTCTGGGTCAAGAGGATCCTCTGGAGAAGGGAATGGCAGCCCACTCCATGCCTGGAGAATTCCATGGACAGAGGAGACTGGCGGGCTACACTTCATGGGGTCGCAAAGAGTTGGACATGACCAAGTAACTAACACAGGGTCTGTCAAGGTCACCCTTGGGAGCTCTGTTCCTGACCCCAGACCCAGGAGCCTTTCTTTCATCTCCTCCCATGCCAGCAAGGCTTTATCATCTCCCCTGCTACCTGCCCCAGACCTTTCCCATCCCTCCTACAGGAGCCTGACTTACCTGGGCCCACCTGCAGGAGCTCCTTAGCCTCCCTTGCTCCCCTGGTCCAGGCCACAATCAGGTCTGAGCTGCCAGTTCTTCCTTCACTTGCTGGCCCCTCAACCTGGGGAGAGCAGAGCTGGGGGACACACCCTCTGTCCACTGTCACGTGGAGACAGGCAAGCCCTCATACCTGGCTGGGGCTTTGTTCTTCCATTGCCAGGAGATTATGCAGAGATGCTAGAAAGTCAGCAACCTGGAACTGGCCTGACCATTTAGACTAAGATGCATCGATGGTGTTTGATGTCCCTCAGTGGTTATCACGATGGTGTGATCACTCACCTAGAGCCAGATCCTGGAATGTGAAGTCAAGTGGGCCTTGGAAAGCATCTCTACGAACAAACCTAGGGAGGGGGTGGAATTCCAGTTGAGCTATTTCAAATCCTGAAAGATGATGCTGTGAAAGTGCTGCACTCAATATGCCAGCAAATTTGGAAAACTCAGCAGTGGCCACAGGACTCGAAAAGGTCAGTTTTCATTCCAATCCCAAAGAAAGGCAATGCCAAAGAATGCTCAATTGCACTCATCTCACACGGTAGAAAAGTAATGCTCAAAATTCTCCAAGCCAGGCTTCAGCAATACGTGAACCGTGAACTTCCAGATGTTCAAGCTGGTTTTAGAAAAGGCAGAGGAACCAGAGATCAAATTGCCAACATCTGCTGGATCATCGAAAAAGCAAGAGAGTTCCAGAAAAACATCTATTTCTGCTTTATTGACTATGCCAAAGCCTTTGACTGTGTGGACCACAATAAACTGTGGAAAATGCTGAAAGAGATGGGAATACCAGACCACCTCACCTGCCTCTTGAGAAATTTGTATGCAGGTCAGGAAGCAACAGTTAGAACTGAACATGGAACAACAGACTGGTTCCAAATAGGAAAAGGAGTACGTCAAGGCTGTATATTGTCACCTTGCTTATTTAACTTCTATGCAGAGTACATCATGAGAAACGCTGGGCTGGAAGAAGCACAAGCTGGAATCAAGATTGCCAGGAGAAATATCAATAACCTCAGATATGCAGATGACACAACCCTTATGGCAGAAAGTGAAGAGGAACTAAAAAGCTTCTTGATGAAAATGAAAGAGGAGAGTGAAAAAGTTGGCTTAAAACCCAACATTCAGAAAACGAAGATCATGGCATCTGGTCCCATCACTTCATGGGAAATAGATGGGGAAACAGTGGAAACAGTGTCACACTTTATTTTTTCGGGCTCCAAAATCACTGCAAATGGTGATTGCAGCCATGAAATTAAAAGACGCTTACTTCTTGGAAGGAAAGTTATGACCAACCTAGATAGCATATTCAAAAGCAGAGACATTACTTTGTTTACAAAGGTCCATCTAGTCAAGGCTATGGTTTTTCCTGTGGTCATGTATGGATGTGAGAGTTGGACTGTGAAGAAGGCTGAGCGCTAAAGAATTGATGCTTTTGAACTGTGGTGTTGGAGAAGACTCTTGAGAGTCCCTTGGACTGCAAGGAGATCCAACCAGTCCATTCTGAAGGAGATCAGCCCTGGGATTTCTTTGGAAGGAATGATGCTAAAGCTGAAACTCCAGTACTTTGGCCACCTCATGCGAAGAGTTGACTCATTGGAAAAGACTCTGATGCTGGGAGGGATTGGGGGCAGGAGGAGAAGGGGACGACAAAGGATGAGATGGCTGGGTGGCAAAACTGACTCGATGGATGTGAGTCTGAGTGAACTCCTGGAGTTGGTGATGGACAGGGAGGCCTGGCATGCTGCAATTCATGTTGTCACAAAGAGTTGGACACGACTGAGCGACTGAACTGAACTGAATTGAATGGTTATTTTAGCACAAGGGTCTGGGCAAAGCCATGTCTCCTTACAGCCAGGTCTTGGGTGGTCCAGTTGCACTAAGAGGCCAGATGGAGTCTGCTGTCCCAGGAAGGCTGTCACCAAGGCCTTAAAGAGCTGGAACCCTGCCCATCCTTCCCCAGGGGCAGCACAGCCACTGTGCCCTGCATACCTGTAGGGGGCGCCATTCATATGTGCACCCCTCTCCCCTTCAGATTCTCCTTCTTTGATGGAGAAACTACCAGGTTGCAAGATCCCATCAGCACCTGCCTCTGCTGCTCGTTCTTATACTCACTTTGAAATTAGAACACATATTTGTCTTGTGACCATGTCCATTCTTGGTTTGCAAATCACTCTGCAGAAACTCCCCATCCAGTAATTTCCCTGCCCTGCTTTTCCCTGGTAATGATCACCCACAATTAAGGAGCTATGTTGCATTAAAGTCATAAAGAGCAGAGCTCGTGTGAGCAGGTCCTGGAGGAGTCGTTCCGTGAGTGGATGGAGCAGCCTCAGGGAAGGGCCCTCCATTCCTGGGCTCCCTCCATGGGAAGGCTCACCCCCTGGTGGATGCGCCATTTCTGGAACTTAAAATCCCCAGTGGGTACCCAAGGGGCTGCTTCTAGGGTGGTTCCGGGTGTGGGGACCTCCCCAGCCCCTCTGCCCTGGCCCATCTCCTCCCTGCCTCTGCCCTGTAGACCATGACTCAGGGACCAAGGACTGCGCCACAGGTGACCCCACAGCTCCTGGCACCCAGCCAGCTCATGGGAGCAGAGAGAGCCCATAGGAAGGCTGGGCTCCGAGGCTGCTCCTGGCTGCACTCGCTCCCCAGGCTGACCTCCAGGAGACTCCTTGGACACCCTGTGACCCTCACTCGCTCTCAGGGGCCCAGGCCTGGCCACGTGCACATCTCATACCCTGGCCGCTGCCTTCGGTTCAGAGCTGGACACAGGCCCCGAGTCAGAGGGGTGAGATGCTGTCCGTGGACGTCTGCTGGGACTCTGGTCAAGTGGAGGGCCTGCTTTCTCCAGGGCTGGAAGCTGCCGAGATGCCTGCTCACGCTTGGTAACGGCACCCGCTCAGGTCTGGGGAGACAGCTTGTGCGCAGAGACAGGAGGCGCGGCCTCAGGCTGCTGTCCCGAGCTCGGTCACCCCGAGGATGCTCTGCCTAGGACCGTGTCAGTTACAGGAGACGGCGCTCGCTCTCTGCGCTCACCTAGTGTGTGATGAGATTCTGTGACTTGTGACCTCTGAAACCTCTGGACACTTGACCGTTGTTAACATTGAACAATAACACAGTTTTATCTGAGCTGGGAAGGAGGAGCTGAGGCCAAAGCAAGGAGGAAAAGCCCTCCCTGTCCCCACACCCCCGCGGGCCCCTCCTCTCTGATGTCACTCTTCCTGCAGGGACAGCGGGGACAAGAGACGCCTCTTCCTCCAGACCCTGTTCCCATCACCCCTCAGCTGGCCCTGGAGTCAGGCCTTCCCCACCCCCTGGACACAGCAAGTCAGCCTTCTCACAGGTTTGCAAGCTCAAAGGAGGGACAGGCTCCCAGGGGGACCAGCTGTGGCCCCACCTGAGAGAGAGGCTGCAAACCAAGTGCCATTTGGGGTGGGGTGGGGTGTGTTCCCCGCAGGGGCTTCTATAGGCTGGTTGTTAGTGCTATTGCTCAGACCCTGGTCCTGCATCCTTGGGGAGAAAACCACGTGTGTCCTTAAAAAAGACAACAGACAGGTCAGGAAATCAGAGAGACCCCAGGGAAGGGGCATCTGCCTCAGGAGGACTTAGTTGAAGCCAGTTCTGCTCCCTTTCAGTTTTGGCCCTTCCCGGCCCTGGCTGGTGGCTTTGGGAGATTCAGGAAAGTGAGATGCAGTCCAGGTCATAGAGCAGGAGCTGGGGTGGGGCAGAGGAGCAGAAGGCTTTTCCCATTTGCATCACCCAAGCCAGAGCTGCTTATGGGAGAACAGAATTCACTAGTCTCTTATGCGGTTAATCTGATAAGGCTTGGGCGTGTTTAACAGTTTCACTAAGTTTTTTTTTTTTTTAATTGGAGGAAAATTGCTTTACAATGTTGTATTGGTTTCTGCCATACAACAGTGTGAGTCAGTCATAATTATGTATATATTTTCCCTCCCTCTTGAGCCTCCCTCCCCTCCCTCACTTTCTACCCCTCTAGGTTATTACAGAGCACCGGGCTGGGCTACCTTTGATATACAGCAGGTTCCCTAAGTATTAAAAGAGAGCAGTCAGGGACTTCCCTGGCAATAAGGTGGTTAGGACTCCATGTTTCCATTGCAGGGGACACGATTTTGATCCCTGGTTGACCAAACAAAACAAAGCCTAAAAGAGAGCAATCAAAGTTAATACAGTTTAAGTCAAAAAGAGCAAAGGAATTTGAAGGCTTATGTATAAGGGCAATTCATGGGGTGAAGGTACTGGGCACAGCTGGACCTTGAGTTTGCCCCTGCTATTAGGATCTCTGTCTGTCTTTGTGACTCTCCTGACATTACCAGGCAGCTACCATCTCTTCTGTGGTCACATAGGGGGGCTCCCAGTGCCTTCAGGATTGTACATCCCAGACCCCACTTTCCTGAGGGTACCAGCAGACAACAGGGCACCAAGATCCAGCTTCCCTATGGACCATGGGGGTGTTTCCTGTGCCCAAGAAATGGACTGTCCCCAGTCACCAGGGCTTGAATGACATGCCTCCTGCTAAGTAAAGATGGGCTGTGCCCTCCTTGAGTGAGTGGACTGAGAACACAGATGGGGTTCCTGAGGAGATGCTGGGCGGGTGCACATATACACACATGTGCATACGTTTGTGCATGCTCACAAATGCTGTGCACACATATGTACACACACACCTGTCCCAGAAGGAACAGAGAAAGCCCTGGTCTAGGAACTGAGAGCCCCTTTTCTGACAGGGAACCTCAGGCAGACACTTTCTGGGAGATGCTCACTGCCCACCTGCTCATCGGGGTGCTCATCAAGTGTGGACCAGGTGGGCTCTAACCAAGCCTGACCTCCTGCATCCTGCAGTCCAGGTGAGGCTGAGAGTCCAGGATAAGACAGGTCAGGTGGAGAGTGAAGGGCGAATGGACAGTCCATTCTGGCCAAGCAGAAAGAGAGCAGAGGTGGGAACATGACCACATGGCTTCTAGGTCAGCATCCACCCACCCTTCCCCATCCTCCCCCTGGTGAAGAGCCACACCAGCTTCCTGTCCAGGGAGGACTTGGAGGGAGGGGGCAGAGCCTCAGGGGGACAGAGGCAGGGGCTGTGGACACCGAGTGGACCAGGCTGACCTCAGGTGAGTGAGGCTCAGGAGGACTGGTGGGAAGCTATATGAGGTTTCCTCTGCTCTCTGCTCTCCCAGGGAAGCTCTCTGGGGTACTGGGGGCACACACAGCTTTCCTGTGTGGACAGAGATGGGAGTCCCCCAGGTAGGGTCCATGGAGAGGAGATGACTGAGACCCTGCAGTGCACACCTGGCCGCATGGCCCTGGGCACAGGTAGAGAGGAGGTCAGGGCCCTGGGTGTCCCCAGGAAGCGGGATCAGGGGACAGAGGTGAGGCAGAGGGTCACATTCCTCAGGCATCCTGCACAGCTGACTGATGCTGGGTACTCCCCTCCACAGACACACAGTTGATGTAGGTCACTGGGCGCCTGGGTACCATGGTGACGGTGCCATAGCAACGCCCACCCCTGCAGTCTCCACACCAGTGAAGGTGGGATTAATGAGTTTAGGTTCATTTAGTAATGTAATTGCCCCAGGGAATCAGAGTCTAAAGCCACTTTGAACGCAGGGCTCTGGCCACCCAGGACCCGTCATGAGAGGACCGAGAGGAGACGAGGTCACACGTGGGATCAGGAAGGAGCCGGAGCTCACGACTCCTGTCTGCCATCACCGCTGCCTCTGTGGCTGTGGGCAGAGGAAGAGGAAGGAGGGGCCAGGGCTGAAGGTGTGGGGTACGTTTACATGGTCCCTGGGGTCGGCAGCTCGCACTAAAAGCAGTTCACACATGGAGCATCATCAGGACTATAGTAGTCCCTCCGAGCCTCCCTCCCCCTTCCTCCCAGGGACCATGTCCTCCATCCTGTACCCGTCTCCCATCTTGCATTTGTTTCTGCTTTAACCCCCTTCATGTATCCTTCACACACAGAAGTGACTGTGATCACTCAGCATATTCATAAACTGAGAATGTCCAGCCCTTGATCCCCTGTGGCTTTCTTGTTGTGTTCAACTTGAGCTTCTGAGCATCATCTGTGTGAAAGGGTCCCTTGGTAGCTCCTTCATTCACTTTCCTTGCTGGGCAGAACCCACATGTACTGGACTTTATCCACCCTATACAGTTATTTGCTTGCTTCTTTATTCTTTTGCAAACAATGCTTCTGTAACATGAAGTTTGTTGAAATGATTCAGTGAATCTATCATCTGTCGGCTCATCTATCCTAGAACAGAGTCTGGCAGGTAGTAAAAGTTACCTACATGTGTGTTGTTATTATTACTGGTAGGATAAACAAAAACACTGAAATTGGGATATTCTGGCAACAATAGCAGGTGTGCACACACACACACACACACACACACACACACACACACACTGACACAAGTACACATGCTCCATGGGTGGATTCTATCAAAAGACGCTACAGAATGACTTGAGGAGCGAGGCCACACTTCCCACTTGTCTGGTCTCTGACCCGTGATGGCTGCACAGGGAAACCAGGGTCCAGATCAGCCCTGCCAGGCCCTCTGGGCCGACAAGTGCAGGGCTTGGGGTCCTAGGGAGGGGAGGCTGGGTAAAGGCTGCCAGGGGAGAAGGAGGTGAGCTTATCAGGGGCCAGGATGCTTGGACCAATGGCATGAGTAACAGTGTCACAGACCCACCAGCCATGCCTTTTAGGGGAAGCCTAGGGTTCCTGGAGCCGCATGAGTCCCAACTAACACCCCACAGGGACCCAGGGTAAGCTTTGACCCTCAGGTGGGAACCAAGGGCATTCGTCTGAGAGTCATCTATTCCAGTGGTCATCGTGACCAGTGGTCCTGGTCACCAACCTTCCACCTCCTCCCCAACTTCCTGATCTTCCTACCTGAACTTGTGGTCCTGGGTGCCCTGGGGGACATGGTTCAAGGGACAGTGTAAGTGGGGTGAATTCACAGATGGGCTTCAAGATAATGCAACAACTAACATATCATCTGCAACATTAATAACAGAAATTGTATTACTTCTTGCTGACAGAGTCTGCGGTGTGTCTGTGCTGCCTTAATGGGATTATCCATTATTCTCACAACTCAGTGATACCAACGGACTGTCCCCATTTCATAGGCAGGCAAACTGAGAGTCTGAGCAGTGACGTCATTGCCGCATGTCCTGAGGCTGTGAGGTAGAAGCTAGCTCAGGTCTGCCCAACCTCTCAGCCTGTGCTCTTCACATCCTCCTGCCCCAGAGGTGGAAGTTCTGCCAGCACCTCCTGGAAGTCCCAGCTTATGGAGATACTACAGGGCCTCCTCTCCCGAATCCGAGGCTCTTCCCCACAACCTCCAGCTGAGATCCTGGCTTTTCTTTATGCCCCTACCCCTATCAGAGCACAGGCAAAGATCCAGGGCAGCAGTTCATGATGTCGGGGGAAAGCTGCTTTGGATGGCACCTGCTCAGGACCTTTCTGACTCAGTCTCTGCAGACTCTAAATCACCAACAGGAGATCAGCTTTGGTGGGAATCCTGGAGCAGTAAACTGCAGCAAGCTCACTACCAGGAAGTAAGGGCACAGCTACAGCTCTGGGAATGTGGTCCTGAATGACAGAGCAGATGAAGCTTTATCAGGAGCCCAGCATCCTGAGTCATCCCTCTACAATCAAGTCCTTGTGGACTGAAAACTTAATTTGTCACTCAGGTGTAAAATAGGCAGTGTTTTAGCCTTTTTTCCACCCCATGCACATGATGGATGTTCAAGTGCACAATAGATACCCTCCAGGGGCTTATCTAGAGTCTGACAAACCCAGAGAGGTTGTGCAGGAGAAGAGTGGGAGCCTTGCAGCAGCTCTGGAGCCTCAGATGATGGATGGCTCTTTGGTGCAGAGAGAAATGGCATCTGTGCCCATATACACAGAAATGACCCCCTCCTGCCCAGGGGTGCTTGGAGGTTCCTGATGACGATCCTGTTCACTGCAGACTCCTGGATGGGAGTGAGCTGGAGGCGAGAGCTGAGAGGATGGGGGTGAGCAGGCTGGTTCCCTCTGGTCCCTGCCCTCACCGCTTCCTTGGGCTCCATGTGTTACTCTGCTGCTCTGATGAACAGACTGGTGCCACCTTGATCTTTGCATCTCTGCCTCCAGGATCCATCTCAGCCTGTAGAGTGAGAGAAATCAATGCCAAAGTGGAAGAGGAAGTCCATTTGTGTCAAAACTTGTTAAGTCTCTCTCCGAAGAGAGCTGAAGTGGAGTGGACACTCCTGCCAGGGACTTGCTGCCTGTGAAAGCAGAGTGCCTCGAACCCCACATTCTAACACTCACATAAGGTGGGGGTGGGGAGAGCTCAGAATGTGGATGCTCCTGTCTGGCCAGGCTGACATGAAGGATGGTGGAGTAACACCTGTAATCACTGAACTCTCAGTGTCCAGCAACACTTAGCAGAGCCCAGCAGCCTGGCTTGGAATCCAGATTTGCTGTTAAGTCCTGAGGCCTGAGGGCTTCCCAGGTGGCTCAGTGGTAAAGAACCTGCCTTCCAATGCAGGAGATGCGGGTTCGATCTCTGGGTCGGGAAGATCTCCTAGGGAGGGAAATGGCAAACCATTCTAGTATTCTTGCCTGGAAGTCTCACGGACAGAGGAGCCTGGCAGGCTATAGTCTATGGGGTCACAAAGAGTCAGACACGACTTAGCTACTAAATAACAGCAACCTGAGGCTCCAGGCTTGTGCCAGAAGCCTCTGTTTTCTCCTCTGTGAAGTGGGGATACAACCACAGTTCTCCAGTTGCTAGGGTAACATTGCAGGATGCCAGCTGCCAATTCCAGTGTCTTAAGAATGAAAGTTTCTCACTCTGTTGATGCCCAGTGCAGATGTGTTCCCAGGTGGGTGGCTTCCTCCACACTCAGCGTTTAATGTTCTGTGGTTGTCATCTTGAAATTCATAACAATTTTATATTTGTTAAAATATAACAATTTTATATTGTTATATAAATATAACACTGCCCTAGCCTAATTGTCCCCTACATCCTGGACTCTGGGGCCCTGGACCCCTGTCCAACTTCCACCACTTGCCCTGTGACTGCCACCCTCCGCCCAGGCAGTGATCAGGTCACTTGGGTGAGGGTCATGCTCCACCCCCTGTTTCCAGGAGGGGTCTGTGTGTGAACATGGGGAGGGCTGAGGTTGGGCATGTGCCTTGCAGCATCAGGGTCTGTATCAGTGTCCTGGGGCAACCTCAACAAATACCACAGAGCAGGCAGCTCTCATAGCAATTTATGGTCTCATAGTTCTGGAGATAAGGTGTCACAGGGCTGGTTCCCTCTGAGGCCTTTCTCCTTGGCGTATAGACAGCTATCTCCTCCCCGTGTTCCCCCATGTCCTCCCCGTGTTCACACGGTGATCCCTGTGTGTCTGTGTTCTCATCTCCTCTTCTTATAAGGACCCCAGTCCTATAGGGTCAGGCAGGCTACGGTCCATTGCAAGAGTCGAACAGGTCTTAGCAACTAAACCATCACTACCGCAATGATTTCGTTTTACCTTGATTTTTTGTTTTTTGCTGTGGACCATTTTAGAAGTCTTTATTGAAATTTTTACAATATTGCTTCTGTTTTATGTTTCTTTTTTTTTTAGTTTTATTTTATTTTTAAACTTTACAATATTGTATTGGTTTTGCCAAATATCGAAATGAATCCGCCACAGGTATACATGTGTTCCCCATCCTGAACCCTCCTCCCTCCCCATACCATCCCTCTGGGTCGTCCCAGTGCACCAGCCCCAAGCATCCAGTATCGTGCTATGTTTTGTTTTTATGGCTGAGCTCAGTTCCCAGCCAGAGATTAAACTTGCACCCTCCATAGTGGAAGGCAAGGTCTTAACACTGGACCACCTGGGAAGTCCCTTGACCTCATTTTACATCAATAACCTATTTAAAGGCGGCATCTCCCATACAGTCACAACCTGAGATCCTGGGGGTCAGGGATTCAGTGTGCAAATTTGGGGGGACACTGTTCCGCCCATGACAGGCTTTAACTGCCCCCCATACTGTGGACCTTGTACTGGCCCTGCATCTCTCATAACACACCCCCTCCCTCCCAGTTACTCCCGGTTACTCAGCACCAGGACTGGGACTGCTCTGCCTGTTACCTGGTCCAGTTCGTCACCCCCAACCAGAGGAAAAGGACTGCCCCCACACAGCATGTGGGCAACAGGGCCCAGTCCCAGGCGTCTTGACTACGGATCTAAGCACCTCGGCTCACTCTGACCCCAGGAGCTCCTGCTGTTCCCTCAGGGCCCTGAGGGGCCCTGCCCGCTGGGACCCAGACAGAGCCGTCCCTCCCAGGTCCCCTGGCTCTCCCTGCCCCTCAAAGCCATCAGAGTCCTCAGGAGCGAGGAGAGTCTGAGCAGCGGCTCAGCTGAAATAAACCCAAGGCGACACGTGACTACATGTCATTTGGTCCCTGGACAGGATCCTGAGACAGAAAAGGACACTAGGGGAAAATGAGGAAAT
Source organism: Bubalus bubalis (assembly GCF_019923935.1). Taxonomy (NCBI): domain Eukaryota; kingdom Metazoa; phylum Chordata; class Mammalia; order Artiodactyla; family Bovidae; genus Bubalus; species Bubalus bubalis. Next base: position 26,813,661 of record NC_059173.1, on the reverse strand, counting down.
GTGAGCAAAGTTGTAGTTTGTAATAATGTGTCAGCTGGTTAATTGTGACAAATGCGTTGTGGTCCTGTGAGAGGTGAGCAGTGGGGGACGGGGATGGGGTTGGGCGGGGAGAAGGCTCTGTGTTATCATCGCAAGTTTTCAGTAAACCTGGAGCTGCTCTGAAAGCAAACGCTTCTTTAAAGGGTAGGATGTGGGTGGTGTCAGGGGTGTGTGGCTGGAGGAGCTTTTATCCCCTGAAACTGTTCCTTGCGTGGAGGTGCTATGAACACAGAGGGGCACCTGGGCCAGGCTGAGCATTTCCAGCCACAGCTCAGACACAGTCACCCCATGGCAAAAAGGTTGTATATTCAGCTGCCAGTTTTTCTTTTACTTTATATCTATTTTATATTTCTTATATTTTATATTTTATTTTATATATAAGATGTTTCCATGGGTTAAGAAGGGTAGAGAATAAAATGGGATCCAGCGGGGAGGGAACGTTGCTTCTTTTCTTACTTGGACCGCACAATCTCCTGCTGGCCTCACCAAACGCAGCTGCTGTCAGCCTGTTTCTAAGAATCTTTCCAGAGATGGTTTGAACATGAGCAAGTGTACACATGTACATGTAGACATACACACACACACGCACATGCACACACACATATACATAAACACACACACACCTGGACACACTCACAAACACAGGTACACACACACATAACACATAAACACACATACACATGTGCACACTTGCATATATATATACATGTACACAAGTACACATACATGCACACATCCATAAGCACACACAAACACACACAAACATACACATATACCTATACACACTTCATAAACATATACAGGCATGCATACACGTGTACACACATACACACATGTACACACATATGTATGTACCTTAGCATAAACATATATATTTTTCAGTTCAGTTCAGTCACTCAGTCGTGTCCAATTCTTTGCAACCCCATGAATCACAGCATGCCAGGCCTCCCTGTCCATCACCAACTCTCGGAGTTCACTCAAATTCATGTCCATCGAGTCAGTGATGCCATCCAGCCATCTCATCCTCTGTCGTCCCCTTCTCCTCCTATCCCCAATCCCTCCTAGCATCAGGGTCTTATCCAGAGAGTCAACTCTTCGCATGAGGTGGCCAAAGTATTGGAGTTTCAGCTTCAGCATCAGTCTTTCCAATGAACACCCAGAACTGATCTCCTTTAGGATGGACTGGTTGGATCTCCTTGCAGTCCAAGGGACTCTCAAGAGTCTTCTCCAACACCACAGTTCAAAAGCATCAATTCTTCGGTGCTCAGCTTTCTTCACAGTCCAACTTTCACATCCATACATGACCACAGGAAAAACCATAGCCTTGACTAGACAGACCTTTGTTGGCAAAGTAATATCTCTGCTTTTCAATATGTTATCTAGGTTGGTCATAACTTTCCTTCCAAGGAGTAAGCGTCTTTTAATTTCATGGCTTCAATCACCATCTGCAGTGATTTTGGAGCCCCGCAAAATAAAGTGTGACACTGTTTCCACCGTTTCCGCATCTATTTCCCATGAAGTGATGGGACCAGATGCCATGATCTTCATTTTCTGAATGTTGAGCTTTAAGCCAACTTTTTCACTCTCCTCTTTCACTCTCATTAAGAGGCTTTTTAGTTCCTCTTCACTTTCTGCCATAGGGTGGTGTCATCTGCATATCTGAGGTTATTGATACTTCTCCCAGCAATCTTGATTCCAGCTTGTGCTTCTTCCAGCCTAGGGTTTCTCATGATGTACTCTGCATAGAAGTTAAATAAGTAGGGTGACAATATACAGCCTTGACATACTCCTTTTCCTATTTGGAACCAGTCTGTTGTTCCATGTCCAGTTCTGACTGTTGCTTCCTGACCTGCATATAGGTTTCTCAAGAGGCAGGTGAGGTGGTCTGGTATTCCCATCTCTTTCAGAATTTTCCACAGTTTATTGTGATCCACACAGTCAAAGGCTTTGGCATAGTCAATAAAGCAGAAATAGATGTTTTTCTGGAACTCTCTTGCTTTTTGGATGATCCAGCAGATGTTGGCAATTTGATCTCTGGTTCCTCTGCCTTTTCTAAAACCAGCTTGAACATCTGGAAATTCATGGTTCATATATTGCTGCAGCCTGGTTTGGAGAATTTTGAGCATTACTTTACTAGCATGTGAGATGAGTGCAATTGTGCAGTAGTTTGAGCATTCTTTGGCATTGCCTTTCTTTGGGATTGGAATGAAAACTGACCTTTTCCAGTCCTGTGGCCACTGCTGAGTTTTCCAAATTTGCTGGCATATTGAGTACAGCACTTTCACAGCTGCATATTTCAAATCATCTTTCAGGATTTGAAATAGCTCAACTGGAATTCCATCACCTCCACTAACTTTGTTTGTAGTGATGCTTTCTAAGGCCCACTTGACTTCACATTCCAGGATGTCTGGCTGTAGGTGAGTGATCACACTATCATGATTATCTGGGTTGTGAAGCTCTTTTTTGTACAGTTCTTCTGTGTATTCTTGCCACCTCTTCTTAATATCTTCTGCTTCTGTTAAGTCCATACCATTTCTGTCCTTTATTGAGCCCATCTTTGCATGAAATGTTCCCTTGGTATCTCTAATTTTCTTGAAGAGATCTCTAGTCTTTCCCATCCTGTTGTTTTCCTCTATTTCTTTGCATTGATCACTGAGGAAGGCTTTCTTATCTCTCCTTGCTATTCTTTGGAACTCAGCATTCAGATGCTTATATCTTTCCTTTTCTCCTTTGCTTTTCACTTCTCTTCTTTTCACAGCCATTTGTAAGGCCTCTCCAGACAGCCGTTTTGCTTTTTTGGATTTCTTTTCCATGGGGATGGTCTTGATCCCTGTCTCCTGTACAGTGTCACCAACTTCCGTCCATAGTTATCAGGCACTCTGTCTATCAGATCTAGGCCCTTAAATCTATTTCTCACTTCCACTGTATAATCATAAGGGATTTGATTTAGGTCATATCTGAATGGTCTAGTGGTTTTCCCCACTTTCTTCAATTTCAGTCTGAATTTGGCAATAAGGAGTTCATGATCTGAGCCACAGTCAGCTCCCGGTCTTGTTTTTGCTGACTGTATAGAGCTTCTTCATCTTTGGCTGCAAAGAATATAATCAATCTGATTTCGGTGTTGACCATCTGGTGATGTCCATGTGTAGAGTCTTCTTTTGTGTTGTTGCAAGAGAGTGTTTGTTATGACCAGTGTGTTCTCTTGGCAAAACTCTGTTAGCCTTTGCCCTGCTTCGTTCCGTACTCCAAGGCCAAATTTGCCTGTTACTCCAGGTGTTTCTTGACTTTCTACTTTTGCATTCCAGTCCCCCATAATGAAAAGGACATCTTTTTTGGGTGTTAGTTCTAAAGGTCTTGTAGGTCTTCATAGCACCGTTCAATTCCTCAAATAAGTACGTTCACAGTGCTCATTATTTTTCATGGTTTCAGAGTGTCCTTTGAATAGATGCCCCATAATTTATTTAAGCAATTCTCTATCAACAGACATTTATCTCTGTCTTTTATCACAAATAGCAACATAATGAATGTCTTTGTTCAGATATCCTTGTGTGCGTTACAGCATTATTTTAATCTTCTTGGAATGCTATTAGAACAATGTATAATAATTTATATAATGCATCCCCTATTTTAAACATTTAGATTCTCTCCAATGTTTCCACCATTATAAACAGCACTACTGTGATCATAAATCTTGGCATACAAACATGGGATGAATTTCTAGAAGGAAGTGCTGGGCAAACACATTTTAACCCTAAAGCTGCTTCGAGTCCATCTCCCAAGGCCTGAGTCAGGGCTGCCCTGCCAGGTGGTGTAGGTTGCACACTGCTCAAAGTCCAGAAGGGGCAGGAGGGAGCTGTGGAGGATACTCCCCAGGTATCCAGGTGTGCCCTGGAGCAGGTAACTTTTCTGGTCTATATAAGGACACTGGAGGTGCAATCAGGGCCCTGCCTAAGTTATCAGAAGAAGAGTCTGAGGTCAGAGGGGCCCCGTGAAGCTTCAGACACATGTGGTGTGACCCACACTTCCCTCTGTAGGGTCAACGGTCCATTAGCACTGAACTTTGTCTTTTCTGAATCCTGACACTGTGTATCCTTCTCCAAACAGGCAATTCCTGAAGGACCTAGACTTCCTTTCCTTGATGCCGTCCAGGCCATGATGGATGATGAAACCAGGAGGTGTAGGCTGGAGGGCTGTGGAGCTCCCACACACAGAGAGGGGGCAGCTGCCCAGAGGGATGCCTGCCTGTGGGGCCTGACCTTCTGAGTTTAAAGAGAAGCTAAAAGGCTGGAAACTGGCATTTTAACTTTAAATGCCCTGATTTCTCCAAGTTGGCTTCATGCAGACCAATTAAAGCACACCCCAGGCCACCAGTCTGCAGTGCCTGCCTTAAATGTTTGATGTATGACCACACCAGCAGAATCATGTTTTGGTAATGAGCCCTGGCAGGGGTTCCCTGGGGAGCTTGGTGCTTCTTAGATCCTGGAAATCCCAAGAGTCCCTGCAGCCAGTCAGCCTGGCTGGGAGGAGGGCGCCCTTTGTAGGAATCCCCCAGGGCAGGGTGGGTCAAGGGAGGGAGAAGCTTCTCCCCTCTCACCGCTGCTCCCTTTTCTCATTGGTGGAGATGTGTGGCTGCACATTTAGGAGAAACTGTGGTGCATTGGAGAAGGAAATGGCAACCCACTCCAGTGTTCTTGCCTGGAGAATCCCAGGGACGGGGGAGCCTGGTGGGCTGCCGTCTATGGGGTCGCACAGAGTCGGACACGACTGATGCAACTTAGCAGCAGCAGCGGCAGTAGTGGTGCAGGCTGTGCCCTGCTCAAGATGCCCAGGAGGGAGAGGGGAGAGGAGGAGACAGGAGGAGGCACAAGTGACCAGGAGGAGGTGGGAGGCGGCAGGAGGCAAGAGGCTGCAGGAGGGAGATGTCCCCTAGAGCAAGTACCTTTTCCAGCCTGCACTGTATTGCTAGCAGGGCCCTGGCTGAGTCGTCAGAGGAAGATTCTGGAGTCAGAGGATCCCCCATGAAGCTCAGACACATGTGGTGTGTGGTTGTCTGGCAAAGTGGGAGGATGTTCCCTGCCTGACTCTCCTGTCCTCTGGCAGCCCTGATGGGCCCATTTTGGGTCATTTCACTCATAATATCTGCAAAGAGCGGGACATGACTGAGCAGCTGAGCACACACTTAAACACGTCAGAGTGAAGTCAGAATCCCCCTCCCTTGGCTTCAGCTGTGGTGAAGGCAGAGCTGTTCTCAGAACATCATTGAAAGTGTTTTCTTATAAAGAGCCCACTGCACATGCCCTTGTCAGTCTAAGCATGTGGGTGAGAAAAATAATCCAGGGAGCATGCATGAATTTAGCAGCGAATCACACCTCCTCAGAAAACACTGATTTCATGGATGGTGACCAGACCTCCCGCCAGGTATCCTGACTGAGAAGAGAAGGGGTTCTTGGACACACCTGGGAGATACAGGTGATGTATCCTGACCCCAGGCTGAGGTGAGTGTTAGTGGCTCTGTGCCATGTGGGATCCTAGTTCCTTGACCAGGGATTGAACCTGTGTCCCCTGAATTTCAAGGCAGATTCTTAACCCCTGGACCACCAGGGAAGTCCCTGTTAGTCTTTTTTCTTAGCAGGTATCTCAGTGCTAAATCCCAGGTGTGTCTTAAACAGCACTTCCTTTAAAGTTTGATACATGAATTTAATTTCTATCTGCCCTCTATTCTCCCAATGGGGCACACTCCCAAATCTTAACCTCTTTGGGACTCCCTGAGTCCCCAGGGAGAATTCTAGGGTTTATGGAGTGCCAGGGAGAAGGCAATGGCACCCCACTCCAGTACTCTTGCCTGGAAAATCCCATGGATGGAGGAGCCTGGTAGGCTGCAGTCCATGGGGTCGCTAAGAGTTGGGCACGACTGAGTGACTTCACTTTCACTTTTCACTTTCATGCATTGGAGAAGGAAATGGCAACCCACTCCAGTGTTCTTGCCTGGAGAATCCCAGGGACGGGGGAGCCTGGTGGGCTGCAGTCTCTGGGGTTGCACAGAGCCAGACACAGCTGAAGCGACTTAGCAGCAGCAGCAGCAGCAGCAGGGAGCTGGGGGTAAGGCAACCCTTAAGGCCAAGGCTATTTGTCCACACAGGAAGGGAGGAAGCATGTGTCCTCCAAGGGTCCTCGGCATCCATGCCCTGGACTCAGCAAGCACAGGCCTGCGGGAGTGCTTGGTCATATTTTCAGGAAGTTTGTGACTCAACTGCTAGACACAGACATTAGTAAAAATTAAGTTGTATAAACTTACAATTAAGTACAAGAAGGCAGAAGGAATGGTTATTCACAAAACGTTATTCCTAGTTCTTTTACTGCCATTTACTGTGATCCAGCTCGGGCCCACTGACAGTAGGAACCCTAAGCATGTCAGCCACTGAGTATCTCTTTCCAACTGGGCCTTTGGGACATTAAAATGGAAGTCGTCTTGCTCAGGCTTCAGAAGCGGGACAGCCAGCTTCTGACTGACTTCTGACCCTGCCTGGACTACGTGCCTGCTTGCAAACACACCTGTTGTTACCAGCAAATCAAGCAGTACTTTAGATAAGACAGACAGTGGGTCTTGGATTTTCTTGAGCCCCTGAAGGCCTGGCCAGCCCCCCAGGGTCCAGAAAATCTTGCGACACACAAAGTGAAACAAACAGCATTGTAAAAGTTAAAGGAAAACCAGAGCTGCATTTTTGCATGCAAATTCATGATGATACCCATTTGTGGCCTGGAGTTATAAGTGGAAGCCCCCCAAAACTGCAATTTAAAGTCTCACCCATGAGGTGGATGCACAGCCCAGGACGCTTTCCCAATTGAGTCTCCAGATTGCTATTAACAAGGGACTTCCCAGCACTATTCAAGTCTGAATATTGGTTGGCCCAATTTGGTAAGATATGTGCTGTTACTTGGACTTCCCAGGTGGCATTAGTAGTTAAAAAACAAAAAAAACCACCTACCAATGCAGGAGACATAAGAGATGCAGTTTGATCCCTGGGTCAGGAAGGTCCCCTGGAGGAGGGTATGGCAACCCACTCCAGTATTCTTGCCGGGAGAAGCCAATGGACAGAGGAGCCTGGTGGGCTACAGTCCATAGAGTGGCAAAGACACAGCTGAAGCGACTTAACATGCACACATGTGCTGTTATTTTTCTCTATTGTTTCTATTTCTCTGTTTTTAATGACTGTATATTGAAATTAACTAATAATTAATTAATAATCTATATTAAATATTGAAACTGTTTATTGTGTGCAACAAGCAGTTTCTTTTGTTGAAGAATCCTTTGAACCTAAAATGAAAGTAAAACTTTTGGCAAAACACTATGACATCCTAGTGTACTTGGAAGCTGGCCATGGTGGGAGCATTTATATGAAAGACAGGCATGGGCCAGCCCCTCTGACCCCAGCCTTGGTCATCAGTCCCGGGAGGTTTCTCCAGGGTCACCCTTTGTCCTGCTCCCTGGGACTCAGCTCTGGAGGTCCACTTGGAGTTTCAGTGCCTCTCTTGGGACACAGGGATGACTTGTGCTCAGTCTGGGGTAACTCTGCCCAACCCCTCTACTAAAGGATTCTGAGCATCCACCTCCTCCTTTGGGTCCACTGTGGAGTCCTCACAGCTCAGAGACCCTTCCAGCCACGTGAGACACCAACTCCCTCCTGTCTCCCTCCACGTCTTGCCCCAGGGAGCCAACACAGCTCTCTCCTTATCTTTCTGGGCACTGTTTTCCTGCTCTGTGTCCCCCATGCCTGGGTCCCAGCTGGACATGGAGGGGAGAAAAGATCCATACCCTTGGGGAGGGAACTGCATGGCAGGTAATGGTATCTTGGAATGGGAACAGTGATGCTGGTTGTGGGAGGACTGAGGCTCAGGGAATCAGGAATCTGGAACCACATCCATGGCGGCAAGAGGTGCCACTGCCAGGGCCATGCTCAGAGCAGCAGGAAGCAATCAGTATGTTGCGAGTCCTCTCTCCACTCAGTGCCCCTTAATGGCAGGACCTCACAGAGAGAGGCTGACCCTGCAGTACTGGGATTTGTGGGCTCAGGCCCAGGGTCATCTGACTGAGCAGAGAAGAACAGTCTGGAGCTGGGACATCACAGCTTAATGAGGGGCACACCCACCTAATGGGTCCCATCTTCCTAAAGTGAGGTTAGGGGCTCCCTGACCCACCAGCCCTGCAGCAGACACATTCCCCGAGGCTTCTGATCACAAGGAAGAGAACGCAGGTGGATTATCTCCCAGCAGCCTCTGACAAGAAGCCGGACAGAGAGGATCCTGCACAAGTAGCTGTTCCCAAACTCCAATCCACATAATGAAGTCCCAAAGAGGAATCATAGAGGCTGCACCATGGAGGATGTACCATGGGAGATGTACCATGGAGAATGCCCCATAGAGGATGTACCATAGAGAATGCTCCAAGGAGGCTGCACAATGGAGCATGTACCATGAAGGATGCACCATGCAGGATGTAGCATAGAGGATGTACCATAGATACCATAGAGGATGTACCATGGAGAATGCTCCATGGAGGATGTACCGTGGAGGATGTACCATGGATGATGTACCAGGCAGGATGCAGCATAGAAGACATACCATAGATACCACAGAGGATGCACCATAGAGGATGTACCATAGATGCCATAGAGGATGTACCATGGGTGATGCACCATGCAGTATGCAGCATAGAGGATGTACCATAGATACCACAGAGGATGTACCACAGAGGATGCTCCATGGAGGATGTACCATGGAGGATGCTCCATGGAGGATGTGCCAGGCAGAAGGCACCATGGAGGATGTACCATGGAAGCTGCACCATGGAGTATGTATCATGGAGGATGCACCATGCAGGATGCACCACAGAGGATGCACCGTGGAGGATGTACCACAGAGAAAGCACCATGCAGGACCATAGAGGATGTACCATAGATACCATAAAGGATGCACCATGGAGGCTGCATCATGGAGGCTGCACTGGGCTTTCCTGCTAGGATTGTACCCACAGCCTGATCTAATACCCTCCCTGTAGTTCTATTAATATCCCTACTTTATATACAAGAAAACCAAGGCCCGTTATGGCTGAAGAGCTTACCATGCCCCATGGGTACAGAGAGGCAAAGCACACAGCAATAGATGAACACACTTTCCTCATGGAAAGACCAATCGTTACAGATGTGCCCAGTGTCCCTTGTGGTCACCATTCTCGCCCTTCTCCAGTTGATTCCCAGAGATAATTGGTCTGATCCATTTGGTGTGTGGCATCTGGCATTGTTTTCTGTGCATTCACATGCATTTGTATGCCTGAAGGTAATATTTATAACCAACAGGTCATCAATCCCAGCCCAGCCCAGCCCAGCCCAGCCCAGTCCACCAGCAGTAGAATATGACCTCAGTGTCATGGGCTTTGGGGCCAGCCTGCTGGGCCATCACCATCCTCCTCAATCGTGCACTAGTAAGAGCACCAACTGGCAGGGTTGCTTTTGTTATCAGTTAACAATGCACCTTGGAGAGGGGCCCCTGGTAATACACAAAGACCAACTGTATGTTTTAAAACCACTCCATATTGTTCCTCTGTGTGCCTTTGGGATTAATGATTAAAGATTAATTTTGCCCATTTCCTTTCTAACTAATGAATATTGCTGCCGTTCCATATTTTTCTCTGCTGCAAGAATGGATGTAATGTATAATACATCTTAATACCTGTCTTTGTGTGTTTTTCTGTTTATTTCTCATCACAACAAAAACATAGACAAGCCTTCTGTCTTAATCGTTCAGGCTGCTGTAGCAGAGTACCATAGACTGGGTGGCTTATAAACAACAGAAGTCTACTTCTCACTGCTACAGAGGCTGGAACTCTGAGATCAGGATGCCAGCAGGGTCAGGGTTACAGACAGCTAGATTCTTGTCATCTCACGGGGAGGAGAGCAGAGGGAGGAAGCTGGTACTCCTGAGAGTCTTAAGGGCACTCAACCCATTCACAAGGGCATCACCCTCTTGACCGCATCAAATCCTGCTGCTACTGCTGCTAAGTTGCTTCAGCTGTATCCAACTCTGTGCAACCCCATAGATGGCAGCCCACCAGGCTCCCCCGTCCCTGGGATTCTCCAGGCAAGAACACTGGAGTGGGTTGCCATTTCCTTCTCCAGTGCATGAAAGTGAAAAGTGAAAGTGAAGTCTCTCAGTCATGTCCAACTCTTATCGACCCCATGGACTGCAGCCCACCAGGCTCCTCCATCCATGGGATTTTCCAGGCAAGAGTACTAGAGTGGGGTGCCATTGCCTTCACCGCAACGAATCCTAGTCACCTCCTGAAGGCCCTGCCTCCTGATCCCATCACCTTAGTAAGCATGAATTGAGGGACACAAGCATTCAGTCCACAGCAACCTCCAAGCCTGTGTGCACAGCGTGTCTGGTGAAACTGAGGCACACTGCTCCTCATGTGGAGGACTGGTCCCAGCTGCAGATGACCTCTCACAGCCTGGACAGCTCAGAGCTGCTGTGTGCATGTGGGCTGGGAGGTGTGGCTGGCTGCTCCTGGGAGAGAGCATTTCTCAGCTTTTCGATTCCAGAGAGAATGCAGCCTTCACTACTCAGCCAGCCCCACAGCAGCCTGTTGGTTTGGAACACAGCAGAAGGGATTGCTATGACTTTGCCTGAAATAAACACAAAAGCAATTGCTGTCTATGTACATGCAGGAAGTAGGAAAATGCCAAGGCAATATCTGTGTTTACTGATGGGCAGGAAGGACCTGTGCTCAGGGTGGCAGCTCCAATGAGCAGCTGGGGGTGGGGGTGGGGTGAGGAGGGGCAAAAAAATGCCTGTGCCATGAACACACCTCCCTGAGGCTTCTGGTTCTTCAGTACCACAGCCTTTCCTGTACCACAGACCAAAGATTTGGAAAAACCTACCAAAAGGGGCTAAGTTGTGGGGCTGAAGAGGAGGAGCCAAGGAGAGTCATCGAGGGTCTGGCTCGAGGAGGGGTGGCCTGTGCCACACTGAGCACTCTCTCCTTGCTGTGATGAGGAATTTTTCTCAACGATGCCCCGATCTCATCCTCTGCATCTTGTATCCAAGGTGTCCAAACCCTGCCTCTTTCCATGTGTGCTGGAATTCCTGGGCTGGGTGGGCTCCTTGACCCTCCCCACTTGGTTCTCTCTGATCTAGAGCCCTCCCTCACTCCAGGGCCATTCCCACCTGGGCAGCCGTTCAAGACTCCATCCTCCCCAGAATCCTGTTTGGCCACATAAAGTGCAGGAAACACGGTGAAATCCAATGCCCTGAGGAGAACAGCTCGGTCCACATAGACATCTCCAGCCCTGCGTGGTGATGCTGTGGGGAACAGGCTTCCTCCTTACTGTCTACCAGCTGGGAAGGCCCATCAGCTGGGCTAGTGATGGGCTCTGCATGGAGGGACCACTTAGAGGGTAGACTGCATTCGGACAGGCTTGTCCTGGTCCCTGACTACACGTAGGGTCAGCATGCACCTTCCTGGGGGAGCTGCTGGAAGGAGGATCTGATGGAGTGACGATGACTCTCAGCCCAGGACAGTCCCCAGGGGCTCTGGGCAGCCTGCTGTGGCTTCTCCACGTTGCTGCCCATGGAACATCCAGGAGGCAGGTGGGAACAGATTCTGGCCACCCAGAGTGTCCGACTCAGCAGGCCTGGGTAAATATTTCTAGCCAGCTCCAGGTAAGGACCTGGGGACTGGCTGGGGGACCCCTGTCCTGGTACCCTGTAGTACCAGGGTACTGTAGTACCCCGTGACTGGCCTCTTCTCCCACCTGCCAATGCCCAGGAGAGTCCTCAGGATGTTCTGGTGCCAGTAGGGCTGTGAGTCCCATGCATTCGCCTCCATGGACAGATGGAGGAAGTTCCCTCTCCACCAGAGTCCACAGCTCCTTTCTTGGGCTCCCAGAATGCATGAAACTATGGGACCAGCTGAGACAGAATCACTGCATAGCACAGGTCCTCAGCAGATCAGACAGAAGGAGAGGGTTCTGGGTTACTCCTCAGCCCCTCCAGAGCAGTCAGCTCCTGCATCAGCTCCCCAGACACTCATTTTCCAGACATGTGGTCGGTGGGGTCAGACGGCAGATCCAGAGGTCAGGCATCTGGTAACAATCCAGGGCTGAGCCCCACACTGGCCCCATCCCAGCCTCTTCCTGCTGTTTACTCCCATCAGTAATGATGTCCTCCAACAGCTTCCTCTAAAGTGGCTCCCCATCTCTCCTTATCCACCAGCACCCTAACTCCAGCCAAAGACACCAACAGTCAACACTCATGGACTCATTGATTCAGGTTCATGACCCCGTTCCAGCCTTCTCACACCTGTCATGTCGGGTCTGCTACCCCATTTACGGTGAGGAAACTGAGCTGGCTGTGCAGAAGCAACTGTGGACCTGGGCAGTCAGATCCCAGACCTGCATCATCACCCATCTGTCCCCAGCCACAAACCACAGGGGCCACAGGGGAGGGTGTTTCCATAGGAACTGAGGATAAAGGCATCCAGTCCTTGGCTGAGGTTTCAGAGGCTGTGGTCCATTATAAAACAGAAAGACTAGAAAAATTAATGATTCCGATTTCTACCTTCAGGACGGAGAGTGGTAGCAGTAGTGTTACTCTCTCAGTCGTGTCTGACTCTGCAACCCCATGGGCTGTAGCCCGCCAGGCTCCTCTGTCCATAGGATTCTCCAGGCAAGAATACTGGGTTGGGTTGCCATTTTCTTCTCCAGGAGATCTTCCCAATCCTGGAATCAAACACGGGTCTCCTGCATTGCAGGCAGATTCTTTACCATCTGAGCCACTAGGAAGGACAGAGAGGTGCTTAAATATTCAGAAGCCCAGCTAGCAGTGTGGGCCCCCTGCCCCTGCCTGGGTGAGACCACCCATCTGGAGCAATGGAGCTCCAGGGAGTGGGGTCAATGACAGCAGCTGGTCTTATTCAGGTGGCCCTGTGCATCATCTGGGGTGAGGGGCAGTGAGATCTCCCTTCTATCAACAGCCCTGGGCCTGTTACCAGCAGCAGGCATGGAGTCCCCCATTGATCACCAGCTGAGCGATGCTTCTCTGGGTGCTGAGGGCTTGCCCAGTCCCCATAAATCACCCCACGTGGACTGTCCATGTCCTGTGGTCCTGAGAGCCTGTGGACCCTAGAATGGAGGGCAGGGCCTGGGCAGCAGAGGGATGGTTCTGGGGGCAGTGGGGAAGTCCCTGCCCCTGACACGGGGGCTGGACGGATGGGGATGGGGGTGCTGCTGAGCTGTGGGGCCCCTGGTCATGCCCAGCACAGCGTGAGGTGTCAGGGTGCGGACAGCAAGCTATAGAAGGGAAATCAGGGTAGTAGGGAGATGCAGACAGACACTGTTTTGTGAAAACCCAGTCCCTGGGCTGGGGAGCCACCTCTGTCTCCAGGGGCCTGCCGGGGGTCACCCAGCACCTCTGCCATGAGGTGAATCTCAGCTGAATTCTCCCAAGGTTGTCATGATTACACTTTCTGGTAAAATCCTGGCAGAGAGGCAGCCTCCATCCACAGAAATGACAATGGCCACCTAGGAGCAATAGAGCGGATCTAGGTGGATGAAAATACACTAAGAGTAGCTGTCTTCTGTGCACCCAACTCCAGTACTCTTGCCTGGAAAATCCCATGGATGGAGGAGCCTGGTGGGCTGGAGTCCATGGGGTCGCTAAGAGTTGGACATGACTGAGAGACTTCACTTTCACTTTTCACTTTCATGCATTGCAGAAGGAAATGGCAACCCACTCCAGTGTTCTTGCCTGGAGAATCCCAGGGACGGGGGAGCCTGGTGGGCTGCTGTCCATGGGGTCGCACAGAGTCGGACATGACTGAAGTAACTTAGCAGCAGCAGCAGCAGCTCTCTCCCATGACGATGTTCCAGACAGAGGTTTGCCGGCCCTAAACAGAAGCGGCTCCTCCAGGTGACACTGTGATAGGAGAGTCGGGACCATCTTCACTGCAGAGGCAGCAGCAGGGGTCCGGGAGCTTCCAGCTGCCTTTGATTGCAGAGTTAATGCACTGACCTTGTGAGATTTCAAAACCCTGCTTGGTGCAAAAGCGGCTCTTCTGAGATGATGGGCTTTTAAAGATCACCCTTGACCTTGTCAGCTCTGTGAATAAATCTACAAGAAAGAAACAGAAAAACAGAGCAGAGAGACAGGGAGAAAGAGAGACAGAAAGAAAAATTAGTCAGAGAGGACAGAGAAGACAGAGAGTTAGAGAAAGAAAGAGAGACGGAGAGAGAGAGAGAGGAAGAGAGTCAGAGACAAGGAGAGACACAGAGACAGAGAGATAAAAAGACAGAGAGAAGAAATGGCATCAGGACTGTCTTCTGGGAGGCGCAAGGGGGCCCTGCCAGGACCCTACTCTCTAGTCCTGTGAGGGGTAGCGGGGAGATTTGGGGTTTTCCTTTCTCCTTCCTCTTCAAAGAGGCCAGAGCCAGAGGATGGGGGCAGAGGGAGCAGGAGAAGCGTCATGTGTCTGCTCCAGTGTCGGGAAGCGCTGAGCCCCATCGTGTGTCCCCTGATGGTGTCAGACCCGCTCAGGGAGAGAGCAGGGCATCTGGGCAAGGACACAGTCAACTGCTGCCACCTCCCTACTGTCCCCTCCCTGTGGCTTTGCATTCACAGTGGCCCTAACAGCTGTTATGTTGAATTACCTGAATGGGTCTAACCTTTGTCAACAGATCTTGCCTGTCTGCCCTGTTGTTATTCAGTCGCTCATGGATGCCAGGCTTCCCTGTCTTTCACCATCTCCCGGAGCTTGCTCAAACTCATGTCCACTGAATCAATGATGCCATCCAACCATCTCATTCTCTATTGCTCCCTTCTCCTCCTGCCCTTAATCTTTTCCAGCATGAGGGTCTTTTCCAGTGAAACGGCTCTTCGCATCAGGTGGTCAAAGTATTGGAGCTTCGGCTTCAGCATCAGTCCTTCCAATGAATATTCAGGGCTGATTTCTTTTAGGATTGACTGGTTGGATCTCCTTGCTGTCCAAGGGACTCTCAAGAGTCTAGGCCCCTTGAAACTCACTTATTTGCCCTCGGGGACTCCTGGAGGATAAGACTCTGGAGATCGGTGTCGAGCCCAGGGATGCAGGCTCACTGGGCTCTTGGTCATTCTCTGGCTGGCCTGGGTGGACAGGGGTATCCACAGAGATGCTCACACAGCACCCGGCCACCAGTCCTCGGGGAGCTAGAATCCAGTAGGGTGAGCAGGCTGGGGTGACCCAGAGACAAGGCTGCTGGACACCCCCTTACCTCCCAGGCCACACTCCCTGGGCTCGGGACACACCTTTGCAGTCTGTCATGCGTGCCCTAATCAACTCCCCTCAGCAGAGCCAAGGGAGGCCCCAGGGACCACAGCCAGCAGCCCCGTGGCCCCAGCTGCAAGTCCTCCCAGGAACAGAGCCACATTTCCTCCGAGTGTTGCCCACACCTGATGTTCATGACCCAGGGCCCCTCCCACACCCGGGTCTGACTGACAGGTGCAATTTCCCCTTCAAGGATGATGCCTACCAGCCCTGCAGGACGGTGGTCCCCAAAACAGGTCTCTGCCCCAGGGACCCCAGGTTCCAGACAGTCTGAAGCGAGGCTTAGATTCTGACTTCCAAGGGGCAGGCCTCCGGGCTGGGAGTGAGCACGTGCTGTGACCACGGCTCCTCCTGCTGGGCCATTTCCAGTGGAAAAAGGGGTGGATGCCTTCCCAAGGGTTCTCTTAATGGTCTCACTGCTCAGCTCTGCAGGCAGGAAAATGAGCAGATGTGCCCTCCTGGCCGGTGGGAGGGAGGAAGCTTCCTACAAAGGGCGCCCTTCTCTCAGCCAGGCTGCCCAGTTGGAAGGAGCAGGCGCTCAGGCTTTTCCTGGGTCTGAGAGGCACTGAGCTCCCCAAGGCCCTCCTGCCAGGGCTCATTACTGAAACATGATTCTGCTGGTCCAGTCACACATCAAACATTTAAGGCAGGCGTTGCAGACTGGTGGCCTGGGGTGTGCTTTAATTGGTCTGCATGAAGCCAATTTGGAAACAGGAGGACATTTAAAGTTAAAATGCCAGTTCATAGCCTCTTAACTTCTCTTTAAACTCAGAAGATCAAGTCCTGTGGGGCAGGCGCCCTCTGGGCAAAGACCAGCAGCCCCTCTCTCTACGGGTGGGAGCTCCACAGTACCCCACTCTCCACTTCCTGGTCTTTTTTTTTTTTTCCTGGTCTTATCATCTACTGTGGCCTGGACGGCACCAAGATTCAGAGGAAGGGAAGTGTAGGTCCTTCAGGAATCGCCTGTTTGGAGACGGATACACAGTGTCAGTGTCAGGGGCTCAGAAAGTAGAAGATTTGATGTTAATGGACCATTGACACTGCAGAGGGCAGGGTAGGTCACATCACATGTATCTGAAGGTTCAGGGGGCCTCTGACCCCAGACTCTTCCTCTGACATCTCAGCCAGGGCCCTGCTGGCACCTCCAGTGTCCTTATATAGAATATATAGACCAGAAAAGTTACCTGCTGCAGGGCACACCTGAGTATCTGGGGAGCAGGCTGCACAGCTCCTCCTGTCCCTTCTGGGACCTCTGAGCAGTGTGCAACCTCTACCACCCAGCAGGGCAGCCTGGACTCAGGCCTTGGGAAATGGGCCTGAAGCAGCTTGAGGGTTAAAAACGTGTTTACCCAGCACTTCCTTTTAGAAATTCATTGCAGGGAAACATTCAGGGGTGTGTGTCAAGATTTATGATTATAGCAGTATTGTTAATAATGGTGGAAAAATTGGAAACAATCTAAATATTTAAAAACAAGGAGGGATCCATTAAATAAATGATCGTGCAATATTCTCACAGCTCTCCGAGCAGGCATTAAAAATAGTGCTGTGATGTGCACAAGGGCATCAGTGCCAGGATGATCACTGCAGGCTTGTCTGTTGTAACAAAAGACTGAGATAAACGTCTTCAGAGAGGGAACCACTTCGGTGAATCGTGGGCGTCTGTACAATGGATACCCTGAAGGCTTGGACCATAGTGATGGCCAGGTAGTTCCAACGATGTGGAAGAATTTGAGATTGTTGTTCATTGAAAGGTTATACAGTATACAAATGTATACTTATGCTACCATTTGTAGAATATGTGTGTGTGTGTGCATGCTAAGTCACTTCCATCGTGTCTGACTCTGCAACCCCATGGACTGTAGCCTGCCAGGCTCCTCTGTCCATGGGATTCTCCAGGCAAGAGTACTGAAGCGGGTAGCCGTGCCCTCCTCCAGGGGATCTTCCCGACCAAGGGATCGAATCTCTTATGCCTTCGGCGTTGGCAGGCAGGTCCTCCACCACTAATGCCACCTGGGAAGCTCTCTATAGAATGTACACAAATATAAATACATATATCAGGTTATCTGCTTCATGCATATTCTATATTCTTGTTTACAGTTGGAGCCTCTCTGGAAAAACTTTTAAAACAGGATGACGGCTGCCTCTTGAGGCTGACAGGGAAACTGTGTTCAAAGTCACAAACACTTCTTTTCTCCCCACTGGGTCCTGTTTCATACTCTACAGCTTTAAACAGGAGCATGGGCTTCCCTGGTGGCTCAGATGGTAAAGAGTATGCCTGCAATGCGATGGACCTGGGTTTGATCTCTGGGTCGGGAAGATCTCCTGGAGAAGGAGATGGTAACCCACTCTAGTATTCCTGCCTGGAGAATCCCATGGACAGAGGAGCCTGGTGGGCTACAGTCCATGGGATCGCAAAGAGGCTGACATGGCTGAGCGACTAACACTTTCACTTTTTAATGTTTTATTTGGGGGAGATAAAGGCAAACCAAAAACAAAAGTTCATGGAATTTGGTGCAGACCTCTTCCCAGGGTAACAGCATCTCAGCTGTCATGGGGCTGCTCAGCCTGGCCCAGGTTCCCCTCTCGTGTTCACATCACCTCCTTGTGGGGAACAGTTTCAGGGGAATCACAGCTCTTCCTCTCTGATCAGGGACCCAAACTCTCACCCTGTATGTATGTGTGTGTGTGTGTGTGTGTGTGTGTATGTATATATATATATATATAAAGAAAGTGAAATTGAAAGTCGCTCACTTGTGTCCAACTCTTTGCAACCCCATGGACTATATAATCCATGGAATTCTTTAGGCCAGAATACTGGAGTGGATAGCGTTTCCCTTCTCCAGGGGATCTTCCCAACCCAGGGATTGAACCCAAGTCTCCCACATTGCAGGTGGATTCTTTACCAGCTGAGCCACAAAGGAGGCCCAAGAATACTGGAGTGGGTAGCCTACCCCTTCTCCAGGGGATCTTCCTGACAAAGGGATCAAATATATATATATTTGATCAAATGACATGACATATAAATGTATATATATTTGATCAAATATATATATATATTTAAAATGTTTATTTATTTATTTGGCTCAGTTGGGTCTTAGTTATGGCTCACTGGTTTAGTAACTGTGGCCTATGGGCTTAGTTGCTCCATTGCATGTGAGATTCTAGTTCCCCCAGGAATTGAACCCATGTCCCCTGCATTGAAAGGGTGATTCTTAATCATTGAACTACCAGGGAAAGCTTCATATTTATATTTCTAAAGAAACTTGTTTTTGTAGAATAGTACATGCGTGCATGCTCAGTACTGTCCAACTCTTTGCAATCCTATGGACCAGGCTCCTCTATCCATGTGATTTTCCAGGCAAGAATACTGGAGTGGGTTACCATTTTCTTTTCCAGGGGATCTTCCCGACCCAGGGATTGAACTGGTATCTCCTTCATTGTCAGATGCATTCTTTAACCACTGAGCCACCTGGGAAGCCCAAGTGTTGGTTTTTCTGAAAATCTGTGAAGATAGAGTTCTCCTGTAGCTCACGGATGGCTTTCCCATCACGAACATCCTAGTCTATGGCACACTTTTAGTTACTGTTTGTGAGTTACTATTGATGCTATTACTAACTAAAGTCCATACTTTATCCATTCTTTGTTAGTTCCTACTCAATAGTTCATGGAGTGTCTAGGGACATTGTCAACAAAAATAATCACTGAACAACCAATAATAAAAATAGAGAAGAGTCTCGGTTGAGCCAAACTGAGGGCTAGCCTGGAAACCTGCTTCCCAGATGACTCTGAGAAGCTGCTCCAGAGAAGCAGGGTTTTCAGCACAGTTTTACACCTTATCAGAACAAACTACATTAAACAAGTTAGGCTTACCTTTCTTCAAGGTTTAAAAAAAAAAAAAAAGAACAGACCACCATGTACACAGCGAGTCAGTACATATGACTTTGCCGCATGGGAAGGGAGTCTTACCATTGAAGGAGGACCAGCACTGGCGTCCCAGGAAGGGAGGCAGTTACTCTATTTTTTAACAAGGATATTCTTTACTTCTGGTTGATGTGCCCTTCTTTTTTTAATATTTAAAACAGATGGACAATGTGTGTTTGATAGGCCGCAAATAGGCTATTTTAGTTAGCATCAAATTCGAGTCAACTCGTGTGCAAGCCAGGATAACTTCCCTATATCTAAATATGTGCAGTTGCTCAGTCCTGTCCGACTCTTTGCGACCTCATGGGCAGTTGCCTGCACCAGGCTCCTCCGTCCATGGGGTTTTCTAGGCAAGAGTACTGGAGTGGGTTGCCATTTCCTTCTCCAGGGAGATGTATAGAACAGTCTTATGGACTCTGTTGGAGAGGGAGAGGGCGGGAAGATTTGGGAGAATGGCATTGAAACATGTAAAATATCATGTATGAAACGAGTTGCCAGTCCAGGTTCGATGCACGATACTGGATGCTTGGGGCTGGTGCACTGGGACGACCCAGAGGGATGGAATGGGGAGGGAGGAGGGAGGAGGGTTCAGGATGGGGAACACATGTATACCTGTGGCGGATTCATTTTGATATTTGGCAAAACTAATACAGTTACGTAAAGTTTAAAAATAAAATAAAATTAAAAAAAAAATAAATATGTGAACATTTCTTTTATCAACTCCAAAGATGACAGGGAGATGGGCTCTTCCACTTTGCCCGTGGGAGCTCTTTCAGTTGAACAGTTTTTCCTGTCCTGTCCCTACGTGCACATGTGTGTGCGTGTGTGCTCACACTTTCCTTCATCTCTGGCACCATCAGGGACTCCCCTCTCACCTGTGTGTTTCCTGCTCCACCCCTGGAATTGGCCATTTCCCCAGGAGCCCTGGCCCCTTGTCCTCACAATGTTCAGTCCCTTCTTCCCTGCCCAGTGAGGGAAGTGGTGCATCAGTGACCTTAGGGTCAGAGAGTCTGAGACCAAGCCCACTCTATCCCTTGTGAGCTGTGGGCTTAAACTGCTGCTTTCTGGGGTGGATGTAAGACCTCCCCCTGCCAGCAGCCTGGCTGCAGGACTGAGAGCTGGGCAGTATGGGCACTGCTGGGGGCCATCCAGCTGCAGGAGAGAACCTAGCACTAGAAACTTCACTGTCTCGTAGGCCTTATGCTCCTTGCTCCTCCTCCTGAAGCCCCGTACTTTCTTCTGTGATGGAACAAGTCACGGCCTTTCTCCTTCCTTCTGAGGGGTGGCACTCGGCACTTGGGGTGCCAGGTGCTGCACAGGAAGCCTTGTCACTCTCTCTTGTGGACGCATCATGGGAACAACATGGATACATCCTTATCTCCAGTCCCTGCCTTCCCAGGAGTATCCTGGTGTGTCCACCTTGCAAGCCCACATCAAATCACCATTAAGGGCTCCCGATGGTGCTGGAAACCAGGTCAGAGATCAGGTTCTAGCTGCACTCTGAGAGATGCTGGTTAATTGCAGGGGCTAATAAGAGGCTCCTAGCTTTAATCCCTGTCTAATCAGAGATGATCTGCAGTCACTCGGGCCAGTGCCACAGGGAGGGAGGTCATCAGCTGTCCTGGGGCAGGAGAGTTTGGGACCCTCGGAGTGATGTCTGAATGGCTAGGCTCAGGGTAGGGACACAACATTTACACAGAACACAGGAATCTCACAAATCATGCATCTGACATCAAACAAAATGACCCTCCATGGCCATAAGTAGCTCAGAGTGGGTCCTGAGCTCAGGCCTCTGCACTCCTGTTCAGCAGGCCCCTTACCCCTGGTTTCCATCTGCTCCTTTTCGCTCTCCACCCCTGGCCTCACCTCCCCCTTCTCATGCTTCCGTCCCTCTCCCTCCTTTGTGTTTACTGGGCCCTTGAACAGTCAGTCAAGCCACCCAGGGGACCTACTAGTTCATGGTTCCTGGGAGAAGCCCAGAGTCCTGGACAGCACAGTGGAATTCCTTCAGGAGCATCTCTAAGCAGACAGGGAACATTTTGGAATTTTCAGCTTGGGCACCATTAGGGGCTGCTTGGAAAACACACAGAGCCCACTGTGCTTGAGGGAGGGCCAGGGCAGTTCTGACCAGCAGTCCTGGGTTGTTCTGTTCTGCTTTCTGAAGTGATGGAGATGGAAGAGGTGCCAGGCATCCTCTCTTTGGGGGAACTTCAGGCCTTGACAGTCCAGATGGGGACACCTCCTCTGCAGACAGCAGAGATGATTCACACAAGCAGATATCTGTATAATATATGCAATTTTTCCAAATGTCAATTGGAATATATTAAAAACACAAAGGTTTTTTCTGCACCAGTAGGAAGAGAAGAAGAGGGACAGGGAGGAGATGGTGGGAGAGGGGGATGGAGGAGGAAAGGGGGATGGAGGAGGGCAGGGGACGAAGGAGGGAGGGGGATGGAGGAGAGTGGGGATGGAGGAAGGAGGGGGATGGAGGAGGGAGGGGATGGAGGAGGGCAGGGGATGAAGGAGGGAGGGGATGGAGGAGGGTGGGGATGGAGGAGGGAGGGGGATGGAGGAGGGCAAGGGACATAGAGGAGGGAGGGAATGGAGGAGGGGGAAGGAGGGGAGAGAGAGGCATGGAGGAGGGAGGTGATGGAGGAGGGAGAGGCGGATGAGGAGGAAGGGGAAATGAAGAAAGTCAGTGTCTTGATGCACAGCTGTCTGCTCTGCACAGACTCATGCACACAAGGTCACACACACAAACAGAAACAGATGCGCGCGCGTGCACACCCCACCCCCCCCCCCCCCCCCCCCCCCCCCCCCCCCCCCCGGCATCCATCACCTTGGCCTCACTGGCCCCCTCTGCTGGCTGCTTTTGCTCTTGGTCCTTCCTAATTGTGGACCATTCCAGGGCCCTGCTCTCCCAGCTCTCTGCACATCTGGGTTTTAAACCTGAGCTGTTGACACCCCCATGACTCAGGCTGGTTCTGTTACTAGTGACTTTCTCTGCATGTCCTAGGACAGGGTTGCAGAAATGATTGCTGCTGCCCGTCTGTGTGTCAGAGGAGAAATAAGATCGAAAATCATTATGTTATGTCTTCAGGGGAGTTGTTTGAGTCCTTCTATGAAAAAATAAAGATGGATTATTCAGCAGCTGAAATCTCAGTCTTATTCTCATGTCTGGAAATGAACTGTAATATACATGCAAAGAAAGGAAGGTGACTTTTTTCCTACTTGATTTCTCTGAAGGATCATTTTTATTACTTTTAACAGAGCTTACATGAAAATCGTGCCGTTTTCTGTTTTCTGAACTTCACATTTCCATGTTTCCTCAAATTGTAGAGGGGTCATCACATCTCTCAGTTTGGAAGGATGCTCTTGGACTCCGGCATCCCTTTCCACAGCCTGTACCTTATTCATATTTATGTGAGCATCTACAGAGGCAGATGTTATGGAACAGAAAATCAATTACGGAACAGATTATCCCATGAATTTTCAGTGTGATGGTTGCATCAAATGCATATTGGCAGGAACAGTGACTTCCGAGAGATGAAGTTTTTCTGCTCAGTCCAAGTGCTGAGGTAGCCTGTCCTTTAACCAGGGGCATTTGGGCCACAGAAACACCTCAGATATTTCTCTTCAATGCCTTCCTCAACTTTGTCATGATTTCTTTCAGTCTACAGGCTGAGACTGGGTTCTGGAAGCAGAGGGGGAAAGATCAGGTGGCTTGTTCATCACTGCAGCAGAGAAGCTCGCGGAGCCCAAGATAGTGGTGAGGGCGGGGACTAGACAGAACAGCCACGCTCAGTCCAGTCTTGCTTATCTTTTACCTTCAGCTCACTCTCATCCAAGAATCCACCCAGAGGACAGGATCTTCATCGGGAACTCCGATCACCCTGGGGAGGTGATTTCTGTGCAGATGGACACAGATGCTGTTTCTCTCTGCACTGAAGAGCCATCCATTGTCTGGGGCTCCAGAGCTGCCGTGTCCACTCAGCCCCTGCTCAACTTCTCTGGGTTTGTCAGACTCTAGAAAGCCTCAGGAGAGTGTCTGATGCACATTCGAACAACATCCATCATGCACAGGTCATGAAAAAAGGCAGAAATCCCTGCCTGTTTTACACTTGAGTGATGAATTCAGTCTTTCGTGCATGAGAACTGGATTGTGGACTGATGACTCGGGGTGCTGGGCTCCTGATAAAGCTTCATCTACTCTATCATTCAGGATTGCATCCAGGAGCTGTAGCTGTGCCCTTACTTCCTGGCAGTGAGCTTGCTGCTATTTACTGCCCTAGGATTCCCACCAAAGTTGAACTCCTGTTAGTGAGTTAGAGTCTGCGGAGACTGAGTCAGAAAGGTCCTGACCAGGCACCTTCCAAGGCGGCTTTGCCCTGACATCATGAACGCTGCCCCCGAGTCTGCCCCTGTGCTCTCATGGGGAAGGGGGAAGAAAAGCCAGAACCTCAGCTGGAGCTCTTGGGGAAGATCCTGGGACTGGGGAGAGGAGGCCCTGTGGTCTCCATATGCCTGGGGCTCCAGGAGGTGCTGGCAGGACAGCGGCCTCTGGGGAAGGAGGATGTGAAGAGCACAGGCTGAGAGGTCGGGCAGATCTGAGCTAGAATCCACCTCGTAGCCTCAGGACGTGGGCCAATGATGTCGCCACTCAGACTCTCAGTTTGCCCATCTGTGCAATGGGGACAGTCATCATTTTGGCATCACTGAGTTGTGGGGATTAACAGAGAATGCTGTTAAAGCAGCGCAGACACACCACGGTATCGGTCAGTGACAATGTAATTTCTGTTATTAATGCTGCAGATGATACATTTGTTGTTATATTATCTTGCAGCCCATCTGTGAATTCATCCCACCTACACTGTCCCCTGAATCATATCCCCCAGGGCACCCAGGACCACAGTTCATGTTGGAAGGTCGGGAATCTGAGGAGGAGGTGGAAGGTTGCTGACTAGGACATGCAACAACACAGCTCTCAGATAAATGTCCTTGGTGCCCATCTGAGGGTTATAGCTCACCCTGGGTCCCTGTGGGGTGACAGCTGGGACCCAGGAGGCTCATGTGGCTCCAGGAGCCCTGGGTTTCCTGGAAGTCATGGTTGGTGGATCTGAGCACTGTCAGTCATGCCCTGGGTCCAAGTGTTTTGGTCCCAGAGAAGCAGACTTTATACGACCTCCCCTCCCTAGGACCCCACAGCAGACCCCGGTGCCCTGCACCTGGCAGCCCAGAGGGCCTGGCAGGCCTGGTCTGGACTCTGTCTCCCTCTGCTGCCATCACAGGGCAGAGACCAGACAGGTGGGAGATGGGGCCTCACTCCTCAAGTCATCCTGTGGGGCCTTTTGATAAAATCCACCCAAGGAGTGTGTATGTCTGTGTCAGTGTGTGCACGCACCTGCTACTGTTGCTGGAATATCCCAGTTTGATTTTTGTTGATCCTACCAGTAATAATAGTAACAACACACGCTTAGGCAACCTTTACCGTCTTGCTGTGCTCAGTCATGTTGAACTCTTTGCGCCCCCATAGCCTGCCAGACTCCTTGGTCCATGGAATTTTCCAGGCAAGAATACTGGAGCAGAGTATCATTTCCCTGACCCAGGGGTCAAACCCACGTCTCTTGCATAGTTTGCATTGGCCGGCAGATTCTTTACCACAGCACCACCTGGGAAGCCCTTTTACTGTGTGCTAGACCATACGTCAGGATAGATAAACAGATAGGTGAAAGACTCACTTAATTGTCTCGACAAGCTTCACATTTACAAAAGTATTGTTCACAAAAGAATAAACAAGCAAGCAAACAGCCATGTAGCATGGATAAAGTCCAGTACATGTGGATTTGCTCAATGAGGAAAGTGAATGAAGGAGCTACCAACGAACCCTTTAACACAGATGATGCGCAAAAGCTCAAGCTGAACGCAATAAGCAAGTTACAGGGGATCACGGGCTGGACAATTACATCCTGCAAAAATGTGGTGACCTTGGTCACCTCTTTTTCTGAAGGATGCATAAAGGGGGTTAAAAGAGAAACAAAAGCAAGGTGTGGGGGGCAGACAAGATTGAGGAGATGGTCCCTGGAGGAAGGAGGAGGAAGGCTGGGAGGGACTCGGGGTTACTGTGGTCCTGATGATGCTCCATGTGTGAACTGCTTTTAGTGCGAGCTGCCGACCACAGGGACCATGCAAACATAACCCACACCTTCAGCCCCGGCCCCTCCTTCCTCTTCCTCTGCCCACAGCACAGAAGCAGCGGTGATGGCAGACAGGAGTCGTGGAGCTCCGGCTCCTTCCTGATCCCACCTGTGACCTCGTCTTTTCCCTGTCTTCTCATGACGGGTCCTGGATGGTCAGAGCCCTGCATTCAAAGTGGCTTTAGATTCTGACTCCCCAGGGCAATTACATTACTAAATGAACCTAAACTCATTAATCCCACCTGCACTGGTGTGGAGACCGCAGGGGGGGGGGGTTGCTATGGCACCGTCACCATGGTACCCAGGTGCCCAGTGACCTACATCAACCGTGTGTCTGTGGAGGGGAGTACCCAGCATCAGTCAGCTGTGCAGGATGCCCGAGGAATGTGACCCTCTGCCTCACCTCTGTCCCCTGATTCCCCTTCCTGGGGACACCCAGGGCCCTGACCTCCTCTCTACATGTACCCAGGGCCATGCGGCCAGGTGTGCACTGCAGGGTCTCACTCATCTCCTCTCCATGGACCCTACTTGGGGGGCTCCCATCTCTGTCTGTCCACACAGAAAAGCTGTGTGTGGACCCCAGAAAGCTTCCCTGGGGGAGCAGAGAGCAGAGGAAACCCCATGAGGCTTCCCTACCAGCCCTCCTGAGTGTCGCTCACCTGAGGCCAGCCTGGTCCACTTGGTGTCCACAGCCCCTGCCTCTGTCCTCCTGAGGCCCCGTCCCCTCCCTCTTGTCTCCATGTCCCCCCTGGTTAGGAAGTTGGTGAGACTCTTCACCAGATAGGAGGATAGGGAAGGGCAGGTGGATGCTGAGTCTAGAGGCCCTGTGGTCATGTTCCTGCCCCTGCTCCCTGTCTGCCTGGCCAGAATGGACCGTCCACTTGTATTTTACCCTCTGCCTGGTCTGTCCTAGACTCTTGACCCCACCTTGGCTGTGAGATGCAGGAGGTCAGACTTGGTCAGAGTCCACCGCTCCACCCTGACCCTCCCCGATGAGCAGGTGAGCAGTGAGTCCCAGAGAAAGTGTCTGCCTGAGGTTCCCTGTTAGAAAGGGAGCTCTGGGCTCCAGGCTCTCCAGGCTCTCTCTGCTTCTTCTGGGACAGGTGTGTATGTGTGTACACACGTGCATGCACGCTGGTGTGTGTAGCCTAATTTGCGTGCACACACCAGCATGTGTATACAAATGTGTACACACACCTACCCATCATCTCTTTAGAGCCACATCCTCATTCTCGGTCCATTCATTTGAGCAGGATAGAGCCCACATCTGCGCTCAGCAGGAGGCAGGTCAGCCAAGCCTGGTGACTGGGGACAGTCCATTTCTTGGGCCACAGTGAATGACTCCATGATGAGCACAAACTGGACCATAGGGCCCCTCATTTGCCGACTCTCTCAGGAAGGACGTGCTTTATCTCACATAAATCATGAGCTGTTTGAGCCACTTCTGCTGGCCTGCCAGCTCTGGGAGCCCAGATGGGAGGAGGACAGTCTTCTCTGTCTATCTCAGAGCATTTAGCTAATCACATCTGAGACTTCCCCCAGTAGCTGAGGCTCCCACTCTGCCCCTCCCTCGCTGCAATGGGATGGTCTTGCCAAGTTGTCCCTTTGATTAGTAGCTGATAATTCATTAAAATGGAATCCATGGGCTGCAGTGACAGTAAGCCTGCTAATGAGAAGGGAGGTGGCCCCCCTTCCGCCCCTTCATCAGCTCCATCAGAGTCTTGGTCGCAGCATGATTGCCCTGATCAGCCTCAGAGGCAAACAGGAGGGGCCCTCGGGGTCCTGTGGGGGAGGGCAGTCAACGGGGAGCGGGGTGGAGTAAAGGGCTCCCAGCCGTCTCACTGCGGACCTCTCTCAGGGGCCTGGGGGCTGGGTGCATCTTTACACCCTGGGTTGAGAGTGATGGGGACCGACTCACCTTGGCTTAGTAATAACTAGGGATATGTGGACTTACAGAACTAAAAAAGAATGTAAGTAACTGTATTTAGAAATTTATGTTATTTGTTAAAACAACACTATTTGGGCATATTGGGATAAATAAGATATTAATGAATGGAGTTTTGTTCTTTTTATTTTTAAATGTGGTTCATAAAAAGTTCAAATTCTGTTGATTAATGCATTTCCATTGGATGGGCCTGTCTCGAGCCCCAGCCAGCACACAAGCTGCCCCAGGCCAGGGCAGGCCCTCCTCCCAGGGGGTCAAGCTGAAGTCCAGGTTGAAGGCCATTGGTCACTGTGGGTCACGTTCCCCTCTCTGACCTGCACCCGGTGGCCAGGCGGTGGAGGGGTGGACTCTCCTGATGGGTCAGGCCTTGGTGCTCCCCTCCCAGAGCACGTGGACCCAGGGAGGCTCCCAAGCAAAGGCAGGGATGGCGGGATCAGGATGGGGCAGCTGAGTGAGCTCCCCCTGCAATGTCCCTGCCCTGAGGCCATCCCGACGCCCTCCTCCCGTAATCAGGGAGGGGCACACTAGCTCCATGGCAGTCATACGGCAGGGGCCTGAGGGCTGCAGTCTGATGACCAAGGACAGCATGTGCCCTCCATGCCCACTCCCCAGCTGCTCAACCAGGGCCAACAGGAAGGGAGCCAGCATCCTCTTCCCTCTCCGGGCTGCCCTCCACCCCCCCATCCCTCCAGCATCCTCGCCTCTCCACAGCTCCTGTGGTTTCCGGCTTGAACATCCTGGCTCTGATTTTGAGAAGGGCAACCCCAGACACCCTGGCCCCTGGTCTCTTGGCACCTCCCAGCCCCTCTGGCCCTGGGGTGGCGGTGGCTGCTTTCTGTCCCCAGACTCCAGTGCCTCTCCCTCTGGCTTCCAGCTCTGTAACTATCCTCCCAAGTTTGTTTCCTTCCCTTACCTCCCTGGGAGGTCTACCTGGCTGTGTCCCCTTTGGAGCCTCACACCCCAGGAGACAGGGAGGGGCAGGTGCAGCTAGAGTGGCCGGCCCCTGCACTGACCCAGGGCCGTGTGTCTATTTCACTCTGTGGCCACGTGTCCTTCCATCATCTCCAAGGAACAGACCGCCCAGCTCCTCCTGAGTCTCTGTCATCATTTCCCTCTACACGCACAGAATGTCCACATGGCGTCTTACCTCCAACTCAGGGAGCAGGACAGATGTTCAGGCAGGAGCAGCCACTGCACACACAGCCTGGGGGGTGAGGACAGGGCCCTGCGGGCAGACGGACAGAAAGATAGACTGACAGACAGACAGATGCCCAGGTGGGAGCCCCTGACTTCGCTTCCTACCCATGTGACCCGGCAGCCCAGTCACCTGCTGCGACCCCTGTTTGCTTCCCTGGGGGCTGGGGTGATGCTGGTGGTGTCTCCTGGTTTGTGAGAACCGTTCAATCCCACCATCCCGGGGGGCAGTGCCCCTCCAGTATGACGCGTGGGCCAGGGGGGTAGGCACTGTACCCCCACTCCTACTGCCAGGCTCCAGAGCAGCCCCAGGGCCCAGGTCACAGGGAGGGGCTTGTGATGAAGGACACCATCCAGGTCAGGCGTGTGAAGTGGGACCCCAGGGTCTGGGATGATTGGAGGTGGGGTCAGCAGAGAGCACGTGAGTCCTGAGCTGGGGGTGGACGTTGTGCTCCAGGAGGGGACAGGCTCCCTGGATGAAGACTCACAGGAGACAGAGAGAGTGTCTGATGCAGAGACACCAGTGAATGACATCCCTTGAACCCCCAGGACCTGCCGACGGGAAGCTGGAGCCCACCCACCCCTGCAGCTTCAGTCGTGTGACCAGCACTCCTGGGGCTAAAGTCAGATTGGATGTGATTGTCCCCCACGACTGTCTGAGTGCTGATGAAATGCAGCACCACCAGCCCCCCTCACTCTGTGTGTGTGTGTGTGTGTGTGTGTGTGTGTGTGTGTGCGCGCGCGCGCGCAAAAGCCTTAGGCTAAAACTGGCATTTAGTAAGAGCTCATTAAATGACAATAAGCATTATTATCTTCTAAGTAATTTCTTGTTTTGAGATTTCCTTGCCTGACTCAGGGGTGGAGTGGGGAGGGGAAGAAGAAGGAGGGAGAAGAATGAAGAGCTGAATGAAGAGCTCTCACATCTTTGATCTGTGACAGAGTGAGTTTTCTGTGTCCACCAGAAACACCCCTTCCCTGGTGTGACGCTCCAGCTGGGAGACGTTACGCCCAGGTGTGGTCCTTACAACACCTCACACATTGGGTGTGAGCGTCAGGGACAGTGCTGATGCCAGGCCAGGGTCCTGCTGAACTATGCGGGGAGGGGGCATCTCCATGCTCTTCTCCCATCAGAAGGATGCAGAGGACACCAATGCCTGGGGATGGAGGAGCCACAATACAGAGGGAGCCTGGGCCCCTGAATCACCATGAAGGCCTCCCGGTAGGAACCGCCTCTGTTGAATTGCTGCGTTAGCAAAAACAAACTGCTCTTGTGCTAATTCATTGAGATTTTTGTGTTTGTTTATATTTACAGCATCTGGCATTTGGTGTTATCCAACCTAATTCAGAGGCCTCCCAGGTGGTGCTAGTGGTAAAGGATCTGCCTACAATGCGGGAGACATAAGACAGGTGGGCTCAATCCCTGGGTTGGGAAGATCCCCTGGAGGAGGGCACGGCAACCCACTCCAGTATTCTTGCCTGGAGAATCCCATGGACAGCGGAGCTTGGTGGGCTATAATCCATGGCGTTGCAAAGAGTCGGACACGACTGATTGAAGCAACTTAGTATGCACACATGCACACAACCTAATTCAATCCTTCTGGAAATCTC
The DNA here is from genome assembly GCF_019923935.1 of Bubalus bubalis. NCBI lineage: Eukaryota > Metazoa > Chordata > Mammalia > Artiodactyla > Bovidae > Bubalus > Bubalus bubalis. Next base: position 26,783,408 of record NC_059173.1, on the reverse strand, counting down.
ACAGTGCACCTCTAAGATAGATACTATATCCCCATCTGACAGCTTAGAGAACCAAGATCCACAGAGGTAAATTACCTCACTCAGTCAGAGCATAAGGGAAAGAACTGGGATTTCAAGGCAGGTCCCATTATATCGAGATGGCACCCACACCCCTAATGCCTGCTCTGGTCCAGCCCCCATCTGGGTGCAGCAAGCACAGGAAGGTGCTTAGAGACACATCTGAGAGCAGGAGGGTGACAGGTGGGGGAGGAAGAGGGACTCCAGGAAGGTGGGTTTCAGGCAGGATGTGAGATGAAAGATCCCTGAGTTTAGTGACCCTTTCCAGAGAGAGGCCCAAGTGGGTAAGCTGGGCTCCCAGTCACTGAGAAAGTATGAATGAGCAGAAATCAGTTAAGTGAGAAGAAAATATATTTCAGGGTTACTAGAGAGACCTGAAGGCAAGAGAAGGGGTCAACAGAGGACGAGATGGTTGGATAGCATCACTAACTCAATAGACATGAGTTTGAGCAGGGAGATAGTGAAGGACAGGGAATCCTGGCATGCTGCGGTTCATAGGATCGAAAAGAGCTAGACATGACCTAGTGACTGAACAACACCCAGAGGGACCTGGGACTTACCGGTAGCTCAGTAGTAAAGAATCTGCCTGCCAAGGCAGAAGCTGCAGGAGACTCGAGTTTGACCCCGGGGTCCAGATGATCCCTTGGAGGAGGGTATGGCAACCCACTCCAGTATTCTTGCCTGGAGAATCTCGTGGGCAAGAAGAGCCTGGTGGGCTGCAGTCCATGGGGTTGCAGAGTTGGAATTGACTGAAGCAACGGCACGCATGCAAGCAGAAGGACCTGAGGAGACATCACTCCTTATCTCGCCTCCCAGGAGTGATGCTGGTTCTGATAGAAATCCCAGCTCAGAATTGTGACTCCCCAAGTGTCCCCAGGGGAATGAACAGTGAAATGGGCAGGTCCCCAACCCTGAACCATACTGTCCCACGTAGACAAGGTAGATAGGATGCTGCAACTCCAGGGAAATCCCAGGTGCTCCTAGGTCCTGATGGCACACAGGGTCCCTCCAGTAACTTCCCCCCTGCCTAGACGCCTTGCAGAGAAAAACTCTGTAGTGTCTGAGCAATCTGGGGGGAAGTGACCTGAGGCTTTTTCAAATATTCGATCTTGAAAACAAGGAGGATAAACTGCTTGCTTCCTCCAGGGGTTCACAGAATCACCAGGTCACAGGATGGAAGTTAAGTTATCAGCATCCAATCCCAAGAGATGGAATCAACCTCCTTCCAATTAGAAAATGATCTCCCTCCTTAGACACCACTGCTCCCAGCCTACCTCCGCTGCTCAGCAATTTAAAATTAAATGCAAACATTTAATTCTACAGAAGTCAAAACTTTTATCAAAGCTTGAATTTCCACCAGTGGCTACACAGTTGTTCAGTTACCTGATAACCTAACAGCTCATTTCTTTTGTCTTCACTTAACAACGTAAGCTCCTGGCAGCGGTGCCCAGATGCAGCTTCTAAAACAGAGGAATCAGCCCCAAATTTGCTCTGAGCATCTCCCCTGGACCAAGCCCAAGATCCCTGAGGTTGGTCAGGGCAGCACATAACTCAGTGAACTCTGCTCATGGGCTCTGCTGGTGATACTGGAGGGTGCATAGGGGAAAGAAGGAAGGAGAACTCATTTCTGCATTCATTCATTCATTTATTCAACAAGTGTTTGTTGAGTTTCCACTTTGTATTGGACCATTCTATGGACTGGAAACACAATCTTGAATAAAACAAGCCAAATTTGCAGCCCTTGTGGAGAATATATTCAGAGGACATGTATTAGATAAAGTAGACAATGTGGCTGGTGACTGGAGCTCTGGGGAGGATGAAGGAGTGAGGTTTGCAGAGGAGGAGGGGGCAGGGCTACCAGGTATGGTTATCCAGGTTCTGCACTGCTCAACCCAGCGTGGATGCTCAGTCACGTCCAACTTTTTGTGTTTCCAGGAAAGAATACCAGAGCAGGTTGCCATTTTCTACTCCGAGGGGTCTTCCCAACCCAGGGATTGAACCTGTGATCCTGCATTGGCAGGTCAATTCTTTATCACTGCACCGTCTGAGAAGCCCAATGGACCCTAGCAGCACAGCTCATATCACAGTTGTGCTGGAGTTGGTTTCCCAGTAGATGGCAGTCATGTGTCTGAGGAAGGGCCCAAAGCCATCTCCTGGGCTCACAGCCCTGGAGGAGGGGAGTCCTGACAGATGACACAGAGTGTAGGACCCTCACTTCCAGGCAGCTCAGCCCCTCACAAAGCTCCTACCCACAGCTCCCCACAACCATTCAGGACAAGGCCATTAACTCACGTGTCCTTGGGGCACAGACAGGAGTGTGAAGAGTGTAGGTGCCTGGAGGTGAGTCATAGCGGAGAACAAGGAGAGCATCCACCCCTCCTAAGGGAAGGGCCTTTCTGTTCCACAGGCAAACCTGTCCCTTGGCTACTCCAGTCCTGGCCACGAGTGCACCCCTGGGAGAGGCAAGATGGCTCACAGGTGCAGGGGCCCGAGTCTGCACAGCTGCTGTGGAGGCATAGCGTCTTGGCTTCAACATTCCTGCTGAGAAAAGTGAGGGCGCAGGCTGGTTCCAGGAGCTTGGGGTTTTCATGCCAGAGCTCCAGGGTGACGACCATGATGTGGCAGGAATGGTTCTCATGAGCCCAGGCGGGTGGGTGCACCTCTGTGTCTGAGAAGTCCTGGTCCCACCTGCAGCCCCGTGTGCTCTGCTCAGATCCCGGCTGGACTGAAGCACAAGCTCAGAACCGGGGTGGAGGTTCAGAGCTATGGGAATGTGATGGGGGGATGCAGCTTTCCCTTGCTCTCTTGGGAGCTGTCTTGAAAATGCAATTTACAGAAGGACAGGTGGCTGCAAAGCCTGATTTCTCTGACTTTGCCCTAAGGTAAATTGAGTTTGATACACTTCAAAAATTAATATCCTGCTCTGTCTGTGATATGTTGTCAATGTCAACTGAAACAGTCTTTCTGAATTTAAGGTATAAATCAATAAGGTTATTGATTAACTCTTCCTCTGCTCACCCTGGTGTTGGAGTAAGGCACTGGGCTGTGTAACTGATGTTCTCCCCATAACCCACATTCACCTTGAATGAGGCCCACATTCATTCATTCAGCAAACATCTGTTGTAGCACCTGCCATACGGTGCTAGACGGCAGGTCTAGGCTCTGTGAATCCATCAGAGAGTAAAACAGACTCGGATCCCTGCCCATTCTAGGACCAGTGGAGAGTCAATAAGTAGGTAAACACATTTAAAAATGAGTGTTTAAATTTATAAATCCCCAGTGTTAAGGACTATGAATGAAAAGATGACAATGCTGTAGGGGGCTGGGCAGGGGCAGGGTGAGAGTTTCTATCCTGGCTGGTCTGAGGCTCCTCTGAGGGAGGCCTGCACTGTGAGGAGCAGCCAGCTGACCACAGGCAGGAAGAGTGCTCCAGACAGAGGGAAGAGCATGTGCAAAGGCCCTGAGGCCAGAGACCCAGGGGTTCCGGGACAGGAGGCTGGTGTGGCTGGGAGGGGGTGGGAGGAGGAAGATGTGGGAGGTGGGGAAGGCGGTGTGTCCTGACTCACAGGCACAGGGAGGCGTTTGAATTTTATTCTCAGTGCATTCAGAGAGTATGGATTTAATTAAGACTTCAGTGCTGCTGTGCAGACAGTAGATGGGGGAGAGAGCAGGAAGGATCTCATTTCTCCTCTTGTTTTACCTACTTACTTGGGGGATAGGCAAAATTGGTGATGGGCATTAAATGGCCAGCTGATGCAAACAGACGACTCATTGGAGAAGACCCTGTTGATGGGAAAGATTGAAGGCAAAAGGAGAAGTGGGTAGCTAAGGATGAGATGGTTGGATGGCATCACCAACTCAGTGGACATGAACTTGGGCAAACTCTGGGAGATAGTGAAGGGCAGCGCGGCCTGGTGTGCTGCAGTCCATGGAGTTGTAAAGAGTCGGATATGGCTTAGTGGCTTAACAAAAATAATCAAAAGGTACAAACTTCCCGTTATGAAATAAATAAGTCCTGAGGATGTAATGCCCAGAGTAGTGGTGACAATTAATAATACTGTGTCATATACATGAAAGTTGCTGAGAACATAAATCTTCAGAAGACAGATTCTATTACTATGTATGGTGACAGATGTTGACTTATTAAGGTGATCATTTTGAAATATATACAAATATTGAATCATTATGTGGTGCACTTGAAACTAATATAATGTTACGTGTCAATTATATCTCAATAAAAAATTCTAAATTATCTTATGTTCGCTTCTGGATATAAGGTTGCATCTGACATTAAATGCCTTTGTTTTTATTAGCAAAACACACCATTATGAAAGGGACGGTGTCCCCGTTGAGAGGATGGAGGTGAAGCCTGAATGCAGGGCTGGTTGGCCCAGAAGGCTTTCTCTGGTTCTGCTCACCGTGGAGGCACCTCCCAGGCTCCTGGGGTCCTAGACACAGCCAGGCCCTGCGGGGAGCCCTGGGTCAGATGCTGGCCCCACTAGAGGATCCAGGGTGTCAACTTAAAAAAATACACAATATGAGAACTGTGAATTAAGTTTTATTTGGAGCAATATGCCTGGGAGACAGCACCTCAGAGAGCTCTGAGAATCTGTTCCAAAGAGGCAGGGAGCGGGGGGAAGGTCAGTCTATATGTGATTTTGGTGAAGCGGAAGTACATGCAATCAAACATGTTTATTTTTTAGAAAGTCTTTGCTGGTCTCGTGAAGCTTCTGCTAGTTACAAGAAACAGTCGTCACCATGAAGGATTTTAGTGTTTTTCTAGATGTGAGGAGATACAAGAATTGGGCTCGTAAAATCAGCTCCTGAGAATATCTATCTGAAGACCTGCTTTGCCAGTTTTCTGAGAGCACAGAGTGCCTCAAGTCTGTCTGCCACCCTGAACTCCTTTCAGGGAGTGTTAAAGGTCAACAGCGCAGCAGCACGTGATTTCATCCTTGTCGAGGTAGATGGCAAGCGCCCACGGCAAGTGCCAGTTTGGGGCATACCCTCCACGCAACCCCCATTTGTAAAAGCACAGGGACAGCACGCCCCTGATGGGATCAGGTAAGAGTCTTCAAGAACAGCATTAGCCCAGGGCAAGGCTCAGGGACTGATTAAAGTGTGAGGAACCCCAGCCAAAGCCTCTTTGGGAACTGAGGGAGCCCACAAGTAGGGGACCCTGCAGTGCCCTCTCTCTGGGGATAGAAGTGAAGAGGAGGCCAGGAGCAAGTGGTCTGTCCTTTCCCAGAACAGAGCTGGGGAGCGGGAGGAGCTGCCTCAGAGGTCTGGAGGGAGGGAGGGGGGGTCTATTAAGGGATGGAAAAGAGAGGAGGGACGGTAAGTGAGGGTGTGGGAGGGCTTGGGAGTTTGGTGCATGTAAAAGAAGAAAGGATGGAGTAGGAGTTTCAGTAAATATTTTTAATCGATTTTTTTTCATTATTTGTTTATTTTGGCTGCCCTTGGTTTTTGTTGCTGCCCACAGGCTTTCTCTGGTTGCAGCTAGTGGGGGCTACTCTCTAGTTGCGGGGCACAGAGTTCTCATTGCAGTGGCATCTCTTGTCGTGGAGCACAGGCTCTGGATGCGTGGGCTTTAGAAACTGTGGCACACAGCCTCAGCTGCCCCTCAGCATGTGGGATTTTCCCAGACCAGGGATCGAACCCATGTTCCCAACCAGTAGAGCACCAGGGTAGCTCTTCAGTAAGTATTCCCAACCACTAGACCACCAGGGAAGCCCTTCAGTAAGTATCTTATCTCACCTCATTTGTGGCTGTGAAATGGGAGGATGGGGTCCTGCGATGGAGGGTCTGCAGGCTCCTGGAACAGCAGCCCCATGTATGCAGGCACCATGACTGGTGGAGGCAGGAGCTCCCAGGCCTGGTCCCCGCCCTGTGAAGATTAGACATGTAGGTGAGGGGCTGGGAATGGGGGCCTCAGTGAGTGTGCAGTTATAGCGACATTAGGTGGGAGACACACCTCCCCATTCTGAATCCCCTCAGTGCATTGTGCTGGGCAGGGGGGAAAGAGACCCAGGGAGCCCCCAGGTGACAGGAAATTCCTTCAATGGAGCCTTCAAAAATTCGTACAATCTACTTCCGTAGCAAGGCATTTTCCATTTTATTTTTAAAATAAAATATCATAAAAATAATTTTTTAAATTAACATATTTATCTTTGATAAACTGACTGCTACTAATAATGCAATTATAATTGAATTCAGAAGAACATCTCAACACTTGGAGCTTTTTAGTCATGGAATTATTTTGATACTTAAATTACTATATATATATTTGTAGCAAAGTGTAATATGATAATAAATGAGGTATTTTCAAGCATCAAAGTACTATTTGATATGAAAATTCATAGGCAAAATGGAATGGAGCAAAGTATGATTTAAAGGAGAAAAAATGTAAATTTCCCTACTCTATTTTCAAATGGATGATGGTGAGAATCAAATCACTATGGTCTCAGCATCCAATGGGTACGCAAAAGAGAGATGGACTAGTTGATTTTTAAATGTCGATATTTGCAACGTAAGGAATTACATTATTGCAAAAGTGCATCCACATTTTAAAGACAAACAGTGGATATTAATGAGTGAGGAGATGAAGTGTGTGAGGAGGTAGTTTTAACTGTGCGTGCTCCCAGCACACACCACCACCTAACGGGTGGACAAACGACAACATAAGCCACCCCTCCAGCACGACCCCTGGACACACTCAGGTAAAGAGAGGTCCTGATGGGAGCCTGGAGGGGAGGTCTGCCCCCTGGAGGAAGGAGGGGGTGCTGCGGTAGAGACACAGGTGCAGGGAAGGGAGGGAAGCAGGGTGGGGGGAGGTGGGCAGGTCCCACAGGTCCTGTGCAGGCTTCTAGGTGCCAAGTCTGAGATGATGGAGCCTGAAAAAAAACAGTCCCACATCCTGAAATACAGAAAGGAATTAACTACAATTCTGATTTTCCCCTGGACACTATGCCTTTTAGGACCCCAAACACAAATTCTCGACTCCTATATTTTAATCCTCCCACTTGTGGTTGGAGCTTGTCTGTAGCCTGTCTTTTGGGGAACCTCCCTCAGCACAATAAATATTGGGGGCGATGGCAAGGGCTGTGGGGAGACACTGCAGCCACACAAGTAGGAACTTGTCACTTCCGGGGACATTCTGGGGACTGGGTGTGCCGGCCTCCTGACACCTGCTCTGAGGGCATCTCTCCGGGAGATGCCCACAGAGACCCTACAGAGAAGCCTGCCCTCGGCCGCACTCTCCCGACCAGGAAGCTGAGGCTCAGACGTGGCTAGATCACACGCCAGTGTTTGAGCGGGGACCCCTGCTCTGAGCAGACCCCTCCCCACCACAGGACTGGTGGAGCTGGAGGAAAACCAGCAGACACCGCTGGATCTGCTCTGCTCCTCTCTCCTGAAGCGGCATCAACACTGGGGCTCCTGGCGGTTTGGGAGGAGATAAATGAACTTAATCTTCCAGAGAGTCAGTGAACCTGCATTATCTCTGCTTTCTCGTAAAGTTTAACAACTTCCATCCAATTAATTACCGCAACAAAACACAAAAACATAAAACATTTTGGATTCCCAAACTTCTGTTGCTCTCAACACAATTTAACCCTTTTCTTCCTCCCAAATTAGAAATCCCGTTCACAGCCTTATGAGTTTGTCTTTAAATAGCCCATTATACTGAGTCCCATTAGTTAGCAAGCTTGGGGCTGTGTCTCTCCTCCAGGCTGGTGGGGAGAGGAGCCGTCCCTCAGAAAACAGCCCAGGGTGACCTGTGATGCTGATGGAGAGACAGTCCAAGGTGCAGTGGGGCAGTGCGGGAGATGTGAGGCTAAGGCAGCCAGTTCTCCTCCCCACACAGTGTCTATGGGGTCCATCCATGCACCCTGTTTCAGGCATTGCTTCCCTGGGACCTGAAGACTCATGAGGAGAGAAAAGCCGGGTGGGCATCTCGGGCGCTGGGAGGGGGCGGCCACCACTTCTGCAGGAGGAATTTCTAAAGCTCAGGGCGACGGCTCCACGGGAATCCTGGAGGGACCGCAGAGAGACCTGGGCTCCTTCCTTCTTCTGGTTCACCTAGGGGTCTACCCCCCACTCTGCCCATGTGGTCTGTGTGAGGCTGAATCTGTGCCTGGCCCGGGTGTGGTCACGTGACTCAGGCCTATGCAGCCTAGAACATCACATCCCCGTGGCCTGAGTGGTTGGTTCAGGGGTGGACAGTTGGCTGGACCTACTTGGACAAGAGGATTGGTCTCAGTGCCTGTAACCCTGAGGAGATGCTGGCCAGGAAGGTACATGGACAAGGAAACCTGAGCCACAGGATGAGGAGACCAGGCCCTAAAGTCAGTGTGTGAGCTGCTGGATCAAACTCTGCCTGAAACTAACTGATCCTCCTGGGTTTTTCATTGCACTTCCCTTGTGCCTGGGTCTCCTTGGGTGCTTTCTCATTCGTGGCTCATTAGCCGACCGTGAGACATCAAAACCTGCTCCCCTTCAGGGTCCTCATACCCAAACCATCTCTGAGAGCCTCTGGAGTGTTTCTCATGACTCACTCATTCAGTCCTCCTGCTCTGAAGTGGATCTGTCTCGCCCCCTGCAGCCTGGAACTCTGCCCCCAACATTGTGCTGGGGCCTGAGCACCAAGAACATCCCAACCCCTTCCCCTGTTGCTTTGAGCCAAGGCCTCCCTCACCACTGGTCACCTCCCTGAGGGACGCAGCTTGCATCAGGGCATCAGCTTGTCCTCAGGGCACCCTGCAGCTCAGGGTCTGCTCTGGGAGGGGGTGGGAGCGGAGGAGATCCCCTGTGAGGAGTAGCCACCCCAACGTCAGCCTCCTTGCTGGACATAGAGCTGTCCTTGTCAGGGTCTGTCCTGGGGGCCTTCTCACAGCAGGAGAGTCGGGACACAGCCCTTTAGAACAGGTAACAGCTGGAGACAGAGCAGAGAAGGCTGGAACCCAGCCTTCCTGGGCATTGGGTCTGCAGGGAGCCCGAGGCCTCATGGGGACTCATCTGCACTGGCTCTTTCAGCCCCCACCGCCAGCTTTGGGAGCACCCAACTCCCTATCTTGACCCTTCTCTGACCTAACACCCCTGGGGAGCTTTGCACCCACCCAAACTGATGGAGACAGCAGCAGGGATCGTGGTGACCACAGGGGTCTCAGGGCTGGGGGTCATCTCCGTCAGGAGCTGCAGAGGGCAGGGACCCCAGGAACCCACCATACCCTCCTTGCTTTCAGCCAGGGGGGATTCCCATGTAGCCCCAGGAGCAGGAGGGAGGCACGCAAGGACACAGTTGGCTACCTGTCCATCCCCCATGCTCTCCAGGGCACCTGAGTGAGTGTGGGGTTGTGGGGGTGTTGTGCCCCTCTGCCTCCTCCTGGGGTACTAATGCCAGAGGGTTTCCAAGCAGGGACCGTCCAGGACTGCAGCCTCAGAGATCCTCTTTCCAGGCTAAGTCCCAGGGCTTCCTCCTCATTAAAAAAAAATGAGAAGAGACTCCCTGGAGGCCTATTATATTTCAATCCATAAACAGGAATGTAGAGTTTAGAGGGACATTTTCCCAAGAGCAGGCCTGTCCTCTCTCCCTCCCTCTATGGCCCAGAGACAGTTTGCTCGCTGGGAGGAGGAGGGACTGTCTGTATTGTCATCACTGACCTGGACTCAGGGCTCTGGGCACCTCATGGTGCTTTTCCTGCCAGGCGGGGGCTAAACGTTCCCACCTGTTCACTCATTAATCCTTAAAGCAACCCCGTGGGGCTCCCCTGCTGTGATTTCACTCCCATTTTACAGATGAGGAAACCAAAGTCCTGAGAGGCCAAGTGGACCCTCCCCCGCTGGTGCCTGGAGGGGCTCGGGGGGACCCTGGAGGCAGAGTCACCTGCTGGCCCTGCCCTGAGTGGACAGTTCAGGGCCGGCTGCTGCCCACCACTCCCCTGGTCCAGGCACCAAAGCATTTACAGGCGGGGTGACCCCAGTGTTCCCCGCATGCCTGGGCAGGGGTCACCATCACCTCACCCTGTGCAGCCCCCCGGGCACATCTTTGCCGAGTGTGGTCTCTGCCAAGTCTCCTCCTGGGCACCGAGGTCAGACGGGGGCACTCCTGACCCCACCTGGGGAGGCTCCTCCCAGAGATGGGGGAGGGGGGGAGGGGAACCCCGAGGGTGGTTATGACGGGGTGCCGGGGTAAGGAGGGGCCTGGGCTCCCCCCACAGCAATGCGGAGCCAGGGAAGGTTGTAGAGGAAGGTCGGTCTGCCGCGGGGTCCCCAGGGGGCCCTCTTGGCCAGTGCAGAGGCTTCAACCACATCCCCCTCACAGCGGGCCCCTCCCACCCTGCGTGGTGTCCCCTCTGCCCCGAGAGAGGTCACAGCTGCTGGGAGGGCCCCGGCAGGATGTTTCCAGCTGCAAATCCCTTCAGTCAGGGCCCCTGTGTCTGTGGGGTCAGAGGCTGAGCTAGAAATAGCCCTGCCGTGACCCCCTCACAGGGCAGGGTGTCTGACCACGGTCCCGGGCCTCCTTCCTGCTCAGGAGGGAGGGGATCTGAGCCCGGGGAGGCGGCTCCCAAACAAGGCCGCCTTGTGTGGCTCTCTGAGGGCCTTTCAGAGTCGCCCCTCCTCCCCGGAAGGCCCAGCTGCAGCCCCTCCTCACGAGGAACCTCTGGGCCCTTCCCCAGCTAGGAGGGGAGCAGACGGGGTGGGGGTGTGTGTGAGAGGACCCCACAGCTGCCCCTCCCGCCCGCCCCTTCCAGACGCAGGGCTGCGAGGGACTCGGGGTCTGTGGTCTGCTGACCTACAGGGGGAGACATGGTAACTAGAGATTCGGGGACCAGGCGCCTGGACAGGGCAGGGCCCCACTAGGAACGGCTTCTCCTGAGTGTCCCGGGTGGGCAGCTGCCCTTCCACCTGGGCTTCAGATTGAGAGGTTTCTGTTTCAGGCCAAGCCTGCAGGTGCAACGACACCCCGAGGTGTGTGTCAGCCCCCTCAGGAGGGGCCCCTTCCCAGTCCTCACAGGAGCCCAGGAGTCAGCAGACACCTGGAGCCACTGGGGCCTCAGATCCCTCCACCCAGGACCCCCTACAGACCAGCCCTGGAGGCAGGCACTGTGGGCAGGGTCCAGGAGGGCTGCCTTCCACCACCTTTCTGTCTTTGTAGGCTGTCTGTGCTCCCACTGACGATTGACTATCGACGGACAGATTGACCTTCTTGGGGACAGACAGCCTAACAGTCAATTGCTCTGAGCAGGCCAGGCCTTCAGCGACAGCAAATCGGGGTGCACACTGTCCACCTGCCCAGGGTCCCCAGAGCTTCTCCAGGTCATCCTGTTCCTCTCAGGCCTGTCCAGCTCCATTACCAGCAGCAGCAGCCCCCACTTCCTCCTGACAGAAGGTTCTGGAACATCCCCCTGAGCCCTCAGTCTCCTGGCATGGTCGAGGACGTGTCCTGTGGCTGTACGTCCTCCAAACTGGGGGAAAGCTGGCTCCTGAATGTCTAAAAGATGTGACCTGATGGTCTCCAGTATCCCTGAAGCCCTCCCCAGCACAGGGCAGCGGGGGTCTCGGGACGCTGAGCTCTAAGGCTCCAAGATTTGCTGGCAGCTCCTTCTGGAGGAAACAGAGACGGTCGTGGTCCAGAGGAGCCTGGTTTTCTGAGGTTTGCAGAATGAGCAATGTGGGCCAACTCGGAGATGGGAAAGCGCTTTCAACAAACCGGAAGAAGCCGGGGCGAGGTGGGGGTGGTGTTTCCAGCACTGCGTGTGTCTGTGTGCCTGCACATGTTTGCGTGTGGGTGGTTTGTGCGCCTTCCTGTCCACATGGCTATATGTGTGCCTGTGCACGGGTCTGTGCGCACATGGGTATGCTCCTGTGTGTGCTTGCATGAGTGCATGTGTCTGTTTTTGTGTGAGTCTGTGTATGGGCTTGTTTCTGCATGTGGTGGATGCATGCAGCACGTGTGTGTGTGTACACACATACGGGTCTGCATCTGCGGAGCTGAGCCAGCTCTGGGCACCCCCTGTTGCCTGGAGAGCGCGGGCAGAGGCCAGGCCTGAGCACCCTGTTCTCTCTTCCTCCCACTTTGGCCTCACCTGCCCAGCTCACCTCCCACTGAGCTCCTCCAGCCCCAGCTCCTACCGCTCCTCCCCGGGCACCAGGTGGGAGCAGCACAGACACCGGCGCTAAATGCGCCCCGAGCCCAGGGGGTCAGGGTCCGAGGCCCAGGTTCGCGGCCAGTCCTCCCCGCCGACCCCCACGCTGCTGAGGAAATAGCCTGGAGTACACAAACCTCCTTCTCCACTGGAAACCTCGGAGCCTCTCTCTGGGGATGTCTGACTGATCTCATCTGCTCTCCAGCATCATCCGTGTGGAGAGGAAGCCTCGGGGGGGTTCTGGACAGAAGAACCCCGGGGGCTCGTCCTCATTCGGATCCCCGGGAGAGAGAGAGAGAGCAGGGGTGGAGGAGGGCCGAGAGCAGCTCGGGTGGTGACAGGAGCCCAGCCTGAAGGAGCGCAGGGACATGGCTCCTCTGCCTCATCCACGCTGTTCCCGGGGAAGAGCCTTTTCCTCCAGAGGCTGCCTTGAGGGGACCTCACCTGACAGTATTTAGAAGCTTTTAGAAGCCTTATGAATGATGCAGGTGCTTGGGTCCAGCCCAGACTCTAGGTCATAGTGTGGGGGAGATACTTGGTAACTTGCGTTTCAACAAACTCTCTGGTCATTCATGTATCTCTAATGTGTGAAGACCAGTGATGTAGGAAGAGCTGTGGGTCCTTGCAGGGGAAGTGGTCCTCCTTCCTCTCTCCTTCCCTCCCTCCATCCATTCATCAGTGCTGAGGAGACAGTGACTAAGGTGACCAGGTGTGTGCTCACGGCATCCACACTATAGTGGGGAGATGACGGAGTGTCAGCAGGGAAACAAGGACCCAAAGGGTCACCTAGTGGAATGATGCAGGCTGAGGGTCAGGACCAGGCGGTGATGCCAGCAGAGCAGACTGCAGGAGGTCTGAGAGTGACTCTGTCTGAGAATCTCTGGCCACCAGAAGCTTCCGCGGCCTCACTCTTAGCATGACTGAATCGCTTTTCTGGCCACTGTCGTCTGAACACGTGACGCATAATGAACCCCTGAGGCCTTTCCATTCTCCGGAGGCAGCTCTCTGCACAGGAGGCTGCTCTGAGCGCCAAAGGCCGCTGCGCCAAAGGCTGCTGCCCCCGTGGTGAATTATGGATGGCTCTTAGAGTTTCTCCTGCACAACTGGGCCCATCAAATATTCATAGCAGCACAAACATTCACCTCCCAGAAAATCGGAGGCATTGGAAGGGAAGGACCCCCGTGGTGGTTGCACAGGAGAAGTTGGGCTCAGAAACACCTGGAGGGGGATCACTGCCACCCCCTCAACCCAACACACCCAGTGTCCCTGTGACTCTGTCGGTCCCGATACCTATGTCCCCGTGTCCTAGTCTGGGGGTGCACAGGGGAGTATGAGCTCTTCCCAAACTTCAGGGTCCAGGAGCACGGGGTGGATGGCTCCCCGGGGGAGCTGATGCCACACAGGACCTTAAGCTGAGCAGGCCAACAGCAGGGCCCTCACCCAGTTCTCTATACAGTGAAGAGGAGGGCACACCTCCTGCAAAGCACCCCATGGACCCGATGCAGGTGCTCCCAGGACAAGAGCCCTGAGTCAGGCCTGAGCTGCTGCCCCTCCCTGTCGTGACGTTACAGGATGTCAAGGCCACGAGGCTCTCAAAGAACCCGTCTCTCCCCACCAGCCACTTCCACTCCTGTGATATGTTCTGAGCTTTCACAGAAATGGGATCTGCCCTAAGTAATGCTGGGGCAGAGCCGCAGACAACGTCCACCCTGTCCTCTGACCACCATCACCACCACTGTGTTTTGACAAAGCTGGGACAGAGAGAAAAGGGCAGCCAGCCAATCATGTGAGTAGCCCAGGGAGGTCACAGCCATGGGAACTCCACCGAGGGGACATGTTACAAAGGTAGTGACAGAGCAAAAGCCTAATCAGGATTCAGGAAGGTGGCCAGGATCATCAGCAGCAGGAACTACCAGGGCTGGAGGGCTCCCAGGCTGGGCAAAGGGGTTCCTGGAGCCCAGGGGCTGGGGCCAGGCAGGCACTGAACCCTTAGGGGGAGGGGCTGCCTGTGGAAGGTGGAGCCACAAAGATGCAGTCGCCCCTGGAAGTGTTGCCCAGGCAGAGACACAAGGGAGAAATGCCCCAGCTTCTCCCTCTTTCCAGTTCCCAGCTGTGCCTCTTGTTGGCTGAATGTAACCAGGGGCAAGCTGCAAAGGATCCTAGGAAATGTGATTTTTAGGGCTCAGTTTTCCTGATACAGAGCAGAGCAAGGGAAGAGCAGAAGAGGGCAGAGGACAGAAGAGTAAAAGACCAGCACACAGGGCTGCTCTGCTCTACATGTGTATGCACATGTGTGCACACACACACATGCACACCGGGGTTTCCACAGGACAAGAGCACTCTCGCTTATCCCCAAGGGGTTAACTCTATGAGAGGAATGTCAAGGGGTGCTTCCTCTTGGCATTTATAACCTCTTATCCCCAGTGACTGGCCATCTCATCTCGCTAAAACCATAGTTCTGGCTGACTTCCAGCTCAATAATGCTGGGACCAGCAATTCAAGGGAGAATTGCCTGTCTCTCGCTTAGGGCTCTGTTGCTGAACATATCATCTTTCCTGGAGAGTGTGAGCTTCTTGAGGGCCAGGACTGAGTGCAGTGCCCTGAAGAGAAAAGCATCTGTAAGTGTTTTCTGGAAGGAGTGAATGGATGGATGGATGGATGGATGTGTGGATAGAGGAATGGATGGGTGGATGGATAGATGGGTGGATGGTTAGAAGAATGAACAGATGGATGGGCAGGTGGGTGGGTGGATGGATAGATGGATGGATGGATGGGTGGATGGATGGATTGATGGATGGATAGAAGGATGGATGGAAGAGTGGATGGATAAATGGGTAGATGGTTGGATGAATGGATGGGTGGGTGGATAGATGGGTGGATGGTTGGAAGGATGAATGGAAGGATGGATGGAAGAGTGGATGGATGGGTAATTGGTTGAAATGGTGGATGGTTGGAAGGATGGATGGATGGATGGATGGATGGATGGCTGAGCCAGATAGCTGATAAAGTTAGGAATGGACCTAGGGCATATGATTAAAATAACACTGAACAACAGGCTCTCCCTACCATATTCAAGAAGAGACAGTTGAATTGGTAACCAGGGGATTCATTAATTCATCAAGAAACACTCATTGAGCACTTCCTGTTTGCAAGTCCCAGGCCAAGGGTGGAGGAGGAACTCAGTAAATGAGGGGCCAAAACTGTGTCCTGAAGGAACCTGTGCTCTGGGCATGGGACCATTTGGGTGGAGTCCTGGGGACACTTAGAAGTTGACCTGGAGTAGTGGAGTGGATGTGGGTCCCCCTCCCCTGATGGGGAAGCTAGAAGGAAACCAGATGGAATTTTGAATTTGCTTTGGGCAGGTTTGTTGATGGGAAATGCAGTTATTGGTCCCAAGGCCTTGGATGAGGCCCTGTGTCCTCTGGACATGACCTGCTCAGGATTCCAGCCATGGACCCAACAAACACTGCAAGGGTAGAGTACATTCTGTCCCCAGGTGAACAGACCCCCGTACAATGCCGGTTTGAATCAAGCATTCCAGTTGGAAAGAGGGACCAGAGGGCAGAATCCATTCCTGGGGAAAGACACCTTCACCCCTGCCTGCCCGCCCAGCACTGATGCTCATCGGAAGACCTGCCAGGGCCTGGGCCAACTAGTCGGTGATAAACAGTTTCTCCTAATGAAGAGCTTTAGAGCGAGAGCTGGTGCAGTCAATGTGCTGCTCTCTCCAGGCTCTGGGGGTGGGATGAAGTCATCTACAGCTACTAGGAAAAGCACAGTTATTTTTAGAACTTTTATATCAGTAGTTTCACTCATTTTCCAGGAAGCAAGATGTGGACTGAAAAAATAAGAAATCATGTATCTCTCTTTTTCTTCTGTTGTTGCTGGGTTTCAATTCTAATGATCCTCTGTCTGCAAATGACTTTGAGAATAAGAGCTGGTGGACATTTCATTTAATTTCCTTCAAGTGATTAACTCAGAAATTACATTAAATTATATAAAGAAGTGTTTTTCCTGACGATCTTTGGTACACAAAAATTACAAAGCAGACTGCTTCCCCACTCCTGGTGCTAATTAGTTCAACCTGCACTCCTGGTACCTGAGCCTATTTTTTCTAAAAATGGAAACAAAAACATTAGATAAAATAATTATACAAATGGGACTTGTGTTGAACAGTTCTATGTATGTAGTTTGAGGAGAAGAGGATTTATAATTCATCTATTTCACTGAAGTTCTGCTCTGCTCTCTTCCTGGATCACAGTTGAATTTCCAAGATAACAACTTTATACTATTTCTGCTTCTGCCTGCACTGTTCCCTGGGCATATAGAGTTTAAATTACCCCTTGGATAGACTCTGCTGTCTGAGTAACATCTGGTCATTTCAGATCTTGGAAGCATCTGGAAGTCTATAAGAGCTGGAGAATCTAATCTTGAAAATGCTAATGAAGATAAAACTTGGGTAAGACCAACACCATAAGCTGCCTCTCTACCTTAATTATTTATGAAACAGACTCATTCAATCTGTGGGTTGTCATGGTAATAGGTGGTAGGAACAACATTCTACAAAGTTTAAAGAAGAAAATTTTATAAATGAAGATTCTCAATTGCAAGTGACTGAAACCTGATTCTTACTGGATCAAGGGGGAAAGTGTTTTGTTTGTTTGGAGGGTGTGTGTTTGCATACCTTAAAATGCCATGGGAATCCTGACATCTGGCATGCCTGCAATCAGGGCCCAGCATCCTCATCAGGACAACAATCTCTTCCTGGAGGGTCTCTGCCTTCTGCTACATTGCTGTCAACATCAGGCTCCAGGTGGCATCTCTTGAAAGCCCCAGCTCTGATCCTTAATACTAGCAATCCCAGAGTCTAAGCAAATAACCACCAGATGGCCACTTTTTTATTAATAGCACAAAAACAAACTACTGAAAAAAAAAAAAAGAATTTGATAACGTCTGGGGGGATATAGGGAAGGTGTCCCTGAAGAAGTGACATTAATCCAAAAGCTCAAGGATAAGTATCAACTAAATCAAAAAGTGGTATAGGGAGAGCATTCCAGGTGGAGGGCATTGCAAATGCTGAGGTTCCCATTCTGTTAATACTGGGACCCTCCGGAGAACGGACTCAGGGTCTGAAGTGGTAATATACTTGATGAGCTTGGGTTGTCTTGCATTTTCATAGATCAAGGAAGCTACCAAGTGTTATTAGAATTCCGTCAACAGGAAACAAGAGGCAGCCAAAGGGAACTCTCACTGGACAGGGGTGGGTTAAGTCAAACATCAAGTGTTTATTAGCCATCTGTATGTCTTCTGTGGAGAAATGTCTATTTAGTTCTTTGGCCCATTTTTTGATTGGGTCGTTTATTTTTCTGGAATTGAGCTGCAGGTGTTGCTTGTATATTTTTGATATTAGTTGTTTGTCAGTTGCTTCATTTGCTATTATTTTCTCCCATTCTGAAGGCTGTCTTTTCACCTTGCTTAGTTTCCTTTGTTGTGCAGAAGCTTTTAAGTTTAATTAGGTCCCATTTGTTTATTTTTGCTTTTATTTCCAATATGCTGGGAGGTGGGTCATAGAGGATCCTGCTGTGATTTATGTCAGAGAGTGTTTTGCCTATGTTCTCCTCTAGGAATTTTATAGTTTCTGGTCTTACGTTTAGATCTTTAATCCATTTTGAGTTTACTTTTGTGTATGGTGTTAGAAAGTGTTCTAGTTGCATTCTTTTACAAGTGGTTGACCAGTTTTCCCAGCACAACTTGTTAAAGAGATTGTCTTTAATCCATTGTATATTCTTGCCTCCTTTGTCAGAGATAAGGTGTCCATATGTGCGTGGATTTATCTCCGGGCTTTCTATTTTGTTCCATTGATCTATACTTCTGTCTTTGTGCCAGTACCATACTGTCTTGATGACTGGCTTTGTAGTAGAGCCTGAAGTCAGGCAGGTTGATTCCTCCAGTTCCATTCTTCTTTCTCAAGATTGCTTTGGCTATTCGAGGTTTTTTGTATTTCCATACAAATTGTGAAATTATTTGTTCTAGCTCTGTGAAAAATACTGTTGGTAGCTTGATAGGAACATGTGTATACCTGTGGTGGATTCATGTTGATGTATGGCAAAACCAATACAATATTGTAAAGTAATTAACCTCCAATTAAAATACATAAATTTATATTAAAAAAAGTCAAACATCAAAAAGAATGACTGTGACCTGGAGAAGAGACATGTGTGGTTGCCAAGAGGGAAGGGTTGGGGAGGGATGAACTGGGAGTTTGGAATTAGTAGATACAAACCATTATACATAGAATGGGTAAATAAAAAGGTCCTACTGTAAACACAGGGAATGATATTCAATATGCTGTGATAAACCATAATGGAAAAGAATATAAAAAGAATGTATACATGTATATACATAAAGAAGAATATACATATATATACACACACGTATGTGTGAATGTGTAAAACTGAATCACTTTTTTATATAGTAGAAATTAACACAACAGTGTAATTCAACTATATTTCAATAAAAAGCAATGGGTGTAATATTTTAAAGGACATTAAGCATATAAAAAACTTTGAGTAAACATCAGAAATGAAAGTGAGCATAATTATCTACCCACAGAAATGAAAGGACTAGAGACAGTGTAAATGTTTGTATGTAAATGTAGAAACCAATGTAAATGGATGTATGCCAATAAATTAGACACCTTAGAAGCAATGAACAAACTCCAAGAAGCAAGTAAGGAATCAAAACCAACTCAAGAAAAAACTAGACACTCTGAACAGAACTATAACAAGTAAAGTGATTGCATCAGTAATCTAAAACCTCCCAAAGAAGCAAATTCAAGACAAGTCAACTGCACTGGTGAACACTACAAAACATTTAAAAGAACTGACACCAAACCTTCTCAAACTCTTATAAAAAGATGGAATAGGAGGAAACACTTTCTAACTCATTTTATGAGGCCAGCATTACCATTATATCAATGCCAGATAAAGACATCACAAGAAGAGAAAACTACACTCCAATATCCCTTCCCAGGTAGCTCAGCTGGTAAAGAATCCGCCTGCAATGCAGGAAACCCTGGTTCGATTCTCGGGTCAGGAAGTTCCCCTGGAGAAGGGAATGGCAACCCACTCCAGTATTCTTGCCTGGAGAGTCCCCATGGACAGAGGAGCCTGGTGGGCTATACAGTCCATGGGGTCGCAAAGAGTCTGACACGACTGAGCTACTAAGCACAGCACAACATCTCTTATGAATATCGATGCCTAAATTATCAACAAAATACTAGAAAGCCTAATCTAGCAACATATTAAAAGCATTATTAAATTCCATGATCAAATGGGATTTATCTAAGAAATATAAGGATGGTTAAACATACGAAAATCATTCAATATAATATAGCACAAAATGAAGGGGAAAAATACAAACATATCAATCAATACAGAGGAAGTTTTTAATAAAACCCAGTAGCCTTTCATGACAAAAAATACGTAGCTTTTTAGCTAAGCTGAGGAACAAAACAGAATGCTTACTTTGCCACTTCTATTCAATACTGTCATGTTCTAACCAGAACAATCAGACAATAAAATGAAAGCAAAGGCACACAAATCGGAAATGAAGAAGCAAATCTCTACTCACAGATGACTTGATCTTCTATATAGAAAGTTCTAAATAATTCATACAGAAAAACTGTTAGAGCTAATAAAAGAATTCAGTAAAGGTGCAAGATGCAAATTCAACTCATAAAGACTAGTTGTATTTTTATACACTATCAATGAATGATCCAAAAGTGAAATTAAGAGAGCAATTTCATATAAAATAGCAGCAAAATGAATAATATACTCAAAATCATCAAAGAGATGTAAGACTTGTACCCTGGAAACTGATTAACTTAGAGATGACGTAAATAAAGGGAACTATGTCCTGTGTTCACAGATTGAAAGATTTAATATTATTAAGATGTCAAAACTCCCTAAAGCAACTCACAGATAAAATACAATCCCTATTAATACACCTATGACTTTTTCCCTTTTTAGATATAGTAAGGCAGATCTTAGAACTCATATGGAATTGCAAGCCATCCTAAATAGTCAAAACAATATTGAAAAATAAGAACAAAGTTGGAGGACTCACATTTCTCTATTTCAAAACTAACACATAGCTACAATAATAAAAAACAGTGTGGTACTGTCAGAAAGATACACTTACAGACCAATGGAAAACAGTTGAGAGTCCAGAAATAAACTCATATTTCCATATTTCCATTGGTTTTTGACAAGGATGCCAAGACAATTCAATGGAAAAGAATAGTCTTTAAAAACAAATGTGCTGGGAAAACTGGATTTCCATATTCAAGAGGATAAAATTAAACTCCTATTTCATCCCATATGCAAAAATTAACTCAAAATAGATCAAAGATCTAAATGTAAAAGCTAAAAGTACAATTCCATTAGAAGAAAACAGAGGAGTAAATACTTATGACTTTAGATTTGGCAAAAGATTCTTAGATATAACAACAAAAGGGAAAAATAAATTGAACTTCATCAAAATGAAATATTTTGTGCATCAAAGGAAACTATCAAGGAAATGAAAAAACAACCTACAGAATGAGAGAAAATACCTGCAAATCACATATATTCTTACAAATCAACATTAAAAAGACAAATAGTCCATTTTTTAAAAAATGGGCAAAGAACTTGAATAGATATTTCTCCAAAGAAGATATACCAGTGGTCAACAAGCACATGAAAAGATGCTCAACATCTCCTTGAATTATCAGGGCAAGGCAAATCAACTCACAACGAGATACCACTTCCTTCTAAATAGAATGGAAGTTAATAATAATAGCAACAGTAGTGGAAAACAGGAAATGTGGAATGAAGTTCTGATAGGTAATACAACATGGTTGAACCTCCAAAACGTTATTCTAGGTATAAGAAGATGGAAAAATAGTCATGTATGTTGTATAATTTCATGTATATTGAATGTCCTGAATCATCAGATTCATAGAAAGCAGACTCTTTTGGCTCCACTGGGTCTTCACTGCTGCGTGTGAGCTTTCACTAGTTGCGGCAAGCAGGGGCTACTCTCTAGCTGTGGTGCACAGGCTTCTCACTGCAGCGCCTTCTCTTGTTGCCTAGCAGTTTCCAGGTGCGTGGCCTTCAGCAGTTATGGCGCACCAGCTTAGTTGCTCCAAGGTACGTGGGATCTTAGATCTCGCACCAGGGATTGAACCCTTGTCCCTTGCATTGGCACACAGATTCTTAACCACTGGACCACCAGGGAAGTCCCCAGAAAGCTGGTTAGCTAGTGGTTGCCATGGGCTGGAGATCCCCTTCAATAATAATAGCACTGAGCAACAAAATGAGGATGGAGGAGAGGAAGAAGGTGATCGTGAAGAAGAAGACTGGGAAGAAAGGGACGAGGCCAAAGGAGAAGACAATGAAGATGATGCGGGAGGAAATGGGGGACTGGGGAGGTGGTTCACAGTCTCTGATGGACCCAACCTCCTACTCACTTCCCGACTCCTCCACCTTCTGTGTTCACCTCCTCCTTGAGGTCTCTCTTCTCTCCTTTACACCGGGGCTCTCCACTTACATTTGGAGAAACACCTTGAATGGAACACAGTGCGGAAAGAATCTGTATGCATTTCTGTTCCAAGTCCATTTTCTTATTTTCCTGCCTCATAAGAAGGGTAGGGATTAGACTTCCCTGGTGGTCCTGTGGTTAAAAATCTGCCTGCCAATGCAGGGAACACAGGTTCGATCCCTGGTCTGGGAAGATTTCACATGCCGTGGAACAACTAAGCCCATGCACCACAACTATGGAGCCTGGGAGCCTCAACTACCAAGCCCGTGTGCTGCAACTACTGAAGCCTTTGCACCCTAGAGCCTGTGCTCTGCAGCAAGAGAAGCCACTGCAATGAGAAGCCCTCATACCACAATGCAGAGTAGCCCCTCTTGTCTCAAGAGAAAGCCCACTCAGAGCAACAAAGACCCAGAGCAGGCAAAAGTTAACAAAAAAAATAAATAAATAAAATTATCACAAAAGGGTAGGGATCGACATATCATGTGAGAATGAAAGAAACCCTTTCCCCCTGTTGCTGGGCAAGTTGGAGGGGTCCTGGGACTCCGGCAGCCCTGCAAGAACTGGAGCGCATCCTTCTCTCTCGTGTGCGTGTGCTGGGCTCAGAGATCCCAGGAGGTCCGTGTGCATATGGGTGGCCAGAATTCACCAGCTTCTGCCTGTGCACTTCCTTATGTTTAAAATAGGAAGAAGTAACCTCCATAGAGAGGTTCTAGACCAGCAGTGAGCATGGCAGGTCTGGTGACCAAATGAACATCTGACTATGCAGCTTCTCCAGCTTGTTGGACTGTGATGTTGAGTAGATACCCTGGCAGCTTAAGGGGACACCTTTAAGACGAAGTTCTATCCTAGTAATGAATCCTGTCTGTCAGTGGAATCTAGGCAGAACTGGTAGTATCTTATTTGAAAGCGACATTCTCTACTATTGTTTTGACCCTATTTATTTTTAAATTTTCTTTCTGTTTTCCTTGGAAAGCTGATGCTGAGTTTTAAATGAATCTGAAAGTAACACACAGGGTTAAATTTGTAATTCACAAAGTTAACTGGTGAATTAAACATATTATATCCAATAAAGCATGCAAACAAAATAAAACTAAGCATGCAAAAAAAAAAATCTCCCTACATTAAAATTAGCAGGATCCCCTGGGGGCTGGTTCCCATATTAGATTTACTTCACTCAGCAGCACACTGTGAGCCCAGACTTCCTGCTAATTGTAGGGATCCAGGTTCTTTCTTACTCTGCTGGGGCTGTAGGATGTTAGGCAAGAATCTCCATTCCTTCCAGCCTCAGTTTCCTTATCCCTAATACTGGACAACAAAATCTCTCTGCGGGCATGGGGATTCAGTGTGACCATCTGCAAAAAGCATTTAAGGCTGTGCTTGCAAGTCCGAAGGGCACAGGAAGTACTAGCCAGCATGATTCTCTTTTCGAGTTACCTGTGGGAGAAAGCACACAGAAAACAGCAATGTTCCTATCAGTTAGGGCTCTCTTAGTCATAAGCAACAGAACCTGGTACAAACTGGCAAAAGCAAGAAAAAGACGGTGTTGACTGGCATATCTGGGCAGGTCTGAGAAAGGCTTGAATGCAGCTGATCCAGGGCTCACTGATAACTTTGGGATGACATGATTCCTCAGCCGCATGTGGGGACATTCCTTCTCCCATAACAAAAGAGGAGGAGCTAGCAATGGGAATGCACAGGACTGTCTGGAGATGGAGAAAACCAAGAAAGCTTGCTTTGCTAAGGTCAGGAAGAGAGATGCCCCTCATCTCTGATTCTCCCAAACGTGGCTGCTTCATTATTTATTCCAGCAGGTTAGGCTTCTCAGGAGCTCCACCTGCTGTGTAGAAATGGTCCCTAGGCTCTTGTACCTCTTCCAGATGGAACCTCCTGGCTCCAAGGCCATCTTCCCACAGAGATGTTTCCATTGCCCCACTCAGGCCAGATATTGGTGCAGACTGGTCAGCTGGGGCTAGAGGGAGGAGTCACATTGTGACCCAGTGTGGCACATCACCCAGGTCCTCCAAAATACCCACCCAATGGCCAGGGTCCCATGGGTGACTTCTTACCATAGAAACCGAACACAGAGGGGAGATGCCTTTACTCCACAATGCCACGATGCACACAGATGCATCAAGATTGCCCTCATATATGTGGACAGAAGGCTCATCCTGCAAAAATGTGATTAAATTGTCTTTTCCCCTCATGATCCCACTCCAGGCAGGCAATCTCAGCTCAGAATAGATTCTTTCACACGGTGCTTACTTGAGGCAAACAGGACATGATTACAGGATTACATTTCACTACTGAGCCCCAGGTTTCCTCTGGCAGACTCATCATCTGAGCCCTTCATGATTACAGGCACCAGCCTGAGCAGAGCATCACCAGCTCCTCCCCTAGGTGACCTGTGCTGCCCCCATGGTGAGCCAGGGCAGGGGCTCAGGTCTGCCCTCTCACTGGACCCCCCAAGTGCTGCCGCAGCCCTCACTTGGACCTTTCCTGACTTCAATCTCTGTTTCTTTAGACTTAATAATCAGGTTGACAAGATCTGCTCAGAACAGACATTTACTGTTTCGGTTTTCCCGCTGGCGCTCTCTGATCACAAGCTACCCAGTCTCCTCACTGTCCATTGGCATTTCTTCCTGATTGAATGAGAACTGGCTCAGAGCCCGGCTTACCCTGAGGTCAGCCTTTGAAACATGCTTCTGTGTACTTGTTGTTTGGTCGCCAAGTCCTATCCACTTTACAACCCCATGGATGGTAGCCCACCAGGCTCCTCTGTCCATGTGATTTCCCAGGTAAGAAAACTGGAGTGGGTTGCCATTTCCTTCTCCAGGGGATCTTCCCACCCCAGGGTTCGAACTCACATCTCCTGCATTGGCAGGCAGATTCTTTACCAGGTCACCAGGGAAGCCCTGCAAAGACACAAAACCACATGTTAGCCAGATCAATCTGGGGGACACATGTTCCATTCTCCAGAGTATTTAATGCAGAAGTTCTCAGTGTACAACTTCTTAGTGATATACTATGAAACATGCTGTGAATGACGCTTCTTCAGAAAACACATACCACGCCCCAGAGATAAATATCACTAAAGGTGAACTTGGATAGATGTGGACACAACCAAACTGGACTCAAGCAAAACCCGTGGGATTTGCATTCAGCCCGAATTCTGTAAGTGACCACAGGAATGGCAGGAGATGTGACCCAGGAAATTAATTCTGGATGCACAGCATCTGCCTCATTTCAGAATGACAGTGGGGATGGATGTTCAGCTCTTTATTCCCAGTATTTCTGGAAAGGTTTGAATGGCACAAGCACATGCTTCCACACTGTTTTTATTTCTAACTCGTTTGCCTATTGGACTGATTCCTTGTGGAAAGGAAATAAAACAACATAATTAACACAAAACCTCTATCCTAAGCTCCTGGAAGCCAAATGAAACACAGAGTCTTGTAAGTTAAAATGTGCCCCTCTCAGCTATGAATTCAGGGGGAAAAGTGCACTAAAACTGTAACACTTTCAATTATAGGCCTTCAACATTTGAAAATTCCTCAGGGATCCTCGTCAAGCAAACCTAATGATTTTCTCCTGTTACTATTACCAACCCACTGAATTTAGAAGGAGGGAAGTGAGCATATTGGGATCTAGGAAAGGCCATCATAAATTATAGAGACAGAGACTTGCAAGATGAAAAGAAATATTGCAACCAAGAAAAAATAAGAAAAACTGGTTGTTAGAGTCTGAAATTATGTCTCACACTAAATTCACATGTTGAAATCCTAATCCCAGTATGATGGGATTAGGAGGTGGAGACTTTGGGAGGTGATTAGGTTTTGAGGGTGGAGCCCTCAGGAATGGGCTTAGTGCCTGATAAGAGACCCCAGACCTCCTTCACCCCTTCTGCCATGTGAGGTCACAGTGAGCAGATGGTATCTATGAATCAGGAATCAAGTCCCCAGACACTGAGCCTGCCAGCAACTTGATCTTGGGCTTCCAGCCACCATAATTGGAAATCAATCTCTGTTGTTTATAAACCACCCAGTCTCTGTTTTTTGTTTGTTTGCTTGTTGTTGTTATTGTTTTTTTATAGCAGACCAAGCAGACTAAGATACTTGTGGTTCACAGAGGCAGAACTTACAGTCAGCTCTCTCTTGCCTTTCCCCAGATAAAGGCATAAGAGTTGGAGGAGTCTTTGTTCAATATTGTAATCATTGCTGGAAGAACTCATGATGTGATGGTAACTCACCATTCACCGATGCTGGAAACACCAGCTTATCTTAAATAAGAGGGAATCATCTTGAAGAATCAGAGGATGAGAAGGGATTTGTGAAGGAGAAGATGAGTCCAAATGAGTCTTGAGACCATTCCCAAGGGTACCAAGACATTGCTGGCTGAGCTGTCTTATAATGAACATACTCATCAGACTCTGAAAGTGTTACCAAACACCTCAAGTGGTTGACTGTTTTTAATAGTATATTTATGTTCACTTTTGAGGCAAATGATAAATGCTCAGAGTAAATCACCAAAGTGTGCCAAGTTCCTGTGTCAGTCTCCTGTCTGGGACACAGACTCTTGCCTCTGTCTCCATGGATAGGCACTTTGACCAGATTCCCAGCCCTGAGATGAGGACCCAACCCACTTCTCCTGAGTACTTACTATCAGGATGTATGATGCTACGGGCAGGGGTCAAAGACCACCATCACCTCCAGATCAAACAAGAGACTGTCTTAAAGCTTTGTTTTTAATTTTTGGCTGCACTGGGTCTTCACTGTTACACAAAGACTTCTTTCTCTAGTTGTGCTGAGCAGAAATACTCACTAGTTACCGTGCCTGGGCTCCTCATCATGGTGGCTGGCTTCTCTTGTTGCAGAGCACAGGCTGTAGGGCACAGTGACTTTGGCAGTTGCGGCTCCAGGACTCTAGAGCTCAGGTTCAGTAGTCGTGGGGCACGGGTTTAGTTGTCCTGAGGTATGTGGAATTGTCCCAGACCAGGGACTGAACCCGTGTCCCCTGCATTGGCAGGCAGACTGTTAACCACTGGACCCCCAGGGAAGTCCAAGATGCCATCTTGATGGCTGCATCTCTTGAGTTTTCTTGTACCTTCATAATCATGAATTCCTCTACTCCACCCTACTTGCTCACTCACATGTGTGATGCCAAGTAAAATCACAGGAATCACAGACTTGTGGGAATCTCAGGGGACTGCTTCTCAGTAAGTCCACTCCTTCTGTGGACTTACTGGCCTGACTGTGGACAAGAGGTAAAATTGAAGTCTGTGACAATGGAGAGCACAAGACATGGTGATTAATCATCAGTGCATGGCACAGATAACCACTTCCCTCCCTCTTATCTCCCATGGAGCCCCTCAGGCTCAGGGCATGATTGATCTGTAATTCATCATGATGGTTCCATTGAGATTAACTAGCCCGAGGATGACACTGCAGACGTGCGAACATGTGGGGAGAAACAGAAAACAGAGCGAATCTAAGGGTGTTGAATATTGCCCATGTGCGTGAGCAGAGGGACAGTCCGAGCCCATCCACCCAGGACATCATTTTAGCAACACCCTCAGCAGATGGGAGAGAAATATGAAGGCATTTCCAAAGGGGCCTTCTTCCAGCAGGAAGTTGTCATGAAAAATAGTTCAGAAGCATCCAATCTGTAAGGGAAAGAGTGGGGTAAAAGTCTTAGGATAAAAGGCACAGAAATATTTGATAAAAGACTCAGAAAAAAAAAAAAAAGATGAAGAAGTCAGTCGTGATTTCCTATGGTTGCTTTGGAAACCAAAACATCCTGAGGTTGGGGAAAAGAGGAAACAAGTTTTATCTGTGTGGAGTTTGGGTTGTTATTTTTGGTGCACCTTGGCTTTCCTTGTTCTGAGGTTTCTTTCGTCTAGAAATTACATAATGAAGGAGGGAAAGAAAAGAGACACCTGTGTACCTCCTGGAGGGGCTATGGGGTCAGGAAAGAACAAAGGCTTTAGAAGGCAGTAACTACCCACAATCAGCTGGGGCAAAACTGGGGAGTTTATTCACTAGTCGATGGCCTCAGATTCACCTGAATCCTGGTGCTCAAACTATGTCATCAGAAGTATATGTCTCTTCCCTCTGCTTGGACTTCCCTTGTAGCTCAGCTGGTAAAGAATCTGCCTGCAATGCAGGAGACCTGGGTTCGATCCCTGGGTTGGAAAGATTCCCTGGAGAAGAGAAAGGCTACCCCCTCCAGTATTCTATCCTGGAGAATTCCATGGACTGTATAGTCCATGGGGTTGTGACTTTCACTGACTCCTTCTGCTTGTCTTCCTTCTGTGATAGCTCAGCCTATAGGAGAACTTTCCTGGGCAGGCAGCCAAGTGGTGGCTGTAAAAGCTTGAGGCTTCCTTTCTGTCCACTGAGCACGCCCATCCTGGATACAGTCCCTGGTTCTGATTGCCCGGGCGGTGGGGCAGGCAGCCACTTCAACCACAGGAAATGACTGTGGAGGATGGTTCTCAAGAGGTGCTGAGGCGGGCTGCCAAGTAATGCTGATGCTGGGGAACTGGTCAACCCCAGGGTCTCCTTGCTGGGCTCTTCCTTCTCCTGTGGCAAAAGAGGGGAAAGCGAAGCAAAGAGGATAGAGGGGAGGAAATGAACAGAGGAGAGGGTGAGGGGACGGGAGAGGGGATGGGAAGGGGGATGGGAGGGGTGGGGAGCGGGGGAGGAAATGAAAAGGGGAGGGGCGGGGGGGGGGAGGAGAAGGGGAGGAGAGGAGAGAGGGAAGAGGGAAGGAGATATGACACATTTCAAACCAGAGTTGTAAATACAGTGACATGTCTTCTAATTTAATATTAAGCAGTTTTGAGCTTTGAAAACACAAAGGCATGATGCAGTGTAACTGTGCTATTTACATGATTTTTAACAGACTAGTAAATACTTTCATTCACCAGTCTCTTTGGAAAGTGACATCTCCTTAGTAACAGGAGGTTAGAAGGCAAGCGGATGGAGCCTCCCTTCAGTTCAGCCTGTGACTCCCTGGTGATGCCCCACAACCTCACTATCTCCTGTTGTAATAATGTCAAGATTCTGAATTTGATGTCCTTGATTAAAGTCCAGCCCTGCCAACAGCCCTCTCTCCTCCCACCCCAAACAGGGCTTGAGGGAACTGAGGTACCAACTACACATTTTCATCCTAAGAATTAGCAGATTGGAGACTATTTTAATAGAACTTGGAGCATCCAGCAGAAATAATGCTGTCCCTAATGTTCCTTTCATTTTCCTTTTTCTTAAAATCCCTCCCTCCCTTCCATCTTTCCTTCTTCCTCTCTGTGTTACACTGTGTTACACTCTCGTCGTCTCTTCTGAACACAGGCATGGGTGACAGGGCGATTCCCACACCCACAAGCCTCCCAGAAGCACAGGACCATCCACCTGCTCCAGGGCGAGAGGCAGGGACCACCATGTTCCCCCTTCCCGTCCTCATCCAAGAGGAGGCAGCTGGGTCTCTGGGTCCTGAGACCCCATGTCCTCAGAGATGACTGAACTGGACCCGTCTGTCTGCTCATCAGCACAGTGTGGGTGGGGACTCTGACCCTCATGTCAGTGGCCTCTCTCAGCTCTGAACTGAAAGGAGTGCAGCCTGGGACCACCGTAATAGACCAGGGTTCTGGCCAGGCCGTCAGCAATTGTTTCTGCCTCTCACCTCCGTTCGTCTTATGGGGACTGGATGGGGCAGGTGGGGAGGGGGCTGTGCCTTCATCTCAAGTTCTTGTTGGCACCTTTGGAGGACAGGAGGGGAAGGGGACCCCACTGGAAAATTGATGGCAAAGACTTCTTTATTAGCTTTGTTCTTGTCCATCCTGAGGAGTCCTAGAGACTACAAGGGGCCCCCTTCCTGCCTCAGAGTGGGGCTGAGCAATTGATGCCAGGCACTCTCCCATTTGGGGTGAAGCCTCCAATACAGGAGCCCCAGGTTTGATCCCTGGGTCGGGAAGATCTCTTGGAGAAGGGAATGGCAACCCACTCCAGTATTCTTGCCTGAAGAATCCCATGGACAGAGGAGGGTCAGAAAGAGTCGGACATGACTGAGCGACTAACACTTTCACTTTTCACTCCCTGGTGCTGTCTGAGGTGTTGAGGGTGGAGCTGACATGCGGGGATGGGGTCAGGACCTCCTCATCCTCTAGTATCACGCTGTCCTCTATAGCCACTGGCCTGGATGGATTCCTGATGGTCCCGAGACCCTGGCTCTCAGCTCAGTCCTGTGTCCTCGATGGCCACTGACTCCCAGTGCTACTTCCCCTGGATGGACAGATGCTGCCTCAGCTTCTGTCTGTCCCCCTCTCCCCTGGCATCCTTCACCCATCACTGTCCCTTCCCCCTCCCCCACCCCACAAGCACCACGAGCCTCAATGGACCCAGTTGAACTGAGCTGGGAGACTTCGTGGGACTCACCCTGCCCTGGTCTCTATGCTGAGGGGCACCCATTTCTCACAGCCCATAATTCAAGGTCACGAGACTCTGACCTGCCAGCTCCATCCAGCCTGTGTGATTTTGTCCACACAGTGTTTGAGGGGAAACTGGATTAGGTGTCAGTACTTAGCATCTGGTTTTCCTTGGGCTGCTGTAAGACCTGGCACCCTACAGAGCCAGGTCTGTAAGAGCTCTGTAAGACCCTACAGAGCGCTGGGCCAGGATCTAGCAAGCCTGCAGCCTCCATCCATCTTCCCATCACTTTTCCCTTAATTAATTTCATCAGAGGCTCTTGAGCTGTGTCCTTAGTTCTGATGGGTTAGGATTGGCTCTGGGCCTAAGTACATTCAGTCTGCCAGCGGCTGGGCTCTCTACCTGCAGTTACTAATTAGGAAGGAGCTGGAGGCTGGCCCAAGGCATGGGGAGGTCACACTGTAGGGAGAGGCTCTCAGGAAGTCAGGTTCCTTGCATGTTTCCTCCCTGCCCTTACCCTGACCCTCAGCCCACCCGAAGCTGGGGGCAGAGACGCCAGAGAACACCTTCCACTGACTGATCTTCCGATGCCAGGCCCAGTGTGAGCCAGTATGCGCTGGATGGAGGTGGATGAAAATACATCCCATCTTCTGAAAAGTCCATGAGGAAGTCAGGAGAGGACAGCACTGATGAACACCCAAGAGTTTCAATACCATCATACACGAACAGAACAGAACAGCTCACATACTCCAGAACAGAAGAAATGTGTGTGCTTCATTTTCTTCTGTGATGCTAGCTGATTCTTTCAGGAGCTCGTGTTCAGCAGGAAGGTGGAGTTTAATCAGCCAGTTCTGGATCCCACCTTCCTCTGAGGCCATATCTTGGTTCCAGGAGGATGAGTTACATAGTGTCCAGATACCAGAAATTGCACCAGTCAGGGCAGGCTGTGCTGTGCTGCAATAACAAGTAACCCCCAAGATGTCAGTAGTTTCATTCATTTGGTTTTGGGTTTTTTTTCCTTGCACATGCTTCATGCCTTTTATAGGAATCAGGAGGCTCCACCCATTAGAGTAAAAATCCTAGTGAAGAAAGCAGTCTGATCCCCTTGAAAAGTTTCTATTTTCAAGGACAGAGAAAGCTTGAATTGCAAAAAGCGTATTTCCGTAAATATGGGAGCAAAATACCCAAATTTTATGGACAATATCATTAAGTATCTCAGTGAACTCTGGGAGTTGGTGATGGACAGGGAGGCCTGTGGGATTCATGGGGTTGCAAAGAGTCGGACACGACTGAGCAACTGAACTGATCTGATCTGATCTCACTTTCAGAAAAAAAAGGGCATGAGTATTGGGGTGAATCAATAGTAAAAATTATTATATGAATTAGTATCTTACTTAACACGCACGTGGTCATATCTCATTTAATCTTACCACCTAATGAAGACGGTACCCACCACTAGTTTCCATAATGAGAACATTGGCCCAGAGAGGTTCAGCCAGTTCACCGAGGCTGCACAGCTGTTCCGGGTGATCCTGGGAAGGGAGCCAGGTGTCATTTGACTCCAAAGCCAGGATTTCCCCTCTGTCTCTCCATCCCGTCTCCACACTGCTCGTTCTACCGCCTGTGAAATTTCTCTTAACGACACACACTCACCCAGTCTCTGTGGCTCCTGCAGTTTCTTTCAGAGAAAGCAAAGGGTTGGCTCTGCCCTCTCCTCAGACAGACCCTCTGCTTCCGGCCCCATGGGTCAGCCCCTGCTGTATGAAGACAGGAGGCAGGGGAAGACATGGCAAAGGAGCTTCCAGAATTGTCTTTGGGATGTTAGGGAAATGTGGCAGCTGTGAATTCAAGTACAGATCCTCCCTGTCTTTGCTTTTTTTTTTTTTTAACTGATGAGCACTTGGCAAAGTTCTGCTTATTCTGCTACCACTGCCAAGGGGAAAGAGGATACCTTGTACCGAAGTTACCGTGTACATGGGGGAACTTCTCTGTAGGACAAATCTCTAGCACCACACCTGGCACTGAGTCAGTCCTTGATAAATACACATCGTTTGGGTGAGTTTTTCTAAGTCTAGCTGTGATTGCAGGCTCACACATGCAGTTACTTATTTTAGATGGGTCTGTTGCAGTCTCCTTATTCTCATCCCTCATCTTCCCCATTCTTGCATCATCACAGCACAGCCCCATCATCATCACCATCATCACTATCCTCACAGTTAACATCTGTTGGGCACTGCGGTTTAATTGTGTGCACACTGGGCTGGGTTAAGAACTTGGCATGCATCATCTTATTAAATCTTCCCAATAGTTGCGTGTTGAATGAGAGAGCTCATTAACTCACTAATGATCAATAATGATCTTAAGACTTGGTTTTGAAAGGAACCTCTGAAAGTGAAAGTCACTCAGTCATATCTGTCTCTTTGTAACCCCTTGGACTATACAGCCCATGGAATTCTCCAGGCCAGAATACTGGAGTAGGTAACCTTTCCCTTCTCCAGGGGATCTTCCCAACCCAGGGATCGAACCAGGTCTCCCACATTGCAGGCGGATTCTTTACCAGCCGAGCCACAGGGGAAGCCCAAGAATACTGGCGTGGGTATACTAAGACTTGGCTTAGTTATCTTAAATACTGTCCATCTGATGATTCTTCCTCCTCCATCTTCTTCCCACTAGCATTCATTGAGTGCTTATTGTTTACCAAGAATGATAAACTACTTAATTCTTGCAGTGACATTTGTGGTAAAGACTGTTGTCATCCTCATTTTACAGATGAAGCAGCTGAGCCTCAGAGAGGTAAACTGACATGCCCAACGTCACTCAGCTCTGGATTAGCAGAGCCTGGTCCACATTTGGATAGGTAGGACCATTTCATGGCCTCCCAGATACACAGGCCCTTGACGTCTGGACCTGGCCGCTCATCCTGACACAGATTATCTTCCAAGTATCTGGAGACACAGATGGTAGGAGGGTAGTGGGGCAAATTCATGGTCATCAAATCCTATTATGGAAGAATTTTGCATTTGTTTGTGGTTAGAACAAGGGAAAATGTGTCTGGGTTCCAGATATACTCTGACTTGGCACAAAGCTGGCTGTTACTCAGACTAATCTATGAGGCACATTGCCAGAAAGCTCTGTTTTCCATTTCCCTTTCATTGCAATTTCAAAATTTTAATTAAGGTAGGACTTGCGAGAGTCTAAAATTGTCCTCACCACAAAGGACGGATGGTGTTCTAGATGGAGAGAACAGGAGAGATTGAATTCCAGGTGGAGATAAAATAAATCTCCATGAGAGATGCTTGGCTGACCCTAAAATCATTCCCGTTTTCCAGCAGCTCTAGCAGAAGCCTGGAGAGCAGTTGCAGTTAGTGGTCCTGCCCCTCCCCAGCAGTCCTGATGACCTGATGCTCTGCAAATCCCTGGGCTTCATCACCCAGGGTCTCTACTCTGCAGGAGCCAAACAAGCTGGATCAGTGAATGCTCAATGTCAATACTCATGAAGAATGGAGGCCGGCTCCTCCTGGCTTCTCTGCTTTGCTCTAGAGATCTCAGCACTCTCGGGGCTTAGTCACAGTACTTACAGAGCCTGTAGCTGGGTCGATGCTCACTGCACCCTGGGAGTGTCCACTTGATGGAGTCCTCGGGTTATGTTCCCCAGGAGCCGGGTCTTAGGGATGTGAGCTTCCACATGGAGTAGACACCTGTGATCTCGGTTCTTTGCACACCCATCAGCCCTGCTCCTGGATCTGGTCTCTTCACACTGGATTCTGAGTGCAGATGCCTACTGGTTCTTCACCTAGTGCTGGGATTCCTGAGCTCCTCACTGGCTATCAGGTTGGAGAAGCTATTTATTAATGATTTCCTGAGACAGAGGGGCATCATTTCATTGACCAACAGGCAATTGTCAATCAAGCTGTTATTAAAATAACATAACACCAAAAATCCTTTTATGTTAAGTAATAGAACAGTGGGCAAATTCTAGAAACTGAAATTGAACCATAAAATACATGTGTACTGAAAAAAATTACTGAGAGGCAATAGAAAAACTGACATTTTATTGTGCTATCCTCTTTGTATTTTGGATACCTTTCTCCTGACTTCCCCAGACTTCCTGTAAAGAGTTGTCCTGTCTTACATGTAAAGCAGGAGCCTTGCAGAGTCAGGCCAGCTCCCCAGGAAGGTGATTAATTACAGCTGATAGTCAGGAAGGCCTGTGGACCTGACTCTGTCACCAGAGTCCCTGGAGCCAGGAGCTTCCTTCCAGACTCCTTCTCCTCCCCCTCACCCCCTTCCCTCTCTGCCCCTCCTCCCTCTCCTCCTCCCCCTGCCAGGAGACCA
The DNA here is from genome assembly GCF_019923935.1 of Bubalus bubalis. Taxonomy (NCBI): domain Eukaryota; kingdom Metazoa; phylum Chordata; class Mammalia; order Artiodactyla; family Bovidae; genus Bubalus; species Bubalus bubalis. The sequence goes on along the minus strand of NC_059173.1, from coordinate 26,748,868 downwards.
GCTGTGATTCCCCAGGCACATCATCTGGCAGACAGGAGCCTTGGCCCCTGAGGCACAACTAACCCCAAGTACTGACTCAGGGGTTTCTTTTGTCTCCCTCCTTCTTCCAGGGATGTGAGAGATGCAGTGTCCTGATCAGGACCCCTTCTTCTTGACCACCCTATGGAGGGGAGGGTCAGTGAGTGAAAACGGACCCTTTGCTGACTCTTCTTCCCCTTTCCCTGCAGGGGAGCAGGGGGGAGGCTGTGCTCAGGGCACTGATTGGACCGGAGGCCCTGGGGATGCACCTGCCAATTTCCCAGCAGCCAGAATTGGGTTGTTTTCAGAAATAAGCCAGATTCTTAGTCAAGATCTTCAAAGTCCATGTGGGTGTACAGAAGGCTTGGGGGTGGAGGTGAGTTTCCGATGTGTGCTTTCCAAAACAAACTCCCCAGACAGCTGGAGCAGGAACACTGCCTCTCTGCCTCCCTGTCTGAGATTCACTTTAGCTCATAAAAGCCTCTGAGCTGCACAGCGTCCTCTAGAAGAGAAAGAGGAAAGTTTCTTATGATCAGACCAGAGGTCTCAGAGCTGTTTTTGAATAGAGGGCCTTTTCTTTGTGGGATGACTGGAAGCTCTGGGAAATGCTGATCCATAGCAAGTTTTAAAAACTTTATTCTTGGTATGAGAGCTCTCTTCCAACTCCCAGTCCCCAGACAGACTCTAACATGGAAGTGAAAAACACCAGGAAAACTTGATTTATTCAATCTCAAGTGACAGAAACACAGCTGAAGTAGATTCTGCAGAAGCAAGAATTTGTTGCCTCATATAACCAGTCCATTCTAAAGGAGATCGGTCCTGGGTGTTCTTTGGAAGGAATGATGCTAAAGCTGAAACTCCAGTACTTTGGCCACCTCATGTGAAGAGTTGACTCATTGGAAAAGACTCTGATACTGGGAGGGATTGGGGGCACGAGGAGAAGGGGACGACAGAGGATGAGATGGCTGGATGGCATCACTGACTCAATGGATGTGAGTCTCAGTGAACTCCGGGAGTTGGTGGTGGACAGGGAGGCCTGGCGTGCTGCGATTCATGGGGTCGCAAAGAGTCGGACACGACTGAGCGACTGAACTGAACTGATAACAGAAGCATCCAGAGTGATGGCTTCAGGTGTGGCTTGATCTAGGGGCTCAAGTGACAGTCTCAGGATCTTGTCTTCTTTTCTCCATCTCATGTATCAGATTTCTCCATGTGTGCTTTGTCACTTTGCATGTGGCACCAAGATAGCTGCCTGGGTCCCAGTCTCAGTAGCATCTGAGTCTTCTTAGAAGCTCAGCATTTTTCTTTCTTAACAGTTACACTGAACAATTGAAAACTGCATCCCACTGGTGCACTCACTGCTCCATGCCCATCCCGGGGGTGATCTCTGGCAGGGGAATTTGATGATATAGTTATCCAGGCTTGGGTCACATCACCTTCTTAGATCAGGAGGGGAACAAGCCCCCTGACCACATGGAATGATGGAAGTGATGGTTCACCAAGGAAAATGCAGGTCGGTTCCTAGAAGGAGGTGGACCATGTGTAGACCCAGCAACACCAACAAACACCCGTCACCCCTCAAGCTCCAGTCTGGTCTGCTCCTTCCTCCCTCCTCGGGCCTCTTATGGGCTGGTCTCCCTCCTCCCCTCACTGCAGGGTCATCCGTACTGACTCGGGTGCATCATTTCATTATCCTCACGTGGGGCGTGTGTGGTACCTATGAGATTAGACTCTGAGCTCTCGGGAGGGCTGTGTCTTATCTCACTATGCTCTGTGACCCCAGCTCTTGGCACATGTGTCTGTATCTGTCAAGTGTCAAGTCTGTGCTTCGAGAATGAAGGGAAGACTGACTGGAGAGAAGCCTGAGTCAGTCAACACGCTTTTCTGCTCTGATGTTTTGTGGGTTCTCCTGTTGTGGTCTGTATCCTGTCTGTGCCATCTGCCTGGGACAGCTGCAGAGAGGATGTGAGGTCAGACAAGAGGATTAAGCCTCTGAACTGTCACGACTGCCACGGATGAAGTCAGCTCAGGGTCTGAGGGTCCATTGCCTTGGTCAGTGCATCGTTCCACATGGGGATGAGTGGGGAATATTCAAGGCTGGTTTTGTTTTTGTTTTTAGCTTGTTTGCTTTTTACAAGCCCTGGGCAGTAAGGACCAGAAGGACTGAGAGACAATTCCAGCTCAGCTCCCCCAGGCACACACATCTGATCATACACAGTTTTGTGACCCTGTCACTGATTTGGGGTTTGACATGGTGCCTGGTTTGATAAAATAGAATTACAATTCTAAATTACAATTCCCATTGATTTTTACAAGAGAGTATAGATTTATATGGTCCAAGACCACTTGCTGCCACTTGGAAATTACAGATCGTGAATCCATAGTTGAACCAGAATGGGGATTTGGTTGGAGCTAGAAGCCTAAGATAGGTTTCCAAGTTCCAAAGAGATTATTTCCCTTCCTTACAAGAAACTAAAAAACGATTTACTTCAATGTCTTTAGGAAGGTACTCCTCCACTGCAACCAGGCTGAGGAGGCACTGAGTGAAAATGTGAAAAGAAGGCGTCATCAGGAGTGTCTAAGAAGAGAAAGGGAGTTGAACAATTGTTACTGCTTCAGCCTGAGATAATTTTTCAGCTGAATTGCTAAAATAGGAAGAATCTGGCCTTTTCTACTTTAGGAAAACAATGTTCTGGAGATGAAGCTTTTAAAGAAAATGCTATCTGAATGTGTATTGAAACAAGAATAATTAAACAGCCATTGTTCTGGCCCATTCCTTGCATGTCTGGAAGGTTTCTGAAGTTGAGGCTCTAATTAAAAGAAAATTTTTCTTCTCAGATGCATCTCAGTGGTATTGTTCTGTTTTATCCCGTGGGGAGCTTGCGGGTGCCAGGCCGCCCACAGCAAGAATGTCTGGACTCTGGGGTCTGTGTCTGATGTGAGCCTGGAGCGAGGCAGCCCCAGCAAATGTCCGGAGGGGCACTGAGTGTCTGGTGGGGACAGGGGATCTGAGGACGCTCGTCCACTTCACACTGCATGACAACAGTGGAAAGCACAGGCTTCCTCCTGCAGAGTCGTCACCCTCTCATGGAGCCGTGGTCAGAGCTGCCCCTCTGCAGAGGGACCAGCGGACTCGCCGTGTGTTTCCATGGGAGATGCCCCAACCTCAGAACACGAGGCTGTTCTCCAGGGTGTGGGTTCCAGGCAGGAATGAGCCTCTTACAGGCGCTGTCATGTGTCTGAGGGCACTTGATGTTTCCTAGCCCAGGAGGTCTCAGGGGAGGACTGGGGCCAGAAAGGCAGGTGCAGGAGCGAGCGTGGACTTGAGTTCCCCTGACCTCCCTGGGCTCCTCCTCATCTGGGTGGGTGTCATCACAGTGCCTGCCTCTGGGGGCGCTGTGGGGTTACAGGGGATGATGTGCCTCCTGGGTTTGCCGAGCTATGAAGGGGGCTGTGCTCCGTGAGCAGATGTGAGGGAGTGACCAGGTGGCAACCACGTCCTGAGTCAGTGAGGATGCGCTGTGCACCTGGTCAGATCCCGGCGGGTGTGCCAGGCCCCCGGGGCTGCCCCCGGATCCAGGGCGGGGACGTGCCCTAGGGACCCCCCGGGCTCTGGGTGGTTCTGTGGCTCTGGAGAGAAATGAGGTAGTAGAGGGGCTGGCGGTCCTGCCTGAGCCCCTGGACTCACGTCTCATAAGCTCTCGAAGGTCAAGGGCAATTTTGTTTCAGACCAAATCCTCCACCATCTTCCCCGTCCAGAATCCTCTTTAGCAGTCGGCCCAGCCACCTGCCTCATGTCCACCTCCTCCTGCAGTTTCCTCCAGCTGTGAGATGCGGGGGAGCTGCCAGCAGCCTGCGGACAGCCTCAGGGAGTCGGGATGGTTGTGACGTGATGTGGGTTGATTCATTCACGGACAGGGATTCGGTTACTCTGGGTGCATGACTGCTGCTTCTAGAGAATCTGAGATGATGAGGGTCATGTGCTCTCACTCAAACTTCCCAGACTATGAGGAAGCCAGGTTCAGACCAAGCCCAACCCGCAGGTGGCCGTGTATTACACACACTTACAGGGAGGCCAACACTGAAAGCACAGGTCAAGCCCTCCTGAAAGCCCGTGAGCACCCCATGTCTCTTTGCTGGGACTTGATCCAGCCTCACCAGCAGGAAGGGTCTACCTGACATCCCAGAGGCAGGACCTTTACTTCCTACTTGGTACCAGCCCACAGCATCCTCTGATCCACGAGATGGATGGAAGACTGTGTAGGAACCCTGGGAAGAGACCACCTGGCCTGCTGGTCCCTTTACCTGGACCTATCATATTGGGGAAGGTGTCTCCAGAATACATTACCCAGGCCCCTGGGAACCAGCAAGAAGGTCACAAGGCCTGTGATGCTAGTTAACAAGCTAGACATTTCACCCAAACAAACCCATTTCTGGGTTCCCTGTGCTGAGAAAATAATACCCATGGTGTTGATCGACATAACGCTGCAGTAGGCTCTTGTAGTAGCTACTTTGGACTGAGGGAATGGGTATAAACTCCCCAACCTGGGTTCAAATCTCCAAGACAGCAAGTGGAGACAGGCAACTGGTAGAGCCTCATTGAAGACTTCTGTTGGCCAATGTTCCCTGTTTTGTTTTTTTTTAAATAGTTGTTTCAGAAATCTAAATTGTATTTTTTAAACTTATTATTTTGTATTTGTTTTTAGCCAATTAAAAATGTTGTGATAGCTTCAGGTGGACAGCAAAGGGACTCAACCATACATATCCATGTATCCATTCTTCCCCAAACCTCCCTCCCATCCAGGCTGCCACATAACATTGAGCAGAGTTCCCTGTGCTATACAGTGGGTCCTTGTTGATTACCCATTTTAAATATAGCAGTGTGGCAGGTTTTCTGTTGACCAGTCCCACCATGGTGGCTGATCTTTGATTCCCGTGCCCTGGCAGCTGTCCTTGGATGCTGAGCCGCTGTCTGGGGATGGACTGTGAACAAGGACCACTTCCTGGGGGGAGGAGTCTCAGACAAGCTGGAGGAGCCCAGGAGCCAAGCAGGGCAGAGCAGAGCATGCACATCTGCTCTATGAAGGAAGTCCCCTTCTAGGAAGGGCTGCCAGATCGGGGAAGGGACAGGGCTGTGGTCTCTGCTGTCCGTCCTCTTCATGAACTCCGAGCTCTGCGCACAGGCTTGATTCTTCAGTTAATTGCTTCCAGCTGCAGGAGGTGGCACGTTATTGTGGTGATGTGTCCCTGAGCTTTCAGTCCTGGCTGTCCCCTGTCCCAGAGCTGCGTGAGGCCTGTCTAGTCACGTTACACCCAGCCTTTCACAGGATGAGACGCCCCCGTGAGTGACCCGGCGGGCACCTTCTCCTCCTGCTCCTGGGGTCAAGGAGGACCCTTTACCTTGTCACCCAAATGGAGACACAGGCTCAGACAGACTCCAGTCTTCCCTGACAATTAAAGCATGGACAGTGGGCAGGGGTGGAAGGGAAGTAGCTAAGTGTGTAAGTCCCCCATCCCTTCTCTCTTTGTGCACTGACCTAACCCCTAAGCTGTGGAGGGTCCAGCAGCATTGCCCCCTCCCAGACGCTCCGGGTGATCTGAATGTTTCATCTGACTTTGGTCAGTGACAGCAGGGATCCGAGGCTGCCCTGCCTGGATCCCTCCTCCCCACCCACCGTAGGTCTGGTTGCAGCAGGATCCCCGCGTCCCAGGTCCTCCAGGATCACTGGAGCCCTGCTGGCCTTCCTGAGGGGGCGTTACCTCCAGTCCACCCCACCTGCTCACAAGGGGTTAGCACCCATCCCCTGGGACCACCACCCTGGGCTCCTCTGCAGAGGGGTCAGCAGCTGATGGGCTCCCACCTCTAGAGGCATGTGTCGTCCTCATCCTGGGGTCCAGATACTGAGCAAAAGGGACCCTCTATAAACAGTGTATGGACCAATAACAAAAGGCACTGGTGTGCCCACCCCCCTCCCACATTTTACTCCTGCAGAGACACAGGGGCTGCATCCTCCAGAGTTTGCAATTTCTTCTTATTTTCCCTGTGTGCATGTGATGGTCTGATCCCCCAAGTACTGCTATAAATGCAGCTCACATCACTTGATATATCTTCATTTTCACATGTGTGCTTATGATTCATACTTGTGTGTGTTTGATATTATGTATGTGTGGATTCAATCTTCCTGAGACTTCCTCTTTGACTCATGGCTTGTTTAGAAATGTGTTGTTCAATTTCCAAATATTCAGGCATTTTTCCAGATATTGATTTCTAGTTTAATTCCATAATGGTTCAAGAATGTATTTTCGTGATTGACAGGCTCTAATTTTTACGGTCCGGATGCGGTCTAACTCAGTAAACATTCTGCGTGTGCCTGGGAATGACTGTGCCCTGCAGTCCCTGTGCAGAGTGTTCTAGACAGTCTGTTGGGTTGAGTTTCTTGGTAGCGCTGTTTGAGTCATCAGTAGCCTTACTGATTTCCTGTCTCCTTGCTTTACGGTGGCTGGAAGTGGAGTGATGAAGTCTCCTCCTCTAACTGTGGATTTGTCAAGTTTTGCTTTCAGTTCTATTGGTTTTCACTTGGTGTGATTGGAGGTTGTGTTGTTAGGCGCACAGCTGTTTAGAACTGTTTTGTCTTCTTGAACGAGCACTCCCTTGTATCATCCTATAACAGCCCGCTCATTCCTGGACATCATCCTTGTCCTGAAGTCCACTTTGCCTGAAATCAGGATATTTACTCCAGCTTTCTTTTATTTGCCATTTGCATGGTATACCTTCATCTTTCCTCTTACCCCTAATGTAACCAAAAGTGAGGTCTGGCTTCTCGCTGCTCAAAGGCCAATGAAGAGGCAAGGTTGGTGGAGAGACAATTTTGCTCTATTTGGACACAGGCAACTCCTGTTCAAAGGCCAACTTCCTCCCACCCCACTACACACACATCACTGACAAGAGGTGGGCAAGAGCTTTTATAGTCTGAGGGAGGAGGCAACATGTAGAACCAGCACAGTCAGCTCTGACAGTCATCTTGAAGTTGGTGATCGGTGGTCTGACCAGAGCCATCTTGATTGTCTTAAGTACAGTTAGTCTTCAGTTCCAGGGTCAGCTTGTTCCCATTTCCTTGAGGCCAGTTCTCTGAATTGTGGCAGCTTATGTCATGGCTACAGTCTGGTCATCCTGTAATTAACTCCTTCCACCTGGTGGGGGTTTTAGTATCTATAAGACAACTTACAGGATATGGCTCAGAGTGTTATCTATAGCCCTCAAGAAGGAATTGGACTTCCCTGGTGACTCAGACAGTAAAGCATCTGGCTGCAATGCAGAAGACCCGGGTTCGATCCCTGGGTCAGGGAGATCCCCTGGAGAAGGCAATGGCACCCCACTCCAGTACTCTTGCCTGGAGAATCCCGTGGACAGAGGAGCCTGGTAGGCTACAGTCTGTGGGGTCACAAAGAGTCAGACACGACTGAGTGACTTCACTTTCAAGGAGGAGCTAAAGGTCCTTGACTATGCTTAATGACTTAACCATTAATGTTTTGACTGCTTTCCTTTGCTTTTGCATTTTCTTACTTCTCTTATTAAGCTTATTCTCCCACTAAAGTTCTTCCACAGACACAAGGCAGGCCAAGGACATGGTGGGGAGAAGTAAGAAAATGGGTCTTGTTTTTATGTTTAAAGTGGGTTTTGTGCTGACCATTTATGGATGGTTCTTGCTTATTTTTATCCAAACTGAAATTTGTGTTAGCTGCTCAGTTTTGACTACTCACATGAAAATGATTATTGATGGAGTGCGATTCACATTGGCCACCTTGATAGTTGTTTTCTGTCTGTTCCCTTTATTCTGTGTTTCTCTTTTACTGGTTTTCTGCTTTCTCTGAGTTATAATCTGTTTATTATTTCCTTTTATCACCTAACAATTGACTTATTGTTTATACCTCATTTAAAAACATTTTTGGTGGTTGAAGTATGGTTTGCAATATTCATTGTTAAATAATCTGTGTACACCATCAAATAGTATAACTCTGCCCCCGCTGCCACATGAGGTCTTTACCACCCTCTGCCCCAACTTCTCTCTGCCATCCCTGGTCCATTATCCTCCTGTGTTCCAACTTTTCACGAATAAACACACAACTCAGCATCACCATTTTCCCTTCAAACAATCATTGCTCTTTAAGAGCAGTTAACATAAGAAATAAACAGACAGTATCTATTTTCACTTGGTCCATTTCTAGACTAGTCATTCCCGTTCTGTTAATACACCCATGCTCCTGACCCGAATGGTGTTACCTCTGCCTAGTGTGAGTCACTCAGTCGTGTCCGACTCTTTGCGACCCCATGGACTATAGCCTACCAGGCTCCTCGGTTCATGGGATTTTCCAGGCAAGCGTACTGGAGTGGGTTGCCATTTCCTTCTCCAGGGGATCTTCCTGACCCAGGGATCGAACCCAGGTCTCCCACACTGCAGGCAGATGCTTTACCATCTGAGCCACCGGGGAAGCCAGGGTCAAATAAGTAAGTATTCCTTTAGTTAAGTGAACTGAAGAATAAATGCAAGAATGAATGAATGAAATTTTCTCCCCCTCCATCTTTTTCTGTTTGTCCCTAGGACTTATTTAACATTGTGTAATTTTTACTTATTGTCTCTATCTACTGCTGGAATATAAGCACCGTGAGAGAGGGAGCTTTGATTTACTTCACTAATGCCTCCCAAGTGCTACAATAGTGTCTTGATTATCTTGTTTTAAATACTGCCAAGGGGAGAATTTCTGAAAGTTTACTTGATAACCTTTCCAAAGTCACCTTTTGACAGCCCTCCTTAAAATTAACTGAATTCTTGAGACATACACCTACTATTGATTATTTTGGATCAACCAGAGAATATTTAGTCATAATCCTCATAAGAGGGTTTAGCAACTATTTACTGATCATTCTTTTTCTTTATGAGTGAGTCTGCTAGCTTTTCTTCATGGGGAGAGAAAAACTAGCGAGTCAGTGGCAACCTGCCAGTATGACTATTTTTGGTAGTAAGCTGCTGCTACCCCACCCAGATGCAGCCAATCCCCTCAAATCTCTGGCCCATAGGAGTGAACAGATTCTTGATTCTTTGCCTCCCACAATGCATCCAAGGGACAGCCAAGTTAATCCCCCACTGCTGGACAAAGTTGATGGGACTAGAAATGGGTTTGAAGCCCAAGGAAATGAATCCTAAGGTCGTCCAGAGTACTTTCCTGATATCCTGATGAGAGATTAAGATGCCAGTCATGTACATCCCTGGACATTCAGTTCTAGAAAGGCCTTCAACACTCCTTTCTGTGATTTTCCTGAATAAAATGATACATTTCAGTTATACCAAAGGCTGGTTCCTAGTAGATTTTTTCTTCTGTGTTTACAGCATCTGGTACATTTTCTTTTGTCTAATAAAAATAAAATGTTTAACTTCATTTATGAAGACAAACTCAATATGTTTAAAACATTTAAATTGCAAACAGTTCATATAGTCAGTTCAATGGAAGCTCGGACAGGCAAAGTACAATAAACAGAATGAAATATCACACACATGTATCTGTATAAATCAACATGAAAGGATATCTAAGATATTTCAAATGGAAAAAGCAAGTGACAAAATAAAAAGCACAATGAGAATTCTCTGTTAAACATTTCCCCCAACCTATTTATTTACATGGTATTATTATTTTTTTGATTTAGGTCATACCTGAATGGTCTAGTGGTTTTCCCTACTTTCTTTGATTTAAGTCTGAATTTGGCAATAAGGAGTTCATGGTCTGAGCCACAGTCAACTCCTGGTCTTGTTTTTGCTGACTGTATAGAGCTTCTCCATCTTTGGCTGCAAAGAATATAATCAATTTGATTTCGGTGTTGACCATCTAGTGATGTCCATGTATAGAGTCTTCTCTTGTGTTGTTGGAAGATGGTGTTTGTTATGACCAGTGCATTTTCTTGGCAAAACTCTATTAGTCTTTGCCCTGCTTCATTCCGTATTCCAAGGCCAAATTTGCCTGTTACTCCAGGTGTTTCTTGACTTCATACTTTTGTATTCCAGTCCCCTATAATGAAAAGGACATCTTTTTGGGGCGTTAGTTCTAAAAGGTCTTATAGGTCTTCATAGAACCGTTCAACTTCAGCTTCTTCAGTGTTACTGGTTGGGGCATAGACTTGGATTACTGTGATATTGAATGGTTTGCCTTGGAAACGAACATTCTGTCATTTTTGAGATTGCATCCAAGTACTGCATTTCGGACTCTTTTGTTGACCATGATGGCTACTCCATTTCTTCTGAGGGATTCCTGCCCGCAGTAGTATATATAATGGTCATCTGAGTTAAATTCACCCATTCCAGTCCATTTTAGTTTGCTGATTCCTAGAATGTCGACATTCACTCTTGCCATGTCTTGTTTGACCACTTCCAATTTGCCTTGATTCATGGGCCTGACATTCCAGGTTCCTATGCAATATTGCTCTTTACAGCATTGGACCTTTCTTCTATCACCAGTCACATCCACAGCTGGGTATTGTTTTTGCTTTTGCTCCATCCCTTCATTCTTTCTGGAGTTATTTCTCCACTGATCTCCAATAGCATATTGGGCACCTACTGACCTGGGGAGTTTCTCTTTCAGTATCCTATCATTTTGCCTTTTCATACTGTTCATGAGGTTCTCAAGGCAAGAATACTGAAGTGGTTTGCCATTCCCTTCTCCAGTGGACCACATTCTGTCAGATCTCTCCACCATGACCCGCCCATCTTGGGTTGCTCCACGGGCATGGCTTAGTTTCATTGAGTTAGACAAGGCTGTGGTCCTAGTGTGATTAGATTGACTAGTTTTTTGTGAGTATGGTTTCAGTGTGTCTGCCCTCCGATGCCCTCTTGCAACACCTACCGTCTTACTTGGGTTTCTCTTACCTTGGGCGTGGGCTATCTCTTCACGGCTGCTCCAGCAAAGCGCAGCCAGTGCTCCTTACCTTGGACGAGGGGTATCTCCTCACCGCCGCACTTTCTGACCTTCAACGTGGGATAGCTCCTCTAGGCCCTCCTGTACCCGTGCAGCCACAGCTTGGGGTTGGTCCTCCTGGCCACTGCCCCTGGCCTTGGGCTTAGGGGGGTGGGGTAGCTCCTCCCGGCCGCCGCCCCTGACCTCAGACGGGGGGTAACTCCTCTCGTTGCAGCCCCTGACCTCGGACGCTGGGTATCTCCTCTCAGCCGCTCCCCCTGACCTCAGATGTGGGGTAGCTCCTCTCGGCCATTCCTGCGCCGTCGCAGTCTGGAACTCTCGGCCGCTGCCCCTGACCTCGGACATGAGGTAACTCCTCTTGGCCGCCGCCCTTCAGGCATGGGGTCCTCCCGGCTTCTGCCCCTGACCTCGGACGTGGGGTAGCTCCTCTCTGCCGTGCTTAGCACACCCGTCGCAGCCGCCTGCGCTTTAGCGCGCCCATATACAGTGGAAGTGAGAAATAGATTTAAGGGCCTAGATCTGATAGTGTGCCTGATGAGCTATGGAATGAGGTTTGTGACATTGTACAGGAGACAGGGATCAAGACCATCCCCATGGAAAAGAAATGCAAAAAAGCAAAATGGTTGTCTGGGGAGGCCTTACAAATAGCTGTGAAAAGAAGACAAGCGAAAAGCAAAGGAGAAAAGGAAAGATATAAACATCTGAATGCAGAGTTCCAAAGAATAGCAAGAAGAGATAAGAAAGCCTTCTTCAGCGATCAATGCAAAAAAAATAGAGGAAAACGACAGAATGGGAAAGACTAGAGATCTCTTCAAGAAAATCAGAGATACCAAAGGAACATTTCATGCAAAGATGGGCTCGATAAAGGACAGAAATGGTATGGACCTAACAGAATCAGAAGATATTAAGAAGAGATGGCAAGAATACACAGAAGAACTGTACAAAAAAGATCTTCACGACCCAGATAATCACGATGGTGTAATTACTCACCTAGAGCCAGACATCCTGGCATGTGAAGTCAAGTGGCCTTAGAAAGCATCACTACGAACAAAGCTAGTGGAGGTGATGGAATTCCAGTTGAGCTATTCCAAATCCTGAAAGATGATGCTATGAAAGTGCTTCACTCAATATGCCAGCAAATTTGGAAAACTCAGCAGTAGCCACAGGACTCGAAAAGGTCAGTTTCCATTCCAATCCCAAAGAAAGGCAATGCCAAAGAATGCTCAAATTACTGCACAATTGCACTCATCTCACACGCTAGTAAAGTAATGCTTAAAATTCTCCAAGCCAGGCTTCAGCAATATGTGAACCATTAACTTCCTGATGTTCAAGCTGGTTTTAGAAAAGGCAGAGGAACCAGAGATCAAATTGCCAACATCCGCTGGATCATGGAAAAAGCAAGAGAGTTCCAGAAAAACATCTATTTCTGCTTTATTGAGTATGCCAAAGCCTTTGACTGTGTGGGTCACAATAAACTGTGGAAAATTCTGAAAGAGATGGGAATAGCAGACCACCTGACCTGCCTCTTGAGAAATCTGTATGCAAGTCAGGAAGCAACAGTTAGAACTGCACATGGAACAACAGACTGGTTCCAAATAGGAAAAGGAGTTCGTCAAGGCTGTATATTGTCACCCTGCTTATTTAACTTACATGCAGAGTACATCATGAGAAATGCTGGACTGGAAGAACTACAAGCTGGAATCAAGATTGCTGGGAGAAATATGAACAACCTCAGATATGCAGATGACACCACCCTTATGGCAGAAAGTGAAGAGGAACTCAAAAGCCTTTTGATGAAGGTGAAAGTGGAGAATGAAAAAGTTGGCTTAAAGCTCAACATTCAGAAAACGAAGATCATGGCATCCGGTCCCATTACTTCATGGGAAATAGATGGGGAAACAGTGGAAACAGTGTCAGACTTTATTTTTCTGGGCTCCAAAATCACTGCAGATGGTGACTGCAGCCATGAAATTAAAAGATAAGGAGAGTTATCTTTTAGGAAGGAAATTAAAGATAAAGGAGTAAGAACTCCTTGGAAGGAAAGTTATGACCAACCTAGATAGCATATTCAAAACCAGAGACATTACTTTGCCCACAAAGGTTCGTCTAGTCAAGGCTATGGTTTTTCCTGTGGTCATGTATGGATGTGAGAGTTGGACTGTGAAGAAGGCTGAGCGCTGAAGAATTGATGCTTTTGAACTGTGGTGTTGGAGAAGACTCCTGAGAGTCCCTTGGACTGCAAGGAGATCCAACCAGTCCATCCTAAAGGAGATCAGTCCTGGGATTTCTTTGGAAGAAATGATGCCAAAGCTGAAACTCCAGTACTTTAGCCACCTCATGTGAAGAGTTGACTCATTGGAAAAGACTCTGATGCTGGGAGGGATTGGGGGCAAGAGGAGAAGGGGACGACAGAGGATGAGATGGCTGGATGGCATCACTGAGTCGATGGACGTGAGTCTGACTGAACTCTGGGAGTTGGTGATGGACAGGGAGGCCTGGCGTGCTGCGATTCATGGGGTCATAAAGAGTCGGACACAACTGAGCGACTGATCTGATCTGATCTGATCTGATTCTTTTTTTACATTGTTTATCACAGTTTTTCCTTAAATGTTTCATTTGTTGAAATTATATGACACAAATTAACCTCAAAGTGATTTAGAAAATAAATGTGTTTGAAATTATCATTAAGTTTGCTGTTTTTGTATTACAAAAACAAGATAAATGCAGAAAAATAAATAAATAATCTCTGTCTAGAGAACTTCCTTTAACATTTCTCATAGAGCTGATGCAACAGCTGTTTATCAGGGGTGTCTTCATTTACCCTTCATATGTGTGGGATGTATTCAATGGGCATGGAGTCCTGAGACTACTTTTTTCTCCCTCAGCACTTAAAGATGTGGCTTCTTGTGTTTCTGTTGGCAGAATGTCTTCGGGAGGGATTCCATAACCTGTCTCTCTGGCCCTCTCTGGGAAACACCCCCCCACCTTGAAGCTCTTTGAGTTTCTCTTTGCTTTGACTTCCAGCAGTTTCACCTGACAAGTCAGAAGGTGGTTGCTATCTTTGTTTATCCTTCTTAGTGTCCTTTAAGTTTCTTCGATTTGTGACTCGTCTATTACTGATTTTGGAAAAATTCTGTGATTATCCTTCAAATATTTCTTTCAGCCCACTCTCTTCTTCCTCTCCATCTGGGATTCCAAGTATGAGTGTTTTAGATCTTTTGATTTTGTTCCACTTGTTGGAAGCTCTATACTGCAGGGGTGTGTTTTTAAAAATCCATTCCTATTTTTTTCTCTCTTTTTTGCCTGTGTTTCAGTTTTGGAAATTTCCACTGACTTATCTGAGCAGTCATTGACTCTTTAAGTGACTCTGTCAAATTTACTTCTGTGCCCTTTGAAGGATTTCTTTATTTCTGTTACTGTCATTTTGATTTCTAGCATCAAAATGCTATTTTATTCTTTCTTCTAGTTTCCCTCTGTGTTGAAATTACCTATCAAACAGTGCCTTCCCTATCTTTTCCATTAGAACCTGTATCACACCTTTAAAAAGAATGTAATTTCCTGTCTGATACGTCTGGAACACGGAATTGAAGTCTGGCCCGAGAAGCACATTGTCTCTTCAGACCGTGTTACATCTCACCTCCTTGAGTGCCCCGCGGTTTTTGTTAAAAGCAGGCTATGTTGTATCCGGCAGCAGAGTTTGAAGTGAGCATTGTTTGCGCTTAGAGATGAGCACATCTTTCCTTCTGATCGGTCTGCAGGGTGAGGGGCTGTGCTGATCTTCTTGGGAGATGAGATGGGCTGGAAGCTCCTGTTGCTTGGAGCAAAAGGCTCCACCTAAGGTTTCCAACACCTGTAATGTTACCTTGTCTTTGTTGTCCTTCAGCTCTGGGTTCCCCCTTCTGCTGGTCCATGGAGAGACAGCAGCTGTGTTCCACTGCTGATTTTATTTCAGGGTTCTTAGCAGGGTGTCGGGCTTCCCTGATGGCTCAGTGGTACCTGTGGCGGATTCATTTTGATATTTGGCAAAACTAATACAATTATGTAAAGTTTAAAAAAAAAAAAAAAAAAAAGAATCTGCCTGCAGTACTGGTGATGCATGAGACGCAGGTTCTATCCCTGGGCTGGGAAGATGCCCTGGAGAAGGAAATGGCAACCCACTCCAGTACTCTTGCTTGAAAAATCCCATGGACAGAGGAGCCTGGCTGCTACAGTCCAAAGAGTCACAGAGTCAGACATGACTGAGTGACTAAACACACACACCCAGCAAGGTGCTGGGGTGTGGGGTGATGTTCTGGTCAGGCTGCTCTCTCGGGTGGGCACTGAGTCTGGGGTGTCTGGTCAACATGGGTGTCCCTGCCCCTGCCCCAGGGAAGAGCTCCTGTTCCCCTCCCCTACTGGAGATGCGATCCCGCCCCCAGGATGCCTTGTGGTCCTTCCTCCTCTGCCCAGGAGCTGGAGGAGCCTGTGGGTCTGACTGGTGCTTCAGTGATGGTCTCTGTCCTGCCCTCCTCACCAAGAGCTTCCCCCTCAGTGTCCTCCCCAAGCTTTCCTGTGGGTTTCCTGGAGGAAAAGTCTGAATCAGCCCAGGAGCGGAGTCTGTGTCTGTGGCCAGCCTGCCTCAGACTCTTCCCTACCCCAGGCTTGGCTTTTAGAAATTTGCGAACATATCTAGTTTAGTCTTCTTCTTTGACACCTTCTATCCCAAGTAACCTAATGTTCAGGTCCTATTTGTACAGACAGCAGATTCTTGAGATTTCAGGGGAGCTGTTATCTCTGCAAGCCCAGTTGTCTAACAGGTTAAAAAAAAAAATACTATTGACTTATGGCTGTCTGGCTTTTTCCCATGTTGTCTAGGTGAGAGTTACACTCTTTCCTGCTTTCTACTTCTCTCCACTGAAACCACAGACCAGATGGTTGAAAAATACTTTTTGATGAGATAAGAAAACAAAACAAAAAACCAAGAGTCCCATCCGGCTGAAGGAACCAGATCAGAGGCAATGAGTCACATTGTATTCATGTCCCAGCCTCCCGAGGCAGGGGGGCCTTCATTTCCATCTAGGACTGAACCATTACCACTGGATCCAGCCATGTCTTTCACATGTGCCAGGAGCAGCTTGTCTGTTCTAATGGGAAGACGGCTACTTGGTGAAATACCTGTGATATTCACACAGCCTCATCCAGGGCTTTTCTGATGGGCAGTAGAACAGGGAGGCAGCCCCAGCTAGAATACCAGGAGCAGGATGCATGAGACAGAGTGAGAGGGGCAGGTGGCTTACTGTTTTGAATTTTCCTGAAACATTAGGTTTGTTTCACTAGCAGCCACTGTCCCCTTAATTGCACACTGAAGTCAAGGCAGCTGAGCCTCGTCTCACAATATCACAGCTAATGTGATTGTCCCATCACAGTGAGGAGGTATGCACTCCAAGGGAAACCAGACAGACCCAGCGAGAGGGAGCAACACACAGAAATACAACACCGCAGAATCTCTGGATAAATTGGTGTGATGATTAATTGTAACAGCCAGTAATGCAAGCAGCCTGTTACTGAACTGCTTCCTCTGGGTCCTAAGTACAGAGGCCAAGAATCGGCACAAGGTCTGCAGTCTCTTATTAATAAAATTGGTGTTTGTGACACACTTCGTTGTAATTCGTTATCCCTTTCAGGGCCTGTCGCAGACACAGGCCTCAACTCTGAGGTCTTGGCAGCCACGTCCCTGCTGTTTGGGCGCCCCTCCTCTTCTGCCCTGACAGTCCTGCTTGGACAGGTGCCCATGGCCTCTGTTGACCTGGCCTCCCCATGGCCGGCTGGAGGTCCATGTCTGCCCTGTTGTTCCAGGAGATCCCTGTGCCTTGGAGACCAGGGGCATGGATCTCTGGATCAGAAACAAGCCCCGGTGAGTGACAGAGGAGTGAGACCCAGCCTGGACCTCAAGCTGCAGGGAGTGAACACTGGGCCTACTGGCTGAGGTGGGACTGCCTGGCCTTTGGAGCTTGTGATCAGGTGGGGAAGATGGTTCTTACATCAACAGATGCATGCATGCATGTTAGGTTGCTTCAGTCATATCCAACTCTTTGCTACCCTATGGACTGTAGCCCACCAGGCTTCTTTGTCCATGGGATTCTCCAGGGAAGAATAGTGGAATGGGTTGCCATGCCTTTCTCTAGGGGATCTTACTGACCCAGGGATCAAACCCACATCTCTTATGTCCCCTGCACTGGCAGGTAGGTTCTTTACCACTAGTGCTGCCTGGGAAGTCCAAATCAACAGATAAGCCTCTGTAAATGGATACAGGAGCGAGGCAGGAAGGCTTAGGGTTACCATGAAAGAATATGGCCCAAAGGCCCCCAGTATATTCCTGGGGTGTTGGTCAGGAAAGGCTCCTGGACCAGATATGCCATTTATGCTGAGACCTGAGGTGTGAGACCAGATGGGCTCCCCAGGCCAAGGAGGAGTGCAGTACCCTGTGGTTCCAGCTCAAATGGAGGTGCTTGGGCCTGGAGTAGAGTGATGGGGGAAGGGGATCAGAGCCACATCCTGGGAGGTGATGGGTGAGGACCCCGGTCTCTACCACACCAGCCTCCTGGACTCACTCCTGCCAGAGAAAGATCCTACGTTTCCCTCACCTGCACATCTCCCCAGACACCTGATCTCCCAGCTCCTAAATGCAGCCTAGAGGCACCTGGATCTGTCTTCTATCCACAGTGGGAACAGGCACGAGGGGAAGAGTGCATGCTCAGTTCTCTGCTATCCCACAGGTCAGACTTTTGTTAGCATCACCAGAACCAGTGTTGAAAGGGTAGAAACTGGTGCAGGGGGTAGGGAGGTGAACAAGGGGAGCTTACCCCTCCAGGATCCCCATTTAACTGGGAGAGAGGTGCCAGGAATAACTTCATAGGGTAATAATCCTCATGTATCCCCCTCAATCCTGAGTCCCTGACAATCAAGACAGAAAATTATGTTGAATCTGACCTTTGCGCTACAGGCAAAAAGTGTTTACCTGGCAACACGGCAGCTCAGCCTACTCTAAGAGAATAACCACCTTCCTCATCACAGACACTGGCTTCTAATGACTGCAATTAAATGTATTGCTGCAGATTCCCTGTATTCATTAAAGCAACGAAACCATTAGTTATGTAAGTTCTGGGCACTGCTCTCAGAGGTGAGAGCGATGAACCTGCACTTTGCAAACAATATTTTCCCGCCTGTGCTGGCTCCTGGCCATGACCTGGTCGAGTGTGGCTTCCTGGTGATTATTACACAATGAGCTGGTGCACATGGCAGGGCGCTGCTGTTCTGAACACATTCTGTGCAGACGCCCTCTGGGTATTATATCCGGGACCTCGTCTCCCTCTCCCCAGAGCCAGGGAAAGAGTAGTGTCCTACTGTACAGATAGGAAATGGAGGCAAACAAAGTGGTTTAGATTTTTCCAATGACTTCAGGGCTTTCAAGAAGAAAGAAAGAGGCCCCTGATCACAGCACAGTCCCTGAATCCAGCTGTGGACCCTAGAAGGAAGGCCATGACGGGGGTCACTTCAGCTGCTGTCACCTACCTGGTCAGGGTCCCATTCAGGACCCTGGAGAGCTGCCTATAGGAGGAGACAGGATGTGCCAGAGCTTGTGCTGGAGACCCTGGGAGCCCCCCCTCTCCTGCCCTTGGCGCACAGACCCCAGGCCCCAAGGGGAACATCCCAGCAGGTTCCCAGAAAGGAGGGAGAGTCGAACAGATGATACTGTGATCTCTATGGATCACACAGCCCTAGACCTGGCGTAGGGACAGGAAGTGAGAGGCTGTAGTGTGCTAGGTAAGCATGCGCAGGAGTGCACGCGTGTGTGTATGCACACACACACACACACACACTCTAGTCCTTAACCCTTTCAACAACCAGGGTGGAACTTCCTGACCTGCTCTGGACTCTGTCCATCCACAGATCAGGGTTTCTGGGAGGCATTCCATCCTGGCCCCACTCACTGCCTTCTGGGCTTTTCTGACCCTGCACAGTGAGGGCTCTGCTGATTGCAAGTGACAGAAAACCCAACACAAACTGGTTAAAGCAAAAGGGATAGTCAAAGCTATGTTTTTTCCAGTAGTTATGTATGGATGTAAGAGTTGGACGATAAGGAAGGTTGAGCACAGAAGAACTGATGTTTTTAAATTGTGGTGCTGGAGAAGACTCTTGAGAATCCCTTGGACTGCAAGGAGATCAAACCAGTCAATCCTAAAAGAATCAACTCTGAATATTCATTGGAAGGACTGATGGAAGGACTGATTTATTGACACAGACAACCATAAAGCCCAGCCCTTAGAATGACTTTGTACAGTGATGACTTCATGGTAATATCACCAGGACCCAGTTCCTGCTTCACATCTTTCAGCCCTACATCCTCTGTGTGGACTTCAGCCTCCACCCTGCCTCCTGGTGACATGGGAAGACCCTCTCCTCCCACCTCCCGAGACAGAGGTCCTGAGTCTGGAGGCTGAGACTCAGGCTGGACCACCAGCCTATTCCTGAACCAGTCACAGCAGATAAAAGTCAACAGTCAACCCTGGGCCTGAGTCACATGGTCCATCCTGGTGCAGTCAGCATCCCTAAACCACAGGACCAGAAAGTGGGGAGAAGTGTCTCCACAGGAAATGTGGGGCTGTTCTGAGTATTTAGGGTATGGGCTCTGGTGCATGACAAGTAAATGGACATAACATCTGGGATGAGGCCTTTCCTTCCAGAACAAGAGGGACATGTGGGCAAACCTGCCCTGGAGCCAGTGGGTGGAGCACACGGGGCACCGTCGTCCCGGGGCTGGAGCTGGCACAGAGGCGGAGAGGGGCCTGACATGGTGACAGAGTGTGACTTCCTGGGACACTAGCCCCATTGCACTGAAATGTTGTCATGGAAGGTCATTTCCTTTTTGCAAAACTAAAAAATATTTAAAGTGCCAGCAGCTTTCAAATTTCCAAGGCACTTGCACAATTAAAGTTACTTTATCTATACTATAACTCTTCCAATCTGAAAAGAAAAACAGTAAATATATCTACAACAAATCAATAAGACAATTATTCTGTAATGAATTCCAAACACTGTAAATTAACCTGACAGGTGGCTCTGGCTTCTTGGACTTTTTCAGCCCCTGGAAACCTTAGAGATGCTCCTGGGTCAGGGTCACTTCCCCTCCTCTTCCATTAGCCAGAACAGGCAGCGCTGCCGGGTGAGGCGGCCTGTCCCCAGCCAAAGGGCCTGGCCAGGAAAGAGTTCAAACCTCCCAACCTCAGTCCCCAGAGCCTTCCCTCCAAAGACAGGGCCCCAGTCTGTCTCCAGCACAGACTCCTGCTGCCCCGTCTGACCTGGTACCCAGAGGACCACTGGCCTGGCTGTGCCCAGAGCAGCCTGGGCATACCCAACCCCCACTCCCAACCTTCTCGTTCCCGCGCCCCCCCCTTCTCTGCCCCCTGCCCCCTCTTCATGCACTGCGGCCCAGGAGGCAGCTGAGCCAATGACCTGCCTGCTTTCCACGGGACCCGGTCCCCAGAGGAGGCTGACAGTGGGACAATGGGGTGTTTCTGCCTCTCTGAGGAACCATGGCTGGGGTGCTGCCGCTGTGCCCTCCCGTGTCCTGTGTCCTTCAGGTGACACAATGGCCCTGGTCCAACCACCTGGAGAGAGTTCAGCTGGTCTCTCTGGACAGACCCCTGACTCTGATGTCACCCAGCACTGACTCTTCTTCACATGGCCGAGCCGGACCTGGGTAGCTCCCTCACTCCCTTCTTAGTGTCATTAGGATGACCGTCCCCTCCCTGGGCTGGTGAAGCAGGAGCTCCGGAAGCTGGGCGGGAAGATGCAACACAGCCTCCTCGGCACACTTCCGGCTCCTCGTCTCTTGGATTCAATCTAAGCCTCTCCTTCCTGCCCAACAGCTCAATGCTCAGGGACTAATGGGATCAGAGCCCTAATGGGCTGCCTTCCATCTGTTTTCTCATCTCTATTGGTCATGACTTCAGACTCCCCAGAAAGCAACAGAGAACATTCAGTTTTCCCAGTGAGATCACGGACTGGGGGTGTGGAGGGAGGTGTGATCCACGTGGAGCCCTCGGTGGTTAGAGGGCGCAGGAGGTGGAGCCCATGAAGGCCCCGCCCCTGGGGGAAGCGGGTTGGGGCGTGGCATCAAGGAGACACGTGCTTGCGTGCGTGGTGCATGCATGCGTATGGACAGCGTCGCCCTGCCCAGGCTTTCCGCGCTGCAGGTACCCCGCTCTTTCCACCTTTGACAAGGAGACCTGGCAGCTTGGTTAACGAGTCCTTAGAGTCCCTACTAGAGGAGTTTCTCCCAAGATTTCATCCTTTATTGCTCTATTTTTTAAAGTAAAAATGAACCATCCCTTTAAAAGTAGCACATTTGATACCGATTTGTTGGTGGTTGCTCCTTTCAATTACAGATTTTCCAGGATCTAAAAGGTTGAACCTAAATCATTCATGAAATTTTATTTCCCAGATTCAGGTGTTTTAACGGTATTAACATTATGAAAACACGCGGCGGCAGCTTCCCTGGGAGCTGATGTGCGGGAACAGCCCTTGGTTTCTCGGGGATTTGCCGCCAGGAGGTGTCAGTGCCGGGAGCTCGGCCTTCTGACCCGGAATTTCCTTGGTGTTGTTACGCCGCCTCCCGGAAGGGGCTGGATCCATGTGCCCCACGTCTGCAAGCTCATCCATGTGCTCATCCTTCATCCATTCAGTGACTACTTCTTGAGAGCCCGCAGGTCCTGGCGCCTTGCTGCCCTTTGGGGCTGCGGAGATGCAGACAAAGTCCAGCCTCCAGAGAACTCACCCTCCAGTAAGCGAGACCGTGTCAGCCACAGCGCTGAAGGACGAGGAGTAGACTGAGGCATGACCAGGTGCTTTGGGGACGTGAAGGACCCAGTGGCAGAGGTCACCTGTGGGAGGGAGGAAGAGCTCACAGGGGAAGGGAATCTCGAGTGACAAGGATGGTGTGGTCAGGAATCCCAGAGGACACTGACCCACAGGGTGACTGTGATTGACTCAGGAGGGGCTGCCTTCAGCCTCCTCCTGATACCCACTGGGGATGTCTGTCATCTTGATTGCAGAGGGGGAGGCAGATGGTGAGTCCCGTGATCCATGAAGCTGTGGCCTTTGTCACCTCTGATGCTCCTTTCTCTGTTATCATGTCACCATGACCCCACCTCCTCCCATCCCCACCCTTCCAGAGTGAGTGCCACCATGATCCCACCTCCTCCATCCGTGTTTGCTCCTCAGGATGGCTGCCACCACACTCAGCCATGCAGCTCCTTCCACAGGAGCCCCCTGCAAGGAGACATACCTCTGAACAGCAGGAGGCAGGTGCAATGTCCCCATGGGAGGGGCAGGCACTCGGGGGTGGGGGGGCACTCCTGACCACTGCACATGAAACTCCAGCCTGGCTCTTAGACCTAAAAGATAAAGAAAGACATGGGATGTGACAAAACCATGTCATGTTGTTAATGCAAATTTGAGAGAGTCTATACGTCTTGAGTAGGCCCCAGG
The DNA here is from genome assembly GCF_019923935.1 of Bubalus bubalis. NCBI lineage: Eukaryota > Metazoa > Chordata > Mammalia > Artiodactyla > Bovidae > Bubalus > Bubalus bubalis. Next base: position 26,726,359 of record NC_059173.1, on the reverse strand, counting down.
CCAGGCTCTCTGAAACCATCTGCCATCTTGAGACCCGCCCCTTTAAGATGTGAAATGAAACCCCAGAGCAGAAGGAGAACAGGGTGGTTAATAAATGAAACAAGAGGGAACCTTAATTAAGGCAAGAGCAGGGCTGACTTAAGCACCACTGCTTCCTGCCTAGCGGTCCAGAGTGAGTCCCAAGGGCACTGGAGGGAGGGCCAGGCCTGTGAGCACCAGGCTTGGGAGGCTTCATCCCACCCCTGCATGCTCCCCACATTCCAGTGCTAGCATTTTACCTTTTAAAACTTCTTTTGCAGTCTCTAACCATGTGGAGGGGCGGTCACCTCAGGAATGGTAATTGCGGGGGTGGGGAGGAGGTGAAGGGAGGTTTGCCATACAACCCTGGGTAAACCCATGATGGCCAAATGGCTTGGGCCCTGTGCTTCAGGCAGGTAAGTCTGGGCCAGTGGGAGGCCCAGGGTGGGAGAGAGACATTGGCCAGAGCAGTTCTGACCACAGGGTACCCAGGGCTGCATCTCCCAGGAGCCCTGGGGTTTTCACTTCATGCCCACCTCAGGTCAGTGAGCAGCCCTGGAGGGCCTGCTCTTTGGGTCTGACCTCTTTGGGGAGGTCAGAACCCTGGGTCCTGTGCCATCTGGGAATGTGGCTCCTCTCGCATTCAATTCTGTGGTTCTCGGAGTGAGGCCCCTGGACCGGCAGCATCAGCATCACCTGGGAAGTTGTTAGTGATAAAAGAAATATTTACATGTGGAGGACTATGGGAGTCATCCTGGCTTATGCATGAGTTAACTTGAATATTATGCTAACTAAAGTAGCTGGTTTATGGCCTATAAACACACATTGTACATCTGCTTTAATTATTAAAGAAAAGGGTGCATTGCCCAAAAGTAAAGAGTGTCTATGTTAAAAATAAAGATTAAATGCCTTCCTTTCTGGGGCACCAATGTTGGTCCTCCTTTAATAATGACTCCCTTCCCAGGTGTCAAGGCTTTGTTGACTTGCTGATCTGGTTAGTTTTTTTTGAAATCTTGAAGGAATGTTATCTCTGACTTGTTTGAGGTTCTGTTTCTCTGACAAGACATAAAACTGTGCTGAAACCATACATCTAGGGAGCAGTTCCTTAGAATTATCTGAACAGCTGTCTTTTGAGCTAGAGTTCTCAGTTGGGCTCAAATAAAACAGTTTTCTATTCCTATTAAAGATATTTTATTATTTTCATGGACATTAGAAATGTAGACTCTTGGTCCTGCCCTCCAAACCTGCTCAAGCAGAAGCTCTAGGGGTGGAGCTTGGTAATCTAGGTTTTAACAAGACCTCCAGGTTATGCTTGGCCTTCCCAGGTGGCACTAATGGTAAAGAACCTGCCTGCCAATGCAGGAGACATAAGAGATGCGGGTTTGATCCCTAGGTCAGGAAGATCCCCCGGAGGAGGGCATGGCAACTCACACCAGTATTCTTGCCTGGAGAATCCCGTGGACAGAGGAGCCTGGTGGGCTACAGTCCATGGGATAACAAAGGGTTGGACATGATTGAAGAGACTTAGCGTGCATACATGCCAGGTGATGCTCATGCTGACATCTGGGAATCTGTGGAGTAATAAGTCCTGGAAGATGTCTTCACACTAAACTGTCCCTATTAGAATGGGTTTATCCTGATAGAATTTTGGCCTCCCCAGAGACAGGGAGTTGAGCGCTCTGAGATAGGGCTCTGGCCTCTCCTACCACAAGTGGAGCCTCAGGGCTCTCCTCAGAGGCCATCAATGAGCAGAGAGGGCAGAAGGGCAATGGGGTGTTTGCCCTTATCTTGGAAACAATTTAATTCAGCTTTCAGTAAGCAATCACCATTAGAATGAGGAGATCAGCATTAGACTAAGTAGATTTCCTTGGTTGTGATACACGGGCTCCACTCGGCTAAAAATGCCTTTATCCTCTGGGTGCAGTTCTGAGCCACTCATTTCTTTGATGAGGGGGTCACAGCCATCAGTACTAACTATTGGGAGAATTTATCCCCCATCATCCAACCCCCAGTATGCACGGATGTGGAAGCTATTGACCGAGTGAGGGGCCGGGTAATGAATCTGACGGTCGACTTGGTTTTTAAATTCTGCATCGTGATTACTTCTTAGCTGTAGAAGGTCTTCTACCAAAAGTGATATATCACAGTGGCAGGGGCGTGAACTCAGCCATCTGCCAGGTAGGAGGTGGGTGATTAACTGCTAAGATGCTCCAGTTTGTTTCTTGTATAGATCAGGGCGCCTCCAGTGGAGGCATGACATCTTTTGACCTCAGATGGCTGTTTCCTGCGTGTGGAACTCCTGGATGCTTTGGTTTGGGGCATATCATTTGCATGTATTCAGTGGCCAACTGGCTAAGAAATGACAGCAACCTTTTTCTTAAATTTTTAAAAATTTTATTTATTTATTTGACTGCACCACATCTTGGTTGTGGCACACAGATCTTCAATCTTCCTTCTGTTTGTCTTGGATTGGATGTGGGTCAGAAATGCATTTTGAAGAGTCAAACAAAGAACTGATGTTTGGGATCTGGGTGTTGCGGGGATGGGGCTGCCATCAAGGTGGTGGGAGCTTGTGTTGGGAGGTCAGACGATCAGATACACCCTGAACATGTACAGAACATCACTTGGCAGGATTGCAGTGGAGACGGAATTTGGAGGAGTGGGGCTAGAGATGCAGAGATGGGAGTTATTCACATGATCCTCGGACCACAGGGGTAGCTGGAATTCTGAGAGAGTTTACAGTGAGAAGGTGGCCAATAATTGAACCTTGGAGGAATGCTTGCATTCAGGGGTCATGTGGAAGAGAGACAATGATGGAGGCAGATAAGGAATCAGGCAGGAAGAAAACTGAAAGTACAGTACCAGAGAAATCAGTTGGTCTCTTGCAGAAATTGGTAAGTCATCTAAAATGTTTCAGAGAGAAGGAAAATGAAACCAAAGATAAGCCACCATCAGAGAGACTGTTTGCAAGAATACTGGCTCCTCGCTTTGGTCAGAGCCTGTGGGTAAAGTCAGCTCCTAGCAAGGGGAAGGGGTGGGGAGGAAGATGGGCTGTTAGGATGCACTGGTCCTGGGAGGCACTGCTTGCTGCCCTGATATCTCCCCTGGACATATGTGATTATGTCCCTCCACCCCCTACCCCATGCACTCACCGGGCATCCTTAGAGGAGATTTAATCAAGAAGAATAATGGACCTTATGGAGTTTGTCCAGATAAATGAGCTAATGGCCTGACTGCTGCATCCTGTGTAGTCTGCTCACATAATTGTGTATTCTGGAGCCTCCTCTGATTCTATTAGCTTAACAAGTGGTGTTTGTCAATTACATTGCAAACAGATCTGTCCCTTTGTTCTATTCCTAGTTTTACAGATTCCCTGGGGGTGAGAGAGCTTTCCTAAGTGTGTTGACTTTCTCCCTTTTCTCCCTGCTGTGTCCTATAGATGGACATTGAGCAGGCTCTTTCCACATGGGGTAGGGAGCATGGGGCACACAGAATGCTCACACCTGGCCCTGCTGGGAGTTATTCTGATTTTCCTAGCACTCATCCCAGGACACAGGCTGTAGCTGTTGTGGCTTTGTGTGAAGCTTGTCCCAAAGCTTGGAGATGCTGAAGAAGGTCAGGAGAGTAGAGTCAGATAAGGCAGTGGAGAATGTCGATGTAAGGGCTGGAGCTCAAGCAGCCATTTTGGAGCATGAGGAGGAATCAGCCATGGAGGAATTCCTAGAAGCAAAATAGAGGAGCCTCCTTTTCTTATGACCATGAACAATGATGCTAGCCCTGGACCACGTTTCTCTACATTTGGGTTTTGTGAGAGAGAGTAGCTTCTGCCTTGTGTGAGCTCCTGTGGATTGTGGTTTACAGTTGCTCATGACTGACTTACCCCACCTGATGGAGCCACAACAGGTGCATTTCTTCCTCCTGTGCTGTGCTGACTGCACAGAACAGCTGCCTTTCAACTCCTCAGAGAACAATGTGCTCATGAGTCCCCTGGGGCTGCTGACACAGAAAATGCTGATTCCTGGGCCGGGGCCGGGGCCGGGAGCCTGGGATTCTGCATTTCCAGCCTCCCAGGGGATAACATGTGTATGCAGCTCCCTGACCACACGTGGGGAAGCAGGGGCTTAGAACTCATCTGCCTTGGGGCCCCAGTACAGGTGTTCTCACTGCCCCCTCCAGGGCAGCTCCTGCCCGTTGTCCCTCCACCCATGGCTGCAAGAGTAATTGCCAGAGAAAAGCAATCCACAGAGAGGATTTTCATGTGGCAGGCCTGGTGGGAAGTGAGGGCTCCCCCACACATCACCTCTCGTTGTCTGGCTTCCCCTGTGAGCTTCATTCCACAGCAATCTTGCACCTATAAGACAGGAAGTTGGGGCATCAGTGAGTGATGCATATCAGCAGCCCAGGAAGGATCCAGCAGACACATTAATAGTCTGGAAAGTGCGTTTTTCACATTGTTGGTTTGAGTGGCCTTCTTTGTGTTTTCTGATGCTTGGTTACAAGCTGGAGGCTGCAGGCAGGGAGCCTAATTGACCCCACTCACAGCTGAGGATGCTGGGATCAGAAGTTGTCTCTCCACCTGCTTCAGTGCTCCCTGGGGCCCCGCAGTCCTTGTTATCACCCTGTTCTGCCGGGAGCAGGCAAGTTCTGGGATCCATCCTCTGATGTTTCTGCCTGTCCCTCTGTACTCTTCCCAGCCAGGTAAAGATTTCTGCTGCTTGCTGAGCAAAACAGTCCCGCACATGATTTATTTTTTTTGAAATATGGATCAAACTTTATGTCAACAGCACAATTTATCCTTCTTGGTTTAAAATTTTTCTCAAATAGTTGCTTGAGCAGTTTTACAACCAGCCTGTGAACATCAAACTCCTGTTCAATATACTTCTTTAAACTCATTTCCAATTCACATCTATTGTCATGGCTTTAATCAGGGAATAAAATCAAGTTTTGGGTTCCACTCTTTTTCCGCTTGGTTTGTACATCCCCTGGTATCCAGTTGCCAACCACTGTGTTTGGAAGGTAATCTGGTACTTTTCAGAGTAACTATTGCAAGATACATATTGTAGAAAGATTTTAAGTGATATATATCAATAAAGCTCTTTTAAAAAATAGAAGGAAGGAGGACTTCCCTGTTGGCACAGTGGAAAGGAATCTGTCTGCCAATGCAGGGATCAGGTGTTCGATCCCTGGTCCGGGAAGATTCCACATGCTGAGGAGCAACTAAGCCCAGGTGCCACAACTTCTGGGCTCATGCTGTAGAGCCTGTGAACTGCAACTACTGAATCCCATGTGCCTAGAGCCTGTGCTCTGTAAGAAGAGAAGACACTGCAATGAGAAGCCCGGGCACCACAACTAGAGAAAGCTCGAGAAAGAAACGAAGACCCAGTGCAACCAAAAATAAATAAAAAACAAAAGGAAAGAAAAAATAATCATATCATCCGGAGAGAACCACTGGAGCTATTTTGGTGTAGAGTGTGCCTGTGTGTGCCTATATTACTACATACACAGAGAGTTCAGTTTTTTAAATGAAAATAGGCTGACTCTCAGCACTTTATTGTAACTGTGTTTTTGTTCAATAATATGATGTGACTTTGCCTTCACTTTTGCCTTTCATTTAATACCCCCTCTAGCGATGATGGTCTCTTCTGGTGAAAATCAGAATCAGCAGGGAGCTTTTAACAATGAATGGATCCCTTGGCTCCTCCCTGCAGACTCTCGCTCGGCGTGGCATATAGGATCAATAGCATCTTATATTGATGTCTAGGTGTTTGGTACCACGTTGTTGAAAATGGAGGCTATTTTGGCTATAATAGGCTATTTTCCTATTATAAATTAACTTGCTTCCAGGGTGACTAACAGTCCTGTGCTTCTCACACTTCAGTGGGATCGTACTCAGAAGAGAACAGCACAGAGTGGTTGCCCAGAGAGTGCAGTTGGCTGTTAGTGGATCACCAGTGATGGAGCATGTGATGTATAAGAGCCTCTGTGGGCCAGGCTGTCACTTTATTCACTGACACAGGTGACCTCTACTGCAGTGGGTGGTTTTTAGAACCCCTTCCTCACCTGGAGGGTGCGTTACTTGTCATGGGTTTCAGGAGAACCGCCTGTATCATGACACCCCTCCAAGTGTCTGATCAGACCATCATTGAACACCTACTGTGTACGTTCATGTCAGGTAATTACTGAGCATCTGCTGCATAGATCCACAGGGCTAGACCATCACTAAGTGCTTACTGTGTACATCTGTGTCACCGCTGAGTACCTACAGTCCTATGTGATTGCTGAGAACATATTTCGTGCATTCCTGGTGCCAAGTCATTGCTGAACACTTAATGTGTACCTTTGTATTCCAGAAATCAGGGCACAGGGCTAATGGGACTGACCCTCACTGACATACCTGGCTTTTCTTCTCCATCCACCCATTAGCTGCTCAGGGAGAGCAACCTGGTGCTCTCATCAGTAGCAGGAGCATATTTTCAAGAATCCCCTTCCCATTCACCTGATATGCAGCAGATTCAAATTTTGAGCCCTGCAAAAATGAAGCTTTTTGTAAGCATCCAGATTAATCTCTATTTCTACCTCCAAAATTGCTAATTGTACCATGCCCAATCTAAGTCAGTTCAGTTCAGTCGCTCAGTCCTGTGCAACTCTTTGTGATCCCATGAATAGCAGCACGCCAGACCTCCCTGTTCATCACCAACTCCTGGAGTTCACTCAGACTCATGTCCATCGAGTCAGTGATGCCATCCAGCCATCTCATCCTCTGTCGTCCCCTTCGCCTCCTGCCCCCAGTCCCTCCCAGCATCAGAGTCTTTTCCAATGAGTCAACTCTTCACATGAGGTGGCCAAAGTACTGGAGTTTGAGCTTTAGCATCATTCCTTCCAAAGAAATCCCAGGGCTGATCTCCTTCAGAATGGACTGGGTGGATCTCCTTGCAGTCCAAGGGACTCTCAGGAGTCTTGTCCAACACCACAGTTCAAAAGCATCAGTTCTTCGATGCTCAGCTTTCTTCACAGTCCAATTCTCACATCCATACATGACCACAGGAAAAACCATAGCCTTGACTAGACAGACCTTTGTTGGCAAAGTAATATCTCTGCTTTTGAATATGCTATCTAGGTTGGTCATAACTTTCCTTCCAAGGAGTAAGCGTCTTTTAATTTCATGGCTGCAGTCACCATCTGCAGTGATTTTGGAGCCCAGAAAAATAAAGTCTGACACTGTTTCCCCATCTATTTCCCATGAAGTGATGGGACTAGATGCCATGATCTTTGTTTTCTGAATGTTGAGTTTTAAGCCAACTTTTTCACTCTCCTCTTTCACCTTCATCAAGAGGCTTTTAGTTCCTCTTCACTTTCTGCCATAAGGGTGGTGTCATCTGCATATCTGAGGTTATTGAGATTTCTCCCGGCAATCTTGATTCCAGCTTGTGCTTCTTCCAGCCCAGCGTTTCTTATGATGTACACTGCATAGAAGCTAAATAAGCAGGGTGACAATATACAGCCTTGACGTACTCCTTTTCCTATTTGGAACCAGTCTGTTGTTCCATGTCCAGTTCTAACTGTTGCTTCCTGACCTGCATATACATTTCTCAAGAGGCAGGTCAGGTGGTCTGGTATTCCCATCTCTTTCAGAATTTTCCACAGTTTATTGTGATCCACACAGTCAAAGGCTTTGGCATAGTCAATAAAGCAGAAATAGATGTTTTTCTGGAACTCTCTTGCTTTTTCCATGATCCAGCAGATGTTGGCAATTTGGTCTCTAGTTCCTCTGCCTTTTCCAAAACCAGCTTGAACATCTGGAAGCTCACAGTTCACATATTGCTGAAGCCTGGCTTGGAGAATTTTAAGCATTACTTTACTAGCGTGTGAGATGAGTGCAATTGTGCGGTAGTTTGAGCATTCTTTGGCATTGCCTTTCTTTGGGATTGGAATGGAAACTGACCTTTTCGAGTCCTGTGGCCACTGCTGAGTTTTCCAAATTTGCTGGCATATTGAGTGCAGCACTTTCACAGCATCATCTTTCAGGATTAGAAATAGCTCAACTGGAATTCCATCACCTCCACTAGCTTTGTTCGTAGTGATGCTTTCTAAGGCCCACTTGACTTCACATTCCAGGATACCTGGCTCTAGGTGAGTGATCACACTATCATGATTATCTGGGTCGTGAAGCTCTTTTTTTTTTTTTTTTTTTTACAGTTCTTCTGTGTATTCTTGCCACCTCTTCTTAATATCTTCTGCTTCTGTTAGGTCCATACCATTTCTGTCCTTTATCAAGCCTATCTTTGCATGAAATGTTCCCTTGGTATCTCTAATTTTCTTGAAGAGATCTCTAGTCTTTCCCATTCTGTCGTTTTCCTCTATTTCTTTGCATTGATCGCTGAGGAAGGCTTTCTTATCGCTCCTTGCTATTGTTAGGAACTCAGCATTCAGAAGCTTATATCTTTCCTTTTCTCCTTTGCTTTTTGCTTCTCTTCTTTCAAAGCTATTTATAAGGCCTCCCCAGACAGCCATTTTGCTTTTTTGCATTTCTTTTCCATGGGGATGGTTTTGATCCCTGTCCTCTGTACAGTGTCATGAACCTCAGTCCATAGTTCATCAGGCACTCTATCAGATCTAGTCCCTTAAATCTATTTCTCACTTCCACTGTATAATCATAAGGGATTTGATTTAGGTCATACCTGAATGGTCTAGTGGTTTTCCCTACTTTCTTCAATTTCAGTCTGAATTTGGCAATAAGGGGTTCATGATCCGAGCCACAGTCAGCTCCTGGTTTGTTTTTGCTGACTGTATAGAGCTTCTCCATCTTTGGCTGCAAAGAATATAATCAATCTGATTTCAGTGTTGACCATCTGGTGATGTCCATGTGTAGAGTCTTCTCTTGTGTTGTTGGAAGAGGGTGTTTGCTATGACCAGTCCATTCTCTTGGCAAAACTCAATTAGTCTTTGCCCTGCTTCATTCTGTATTCCAAGGCCAAATTTGCCTGTTACTCCAGGTGTTTCTTGGCTTTCTACTTTTGCATTCTAGTCCCCTATAATGAAAAGGACATCTTTTTGGGGTGTTAGTTCTAAAAGGTCTTGTAGGTCTTCAAAGAATCATTCAACTTCAGCTTCTTCAGCGTTACTGGTTGGGGCATAGACTTGGATTACTGTGATACTGAACGGTTTGCCTTGGAAATGAACAGAGATCATTCTGTCATTTTTGAGATTGCATCCAAGTACTGCATTTCGGACTCTTTTGTTGACCATGATGGCTACTCCATTTCTTCTGAGGGATTCCTGCCCGCAGTAGTACATATAATGGTCATCTGAGTTAAATTCACCCATTCCAGTCCATTTTAGTTTGCTGATTCCTAGAATGTCGACATTCACTCTTGCCATGTCTTGTTTGACCACTTCCAATTTGCCTTGATTCATGGGCCTGACATTCCAGGTTCCTATGCAATATTGCTCTTTACAGCATCGGACCTTGCTTCTATCACCAGTCACATCCACAGCTGGGTATTGTTTTTGCTTTTGCTCCATCCCTTCATTCTTTGTGGAGTTATTTCTCCACTGATCTCCAGTAGCATATTGGGCACCTACTGACCTGGGGAGTTTCTCTTCCAGTATCCTATCATTTTGCCTTTTCATACTGTTCATGGGGTTCTCAAGGCAAGAATACTGAAGTGGCTTGCCATTCCCTTCTCCAGTGGGCCACATTCTGTCAATCTAAGTCAGTTCTAAGGAAATGTGGTCCTGTCACAGTCAGGATGTGCCTCCCTCCCTCCTTTCCTGGGGGCTGTGGGTCTGGATGCCTCCAGACCCTGGACCATCAGCTTCCTCCCCACAGACAAGCTGAAGTAGCATCCAATCATAAGCTGGTCCCTGTGGGTAGATGGATGGATGGATGGAGAGGATGGGAGTAAACATGTTTGACCAATTGTGCCAAATGCATTTGGGACTATGTGTGTGTTCATTTGTGTCTGAATCTGTGCCAGCCCACAGACTGTAGCCTGTTACACTCCTCTGTCCATGGACTTTTTCAGGCAAGAAATCCTGGAACAGATTGTCATTTCCTACTCCAGGGGATATTCCTGAACCAGGGATTAAAACTGCATCTCACTTGCATCTCCTGAATTGGCAGGCAGATTCTTTACCACTGTGCCACCTGGGAACCCCTCTTGGGAATATCCCAGAGGCTATTTCTCTGACCACCTCTCTCAGTCATTGACCATCCAGGGCTTATCTCGCCCCAACAATAGTGTCGCTGCCACCCAGAAAATCTTGAACAAATCAGCAGAGCAAAAGAAAAAAGGCACTGTTCAGGTCACATACTGATTTCTTCCCAGGATGCTCTGAAGAAGCCCCAGGGAAGATATGAAAAATCAACAGAAAGCTAAGTAGGTCGTAAAACCAACAGTTTTCTTACAAAATGCATTAAACAGGGTGGGATCCTTGAATGGTGTTTGGGGCATGGAGATACTATCTGAGCTTGTGGAAGACTGCACGTGGATCAGTCACAGTTGCATGGAGAAGTAACCAGGATAGATGTACAATTCTGACTTCTAGGCTGTTCCCCGAGTCAACTTCAGCAGGACCTCTGAAGGTGGGAGCCAGGATCCTGCCATTCAAAAGCTTCCCTGGTGATTTTAATGTGTAGCTGCTTTGTGAGCCCCCAGTTTAAAACCCCTCCCCAGCTTGGGCTCTGGGGCTTAAACCTGAGCACACAGTGGGTGGAGAGCTGTTGGGGTAACTCACAGCCCTCCTACCTCTAGAGCTGGCGGGCTCTCAGAACCACCCTCTGACCTTCCTCTCCAGAGCCAGAGGCTCAGCGGACACATCCTGATCTTTGGGCTGAGCCCCCCTCCCTCTGGGCTTTCCAGGTGGCACTAAGTGGTAAAGAACCTGCCTGCTGATGCAGGAGAAGTAAGAGAAGTGAGTTCGATCCCTGGGTCAGGAAGATCCCCTGGAGGAGGGCATGGCAACTCACTCCAGTGTTCTTGTTTGGAGAATCCCATGGACAGAGGAGCCTGGTGGACTAAGTCCATAGGGTCGCAAAGAGTCAGACATGACTGAAGCGACTTAGTGTGCATGCACGTCCTCCCTCTAGTTGGAGGAGGTCGTGGAGAGAATGTGACCACGGGTTAACCTGCCAGCTGGCCCCTGGACAACTGGAGGCTCCTAGCCCTGTCCTGTCTTTGGAAGGTACTCTCTGCCCTCATTCCCACAGTTGCAGCCATTTTCAAGGAAGCAGCCATGAGAGGGAAGGTGTGGCTGAGACCATCTGGGCCTGATCATGACTTGACTTAACCCTGTTATGTCCTCTGTATAAACTTACAAGATTTTGGCAGGTGGATGAGAAGATATACTCATCTTACAGCCACTTAAGACAGCCATGTGTAGGTCCCCTTGCTTGTTAAATCCGCCACCTACCAGTCCCACAAACTATGGAAAATTCTTAAAGCGATAGGAATGCCAGACCACCTGACCTGCCTCCTGAGAAATCTGTATGGAGGTCAAGAAACAACAGTTAGAACTGGACATGGAACAACAGACTGGTTCCAAATCAGAAAAGGAGTACGTCAAGGCTGTATATTGTCACCCTGCTTATTTAACTTATATGCAGAGTACATTATGCAAAATGCTAGGATGGATGAAGCACAAGCTGGAATCAAGATTTCTGGGAAATATCAATAACCTCAGATATGCAGAGGACACCATCCTTATGGCAGAAAGCAAAGAGGAACTGAAGAGCCTCTTGATGAAAGTGAAAGAGGAGAGTGAAAAAGTTGGCTTGAAACTCAACATTCAAAAAACTAAGATCATGGCATCTGGTCCCAATCACTTTCCCATCATGGCAAATAGATGGGGAAACAATGGAAACAGTGAGAGACTTTATTTTCTTGGGCTCCAAAATCACTGCAGATGGTGATTGCTGCCATGAAATTATAAGATGCTTGCTCTTTGGAAGAAAAGCTATGACCAACCCAGATAGCATATTAAAAAGCAGAGACATCACTTTGCCAACAAAGGTCCATCTAGTCAAAGCTATGGTTTTTCCAGTAGTCATGTGTGGATGTGAGAGTTTGACTATAAAGAAAGCTGAGAGCCAAAGAATTGATGCTTTTGAATTGTAGTGTTGGAGAAGATTCTTGAGAGTCCCTTGGACTGCAAGGAGATCCAACCAGTAAATCCTAAAGGAAATCAGTCCTGAATATTTACTGGAAGGACTGATGCTGAAGCGAAACTCCAATACTTTGGCCACCTGATGCGAAGAACTGACTCATTTGAATAGACCCTGATTCTGGGAAAGATTAAAGGCAGGAGGAGAAGGGGATGACAGAGGATGAGATGGTTGGATGGCATCACTGACTTGATGCATATGAGTTTGAACAAGCTCTGGGAGTTGGTGATAGACAGGATGTGTTGCAGTCCATGGGATCACAAAGAGTTGAACTTGACTGAGCAACTGAACTGACTAAGCTACCAGTCTGGAGTGGTCTGTGTCTTCCTTTAGTCTCTCCTTGCATCCACATATGGGGGCCCCTTCTGTGAACCAACACCTGTCTGAATGGCCTGAGAGTGGCATTTGTTTGTTGTGTGCCCAGCCTCCCTTTCTCTCTTTCCTATCTTGGTCTCCGTTCACCCCTGGAGCATCTCCCTATTGCCCAGGACCCCAGACGTGGGCTCTGTGGGTTGGGTAATGCCTTCCAGGCCTGGGCCAATTACAGCTTCCATCTGAACCACAGTGACTGATTCAGGAAAGGTCATGTGACTCAAGCCAGCACTCTCCAGCCTATACAGAAGAAACCCTGGTCTTCAGCTTGAATGGCTGTGATAAAATGGTTAGCTTTTTGAGTCTTTTGAATCATGAATCAGGAGGAGGTTTGAGTTTCTGGACAGAGCCAGCCACAGGGAAGGAGAGGAAAGAATGGACCCTGGTGATTTCATGGCAGTCCGTGGATCAAACCAGGCCTGACATCCACCCTAGACTCTCCAGCTAAGTGCACCAATGAAGTGTCTTTTCATGTAAGTTGGTTTGGTTTAGGTTTGGTGTTGCTCATGATAGAAAGTATCCTGAGATACGATGGCCTGCTGGTCTTCCTCTGGCTTTGGTCTTGCCTACACCCAGTCCCTGCACATTTTTTTCGTCCCCACTTAGAGCTCAATCTACTTTGAGAGATCTTCCAGTTCAGCACCAGGAGCCAGATGGCCTGGTTCAGACAGTGGCCCAGCCACTTGTGAGCTGTATAAACAAGGCAAGTTACTTACCCTTAGCACCTCATCTACAGCATGGACCTGCTATTAATGGCTCGTTAAGTTTTCTTGACTCTGCAGGCTGGATGAAGATCCAACGAGGAGGTGTGTTTAAAGCAGCAAGCGCTGTGCGGACAGTGAGCCCCGTGTCAATGTCAGGTTTGGGTACAGTGACTTTTGTATCTAGATGGTCGGCATCCTCTCAACTTAGAACCTTTGCACCTGCTGTTCTCTCTGCTTGGAATGACCTGTCCTTTGGCTGCACATCCTCCAGATGTCAGCTCCCTGAACTTCCTTGTTATATATTCCCAAACCCTCCCTCATCTTCTGTCCCATTATACATTACAGTCTGCCATTCTGCATTTTTAGATGAGTGACTCCTTTTCTGTATCCCTTTCTAGCCTGTGAGTTTGAGGGCAGAGGATGTGTCTGTTTTGCTGTGATTTGTGTGGACAGAGGAGACTGGTGGGTTATAGTCGGTAGGCCTATATAGAGTTGAACACAATGCAATGCACGTATCTTCAATACCAAGGTCAGAGTCTGGGTCCTCAGAGAATGCATAATAAATGAATGAATGGAATGCTCTGACCACTCATGGGCAGCTTGTTCCCTGGGAATAAAAGGCTTGTGACTCTGGCCAACATCACAGAGATCACAGGAGAGAGAGACACCCCGGTACACAGACTGTGAGGTGCTGCCCCAGGCTTCCTGAGTGACCATCAGGGCTTCAGCAGGAAGGGCTACAGACACTCTGTGACCTCACACTGGTCTTGAGGATGTAGACAGTCTTGATGACCTGATCGGGAGGGCACTTGTTCTTGGATCCACTCAGCACCTGCAGTGGGCAACAAATCTCTAGCAAGGTCCATGGTGGGCACGTGGCTGAGCTGTGCACCACCTGGGGTGTAGTACATGGGCTATAACACGAACATAATTATCCTCAAAGGGCGACCGTGTCCCTTTCCCTTCTAAATGCACTTGAACATTACGAGCTTTTAATTAAAACTAAGGCAGCTGTCACTCTGTGCTAAGATCATGCATAAGAAATGAGAAGATGGAGAGGATACTAAGAGGGACTAAGTGCTGATATTATAACACAAGGTAATTGCAATGATGTTCCATGAAATGTATTTTGTTCTTGAAACTGGAATTGACTTTGATGGCTTTCAAAGCCTCGCTGCATTTTTAATCCATGCAGGTACTTCCTTTTCCATTCTCCAGGTTCTGCCAGGATCACTGGGGACCGGTGACATACTGGGAGCTGGAAAGAGCATGAACTTGAACAGAACTGTGGTAAGGATGGTCCAGCTCCCAAGCCTGTTCCATGCTGGGCAGCACTGGATCGTCTGGAGTCAGAGTGCAGAGGGTGAGGGTCCCAGTTCCATCATGGCTGAACAGAAGTGTTAGTGATGTCCCAAGTAAGCTGAGTCCAAGGCTATTCTCTGCTCATGGGTCACAGTCTCCACCAGGGACTGGTCAAGATTCTCTAGGTCCAAGCTACAGACCTGGACTCTGGCCAATGCCAAGCACCAGAAAACTTGGGGACACTTAGAAATTTAATGGATTTTCATCCAGAGCTTAAAATTTTCCTCTGCTCTCCTACTACTATGTGTGCTGCATGAAGCAAAGGGAGGGGGGAGCTTGGAGTGACCTCCCAGCAACATGTGTGAAACAGCCTCCTCACCCCACCTGGGGTAAGAGCTTCCCTCAGGGACCCAACAGATGACTCCACCTCCCAGGGTTACCTTCCTCCATCGGTCCCAGCCTGGCAAGTTAACCACAGCTTTGTGAGTGCTGACCTACAGCAGAGAGAGCCTTTCCAGGTCGCTGCATAAAATTGCTCCCCGGATAGAAAGTCCAAGTGCAGCATCACTCCCCATCTTTCATCAACAACCTCTTCATGAGGGTCCCTGGCCTTGTCTTTTCTCTGAGCTGTCAGGGTGGATGCAGGAAACACCAGTGTTCCTTCATGGAACACCAGCACATCCCAATTCCTGGGGACGCCCAGGGCCTCCTACCACCTGAGGGCTCTCCACATTGTGGCTCAGCAGTCGCAACATCCCAATTAAGCCCACTTCCGATAATTGGGCTTCCTTGGTGGCTCAGGTGGTAAAGAATCCACCTGCAGTGTGGGAGACCTAGGTTCAATCCCTGGATTGAAAAGATCCTCTGGATAAGGGAATGGCTACTCACTCCAGTTTTCTGGCCTGGAGAATTCCATGGATTGGCAGTCCTTGGGGTCAAAAAGAGTTGGACATGACTGAGTGACTCACTTTCTGATAACTGGGGGGCACCTGCACAGGCCTTGGCAGCAAAGTATCACCGGGCAAGATTTATTAAGTAAGTGCAGGAGGAAATCCACATAAGCTCTTTTTTTTTTTTTTTTAAAGGAAGAGATAAAGGTTTTACCAAAAAAAAAAAAAAAGTATTTACTGCACCCAGGAAGTTGAAAGAGAAATCAACTCACAAAAGTTGTTTGATTTAAACATCTTCATTGTCTTGTCTGTGGAAGATCAAAGGATTATGACACGTTATACAAAGGGCTTCCCTGGTGGATCAGTGGCAAAGAATCTGCCTGAAATGCAGGAGCCACAGGAGACACAGGTTCAATCCCTGGGTTGGGAAGATCCGCTGGAGGAGGGCATGGAAACTCACTCCAGCATTCTTGCCTGGAGAATCCCCATGGACAGAGGAGCCTGGTGAGCTGCAGTCCATAGCATTGCAAAGAGTCAGACACAACGGAGCACACATGCATATCAAGGAGACACAGACTACATCCATCTCTCATGACCAGACACTACAGCCAAGCTGCTGGCTCTTCTCTGCCCCTACCCCTGTTTTCCAAACATAGTGTGTCTCCCCAACATCTGACTGTCAGGTGGGCAAGAAATATTGGGCCCATATCTGGCCCTTTCCCAACCTTTGTGTCTGATTTGGGGGCTGGAGTCAGCTTGAGTACATGTCACATATGTGCTGCCCAGGTGGGTAACCAGCAGGTGTGTGTCCTGGGAGTGTGAGAATGAAATACTTCCATCCATATTAGTAAACAAGGATGTCACAGTCATCAGTGATTGTAGCCCTTCAGTATGAACTGGTGAGTCCTGAGGAATTCAGGAAGAAAGAGAATACCTGCCATCTAGCAGCCATCAGACTGCAGCCACTCCTGATGGTGAGCCCCGAGGAAAGGAAGCTCAGGATGTGAAAACACAAGATAACTGGCCCCAGATAGCTGAGGTGCATACAAAAGGAATGAGTTTAGTGAGCCCAGACCCTTGCATTTTTCCCATACATATAGAACACTAAATTCCTTAACTTGGGATATTTGGTTTTCTTTAATTAACAATTATCTTTTAATGTTCAGACTACCTGCCCTTTGTTGCAAAACTTCTATATAACCTGGCTCCTCCCCTTGCCTCCTCAGAGTAGTTCTCTCAGGATTACTTGAGATGTTGCCTCCTGGGCTTAAATCCTAAAAATTTCTGCTGAATAAAACATAACTCTCAAACTTTTAGGTTGTGTGCAATTTTCCTGTCGAAAGTGTTACCTGTGGGAACTGCCTGCATTGTCTCACCAATGTGAATTTCCCATGGGTGTTAAGGGCTGCTGATGTGTGTTACCTAAGCTCGCCCTGCATGTGTAATGTTGTTTGTCACCTGTGTGTGCCATTATGTGGGCCTTTTGCTTGTGATCTCTGTGCTCCTTGTGTATGTTCTTATCTTATCTGTGGGTGTATCTTGAGTATCTTATCTGTGGGTGTTTCCTGTACCCTGTTGTCCAGATGTCATCTTTGTATGTACTACCTGTGAGCTATATTTAAGCTGCTCGGTTGCAACCATTTACCTGATCCCATGTTCCCTTCTTGCTACTGTGAAAGTTGGACTGTGAAGAAAGCTGAGCATGGAAGAATTGATGCTTTTGAACTGTGGTGTTGGAGAAGACTCTTGAGAGTCCCTTGGACTGCAAGGAGATCCAACCAGTCCATTCTGAAGGAGATCAGCCCTGGGTGTTCTTTGGAAGGAATGATGCTAAAGCTGAAACTCCAGTACTTTGGCCACCTCATGAGAAGAGTTGACTCATTGGGAAAGACTCTGATGCTGGGAGGGATTGGGGGCAGGAGGAGAAGGGGACGACAGAGGATGAGATGGCTGGATGGCATCACTGACTCCATGGACGTGAGTTTGGGTGAACTCCGGGAGTTGGTGATGGACAGGGAGGCCTGGCGTGCTGCGATTCATGGGGTCGCAGAGACTCAGACACAATTGAGCGACTGAACTGAACTGAACTATATACCTCCTGTGTGTGTGTGCTATCTCTATGTGTGTGCTACCCGGGTGAGACTCTTTTAGTATTTTCTCATGTGGTACATGTGCTACTTGTGTGTCACTCGTTTGGGGTGCAGTCTGCACGTGTACTCAGTTGGGTGATGGGTGTGTTGCCTATGTATGTTACTGTTACACCGTGGACTGATTGTGTATGTTGTCTGTGATACCAGAATCCAGCTTTCTATGTGTTACCTGAACATTTCCATCTTGTGTTATGTGTATATGTCATGTGTGTGTTGCTGCCTATGTGTCACTGTGTGAGTGTTTTCTTTGCCCTGTTCATGTGTGTCCTGCCAGCCTGGTGCAAAGCCTAATGCTCGCTCTGATTGGGTAAGCTGAGGCCATGTGACCAGCTCTGGACCAATCACTGAAATCAGGGCAGGGCTTTACTTGACCTGACCTGGAGCCAAGGGTGCTCTGCCTAGATCACAGCTCTGAGCTTGGGAGGCAAATTCCCTGGTGAAGCTTGAGGCATTCTGAGAAGGAGAGGTGGATGCCAGGATATGTCCTCCGTAGAATCTATGTTAGTGCCCTGGAGGCTGCCTGCTACCCTGGCATGGGGACCCTGAAGGCAGGAGAAGAGGGGATTGCACCTGGGGCCTTTCCTTCTCACTTCTGGTCCTGGACATGCATCTTTGAGACCTGATGACCTCAGCCAGAGCCTGGGACCCACTGGGACTACAGCATCCTATACAGTGCTGGCCAGAACTCAGCCACCCTGCCTCTTGTCCTGCCCTTTCTCTGGTCCTGAAGATTCCCTACCAGGCTCCTCACAGCCCCATCATGGACCAATGCTTCTCTGAGCCTACCTGTAGTGTGCTCCTTAAAATGGTACTTTCATATTTTAAGGTTTAGACCCGAGTGTATCAGTATGAAGATTCAAGGCTTTGTGCATTGACCTACTATAAATTATACTGAGCTCTGGTCGGTCTTGAGGCTCTAATGAAATTCGAAATTTTAATGTGATTCATGAACTTGGAAGCTGATGAATCATCCACAGACGCCCAAGATATCAGTGACCTGCAGACTATGGCCGTGTGTATGGAAGCGAAACCCCAGTCCTGGGATTCTCCACTCATTATAGAAAGCAGAAATGCAGTCTAATGAGATGCAAACTCAGAAAGCTCTAGAATCACAATGAGAAATTCAGTTGGGAACGGCTCCCAGAAGTAAGGTCTAAGCGGGGCTACAATAGCCCTGGTCCTAGCTAGGTGAGCACACCCCCGCGGTGGCAGGTATGTCCTCAGGTGGAGAAAATGCCCAGGCTGGCTGCCCTGCATCTGCCTTCAGTGCTGCTGGGGAGACTCCACATCAGCAGCTAAGGAGCAGGAAGCCCAAAAGACAAGAGCTGAGTCCCACAGAGCACTCAGACCTCTGCCCACCTCCAGAAACGTCTGAGGCTCAGCCTTTTATGACCCCCTCTTCATGGGCGTGGCTGCCTCTCCTGAGGGCTTCCCCCCTCCCAGGAAGCTCCTCCAGACCCCTATCTGCTCCTGATGCTCCCTCCTCTGAGCCCCCACAGCACAGGACAGAGCCCCATAGAATAGCACTCATCTCATTCCCATGTCTTGGAGTTGGTCTCACCCACCTGGAATAACAGGATTGCTTTTATCCCATTATTGCTGTTATGGAAGTCATGAGTTCCTTCTAACCCAGAGCATCTGACATCCTTGTCGAGCTCCTCCAGCTTCTGACATGGTGACTGGCAGCAGCAGCCTGGGTCTTGTGGTGACTGTGGCGAGCAAAGTACCCCTGTCAGTCTCTGATTGACACAAAGCTTGGGTGAGAAATGGACTGTTATTTTTAGCACTGAGACATGGGGGTTCTATGTGACTGCTGCAAACCTCTGTGTGCATCCATCGAAAGCAAATTTTATAATAGACTGGGAGTCTTGGGCAGCAGGCAAATTTTCCTTCACAACCATATTTAGCTATCGCCCTGTTATCTTCTGTCCCAGGGCTAAGTACTGGAACCCATGTTTCCTAGAACATCCTCTTCTGCAAGGATTAGGGTTTGTTTTTTATTTGCTTCAGGTACATCTGTTTTTATTAGTTCTGATGTGTTTACTTTTTACATCAATTCCAATCAGTCTTTTTCAAAAGTATTCATTTATTTATTTGTGTTTCAGTGTTCTTCCTCTGTTTCAGAGATGGGGAATTTCATTCTGATCTTGGCATCCATTTAATCTTTCCTCTGGGCTCTCAGACACTTTTCTTCTATGGTTTTTCACAGCTAATGAACATGGTTTAGAGGGTTTCTGTTAAGTAGGCTCACCTCTAAGTGGAGAGCTCACTATCTGTAAACAAGGTGCTTGAAATTGTGTTGCTAACCACTCAAGTCAGTAAGATGCAGGGAGGTGTATGCAACTGCTCAAGTGACATGCTCAGAAACACATACATATTGACATGTTTATGCGGTTGTTGACATTATAAATTTAAGAGAAGATATACATGTTTAAGCAAACTCTGGGAGATAGTGAAGGACAGAGAAGCCTGGTGTGCTGCAGTCAATGGGGTTGCAAAGAGTCAAACAGGACTGAGCAACTGAACAACAGCAAATACATATTTAAAGAGATACACTGTAGAAATCAGTTTAGAAAAGGTTAAGTAGAATAAATATTCATATTTGCATTCAGACAGAACCACCCCACATCTGCCACTGGTCAGTGTCCAGGTTTATAAATTAATACAAGTGTTTTCCATGACCACTGGGAATGGGGCGCATGCCCCACCTGGAGTGATCATGCACAAATTCACCCTGCAGACCCTGGGAGCAGGCTAGAGGTTGGTATGTGGGAATAAGCAGCATTGGTAACAGCTGGCTGGGTATCAGGACCACCAGGAGCTCACATGTGTGACCTTCATCTTCACACCAGCATATGAGACAGGTATGGTGTCATCCTTCATCTCTATGAGGAAACTGAGTCCAAGAATTGGCCCTGGTCTTGTATTTAATGGGGAGGCTAGGACAGGTCTGTACTAACACACATCACAAGGGACTGTAATCAGTGTGATATGTGCAGAATTGGAGGAGGGGAAGACAGAAGGGGCCCACAAGGTAGGGACACTGAGGATGGTGTTCAGTGGGTGTGACACAGCCCCCACCCAGGGGATGGGGTCACTGCTACAACTTCAACCTTGCTGAAGACAAAACCTCCTCCATCACCCAACAAATGTGCATCGAGTACCTCCCACACTGTAAGGAAGGTTCCAGAAGCTGTGAAGGAGACATCGAACAGGTCACATAAGTTCTTGCCCTGTTGGAGTTGATACTCTAGAGGTGGGAGGAGCCCCGCAGTGATCATGAGACACAATCATGGATTTGTGACTCCAGGTGTTGATGTGTGTGCTGAGGACAATGATGCAGGGTGATGTGATAGATAGATGTGTGTCTGTGTGTGTGCGTGCATGTATAGGTGTGTGTGCACATGTATATACATGTGGAGGTGTGTGTGGAGGTGTAGATGTGCAGGTGTGTTATGGTATGTGTGGGTGGAGGTGTTAGTGCATAAATCTATAAGTGTGTGTGTGCATGCACACTTTCTAATTTAGAGTGAGCAGTCAGAAAAAAAGCCCCTCTGAAATTTGATAGCTGAGATTGATCTTCTGGAAAAGTGATCCAGAAAAGAAGGAACAGAAAGAGCAGAGGAGCTGGGTGGGGACTGGGGTGGGCCAAGAGAGAGAGGAGCAGCTTCTTGGGAGGAGGTGTGGGAGACAAAGTGGGCGAGGCCACCTATATGGAGTTTTAGGCAAAAGGAAGGGGTTTGGATTTTTAATTTAATTCTTGTAAGAAGTCCTTGGAACTTTTATAAAAAGCTTTGTTGAGAAAAAATGGACATACAACAATCTGCTCACATTTAAAATGTGCACTTTGATGAGTTTTGATGTACCTGTATCCCAGTGAAAACATCATCATGATCAAGATAGTGAATATGTTCCATTCTTCCCCAAAGTGTCCTTCAGGCATATCCCCTAATGCTCACTGTCTGCTGGTAGACAGACCGTGTCCGCAAGCACAGCCCCCAGCTGATGAATGACAAGATTCAGTGCATCAGTGTCCCTACTCCTTTGCCCCTTAGGAGGGGGAGGAACTGCAAGAGTGTCCACACTGAATATGATTCTCCCATGGGACCACGCTCTAATTGCACACAGAGGTAACTGACTTCATAACAGACCCTCTATGACCTTGTTCCCCCGATTCCCTATAGTGTTTGCTGAGATCCCTTCCCAAATACACAATGTGACCTTGAATCTGTGCTCCAGGCCAGCTTCTAGGGGGAAATAAACTAAGTCACTATGCATTTGAGGTCAACCCTCCAGGATTTATAAGATACTGGATGTGGGATGAAGCAAAGGGGGAAATCATGGATGAAGCCCGAACCTCTGCCCTGAACATGAAGGCAGCTATGCTGTTGAGAAGTGGGTTATGTGAAAGAGAAACGTCCCAGGTGGGAGACGTGCCAATAAAATCCTGATGGTCACATGGTCTGGACACTTCCTCAGCAGCCCCAGGATAAAGGGCTATGAATATTTCTGGAATTTCCATAGCCCCAAGCTCCAGATCCCCAGTGGGTCTCTTCAAGTCCACCTGAGAGCTTTAGAGAATTCCTCTTTTTATCATCTACTAGCAATGGATTGTTCAAGTAGCTACCGGTGAACACTCTTCATTTCTGTGTAATATGTCCAGACACTCCTGGAAATTATTTCATTAGTGGCCTCATTTTCAGCCACAAGTGGCTTTATTAAGGTTCCTCCTAGGAATTAAATTCCCATGCTTGGTCTGTATTTCATTTCAAGGTTTAGTTAAATTTATTTTTTAGTCTTTTGTAACGTAATGGAATGTGTGTGTGCATCTAACCGGCAAATGGGTTTTGTAAACTTTAGGTTTGTCATTGGTATTCTGGTTGGGAAATTTTTTTTAAACTGAAGTATATTTGATTTACAATACTACAGTAGATTCAGGCTACAGCAGAGTGATTCAGTATTTATACAGATTATACTCCATTAAAGGTTATCACAAGGGAATGGCTGTACTGGGGCTTCCCAGGTGGTGCTACTGATAAAGAACCTGCCTACCAATTCGAGAGAAGTAAGAGATGCAGGTTCGATCCCTGGGTGGGGAAGATCCCCTGGAGGAGGGCATGGCAACCCACTCTAGTACTCTTGCCCAGAGAATCCCCATGGACAGAGGAGCCTGGCAGGCTGCAGTCCATAGCACTGCACAGAGTAGGACATTACTGAAGCAACTTAGCACAATGGCTGTAATTACCTGTGCTGAACATCTTTGTTGGTTGTCTATTTTATAAATAATAGTTTTTATCCCTTAATCCTATACTCCTATCTTGCCCTTCCCTCCTTCCCTTGCCCCACTGGTAAACAATTTTTTTAATATTTATTTATTTACTTACTTTTGGCTGCTGGGTCTTCATTGCTGTGCATGGGCTTTCTCTAATTGTGGAGAGCAGGGGACACTCTCTAGTTGCATTGCATGGGCTTCTCATTGTGGTGGCTTCTCTTGTTGTGGAGAGTGGGCTCTAAGACACGTTGGCTTCAGTAATTGCAACAAATGGGCTCATTAATTGTGGCACACGGGCTTAGTTGCCCTGAGGCATATGGGATCTTTCCGGACCAGGTATCGAACCAATGTCCCCTGCATTGCAAGGTGGATTCTTAACCACTCTACCACTGGAAAGCCTTGAACAATTTTTCTTTTTAAAAAACTTCAACCTTTTCCCCACAGATGCATGTGCCACAGGAAATAAGAGGCCAAAACTTATTCTTTGGGCAAAACCTTGTTCTTTGGAGATCTTGTCCAATAGATTATTACTCAAAGTTCATGTATTGTTCGTTACACATCCAAGGCACTTGAAGGTTACACCACTCCACTGAGGCAGCCCTACATCCTGTAAGATTTTTGTTTTGTAAAGAAAAAATTGTTATTTTTTCTTTACAAAACAAAAAAAAAAAGATATTTTTTCCTTTGTTATCATACATTCCTACAGTCATCTAATGTTTGCCAAGAAACTATTGAGCATCTGGACTTGTGCTAGTGCTACTGAAAGAAAGATAACTACACAGCCATTCCCTTCTAAACTTGTAGTCTGATGGAAAGACTAAAATGTAGCCTCTAATATGCGTTCTCCCTCTAATTTCCCTAGTCTAGTATCTAATAGTCTCCCCTGAGCTGGAGACTGCATTCCCCAGGCTCCTTTGCAGTGAGTTGTGGTCATGTGACTAAGTGCTGGCCAATGAGATGCTGGCAGGTGTGATGCTCTCACTTACTTATAAGGAAGCTGACCGCCCTCTGCTTCCTGTCCGTTTCCCCTCCTGCAAGCTGGGTTGCAGATATGGGGATGGGGTCCCAAACATGGACTAGGGTGATGTCCCAGGGAAGACAGAACAGTGAGACGGAAGGGACTTTGGGCCCTCTGCCAGCCCCAACTTTCCTTTGGGATGGAGGGCTGACCTCTGATCTTGCTCTGACAAGCCTATAGAGCCTCAGGTGAAGCAGCCATATGAATATGCTAACACAGGCCCCTGAATAGACATTGGAATACGGTGATCCTTACTCTAAAAAGTGTGACAGATGTGATGTGAGCTCAAGAAGCATCAGAGTCAGTGTACAAGAGATCGGAAGGTTGGAAACTAGAATCAGCCTACAGACCCTCCCCTCCCTCCGTACCCTTCACTCCTGGTCTCTGCACTGTTTCCCCAGGTAAATGTGCTGGTCCACTGCACTGAACACCCGCCACCACTTCCTCTCACTTGGTTCCCTCCAAGGCTGGCATCACTGTCTCTGTGAGGCTGAGACTGGTGAGCCTGCCCAAGGCTGTGTCCTCAGGACCTAGAAGGGATATGGCAGGTGATAAACAAATATGTCTTGGCCACCTCTCTGGGCAGTTACTGTGCATGGTGATACATCTCTTATGGGGAACATAATGGCCCAGAGAAGGTGCTCCAAATCCTCTGGTGAAGCCAAGGAAGGTTTCCTGGAGGAGGGAGCTCCATGAAGGCTGATTTTCCAGGCTGACGAGGGGAGAGGACATTGCAGGTGTGGGAAGCATGGGGACCTGGGCTCAGGGTGTGAACACAGTGAGTGACTGAGGACCACTCTGGGGCAGCAGGAGGTGGAAGGAGGGGCAGGGGCAGCAGATGAGACTCAGAGGAGACAAGGGAGAGCCTCTGAAGGGTGTGACATGAGTGGCCAACACCAGATCTGATGTTAAAAATATCATCTGGAGGCCTGGTTGGGGGTCTCTGCGCTGATATGTCAAACAGGAAATTTCCCAGAGCAGAGGTTGTAAAGCACGGAGGTCACACAGGCTAGGTGACCTCCAAGTACTTAACCTGGTCAGTGCTGGAACAATTTGAGTTAGTGTCCAGTGCTTAAACATTAAGAACTTTTGCCTAAAATGGGCATTTCTGTATGTTGCTGAGGAGTCAGGGCTCAGATCCTGTGTAGCAGATCCCCGAGCCCCATCCCACATGGCAGCCGTGGCTGGTGCCGAGCAGTGGACCCCCCCACCCCGTGGGGCACACTCACCACTGCCCCAGCCCCACCTGGTCCAGAGTTTCCTGTCACCGCCTGCCTGAGGGTATCCTGAGGGCTCACCTTTGCATCAGCTCATATTCACTGAATGGACTCTTGGAAATTTGAGACCCTCTTGACCTTGAGAAGGTTTGACCCTCAAGTCAGAGGATGGGGACAGATAAGCAGTTCATCACATCACAACACAGCATCGCATTGGGGAAATGGAGCTTGAATCAAGGAGAACCTTGATTCAAGTCCATGATGGTGTGACTGGGAGGATAATGGCCCCAAAGGTGTCCACACCCTGATCCCCAGGATCTGTGACTGTGTTAACTTACATAGGAAAGGGGGTCTTGCAGATATGTTTAGGGATTCAGATCTTGAAATACAGTGTACATTCTGGATTAGCCAAATGGGCCCAATATAATCCATCAATTCTTAAAATATGACAACGTCTCATTGGTATTAATCCCAGAACATCCTCTGTGACTTGTAACAGGATTACTGCCCTCTTAAGAACACAACTAGTTCTTAGGATGATGCTAAGCCTGTGTCCTAGACATGGACATGACCAGGACGTGGACGGTACACCCAGAACCTTGGCCCCTCCCCGATTTCCCCGACATACACTCTTCCTACTAGCACTGCTGATTGTGTACTGTGGACCAGGTCCTCCCTGGGTGCTGGGCGTGAGCAGCACAGCAAAGATCAAGTCCAGCAGAGGAATCCATGGGTCAGAGATTCCGGGAGGTGGAGACAAGGAAGGGCAGAGGGAGGAAGTCTGCACCATATGGACTCCAGGAGGGAGGTCACTGTGACTTCACCCCAGACATTATCAATAGGATTCCCAGGAGACTGGCTGAGTTCTCATCAATGTGACAAACCTCTGCTGTGTTCTGTAGACGCGGGCCTCACCCCGGCCTCTCCCTGAGTCTGGGAGAAGCAGCAGCACTGTTCTGTGGGTGAGGTGCCCCCAGAAACTGGGGAAGGGGAGATGCCCTGCAGTAAGGCTGGAGGATTCCTAGAGGGATGGCCCACTGCATCTGGGGTCGGTTAAGTAGTTTGCTTCATGTGAGTGACTATAGGAGAGAGAAAGAGAGAGAGAGAGGAGAGAGAGAAGGGGAGAGGTGATTCTGGCTGACAAGGATGTGGAGGGCACTCTGACAAGGTTGAGTATCATCAGCCCTCCCTTGGGTATAAATTAAAACTCGTATCAAGTGAGTGGACTCAACTCAGGGAGACTCTCTCCTTCCAGATGACAGACAGGAGGAATGAGATGGGAAGAAATGAAAGGCATGTTCTGACTCAATGTTAATAGCCCACAGGCATGTGTGAAAGGAGAGATTAGAGGGAATCGGAAAATCAATTTTAATCTAAAAGGGAAAAAAATACAGTGGTCTTATGTTTATATTATTATTCTTCTGCTATGCCCAGTTCCTGTTAGCTTTCTAAGTCTGGGCTGATGCATTAGGACTGAGGGGATAAGAAATATGGGTTGAGAGAGTCAGGTGAGGAACAAAAATGCACATTGAACGTGCAATTTTTAATTCAGTCCAGGGTGCTATTTCTGAGAAAATTGGGAAAGGATGTGGAAAAAGCCTTGAAATCTGGTGCTTTTTCTCAAATACCCTGAAACACAGTGTGACAAATTTTCTCTGCACCTTTTGTTGCAAAGTCCATCTTGTGAGTGTGAAGTTACCAACCACTGAATTTACAGAGTATCTCCCAAGTGGCATGACTTGTGCTGGATGGATCAGCTCATTGCATCCACTCCCAGTAAGGTATGTTCTTCTATCATCCGCCCTGACCAATGAGGAAGCTGAGTCACAGAGAGCTTTCAAATTTGGCAAAAGGCCACACATATAATTCAAGCGGGGCTGTAAGAACCTGGGACGGAGCTTGGTGTTGGGGAGCCAGACCATGCATAGGGGCCACACAAGTATTGGGTTGGCCAAAAAGTTCATTCAGGTTTTTCTGTAAGGTATTACCAAAAACTTGAATGAACTTTTTGGCCAACACAGTAATATTAAATACTTAATAATAAGTATTAAATAATATTGTATTCAGTTCCTTAAATATCACTTAAATTGCCCATCATGGAAAGAGATCACTTTTTTTTTTCAATTATTTTTAATTGAAGTATAGTTGATTTACATTGTTGTGTCAGTTTTTTCTTTTTCGTTTGATGTACAGCAAAAGTGACTCAGTTACACACACATATATACATTCTTTTTTAATATTCTTTGTAAACCATCATGGAAGACATCGCTGTTTTTGTTTTGGTTATCTGTCGAGCATCAGGTGAAGTCCATGCCTTCTTTGTGAGGCTATGCTGAAAGAAAAACCTTGAAGTTTTAAACCCTGGGCTCACCTGGAGGTGATGAGATGTTTACCCAAGGGGGGATAGAGGAGGGACAGCAGGTTCTCGTCTCCCATCCCCTCTGCATCTGAAGCATAAACTCCTAGACCCAAACTGACCCCGATGGTTTAAATGTTGGTCTATCATCCCGCACCCCTCCAGTTCCCTTGCTGAGTGTATACATTTGGTGTTAATAGCCAGATGAGCATGTGCAGGAATCCCACTGTGTGCCCCAGAGCTTACTGGAAGGTTCTTTGATCAATCCCACATTGGCCTCCCCCTCCTGCACCCATGGACTAGTGCTGGGCACACTGCCAGGACAGCCCTTTCAGGCTCCTGCCCTGGACAGTGCTGGCGGAACAGGAGTCTGTGTGTCCGATCCCAAACCTGCCAACTCCAGACTCGTACTTGGATTCAGTTGCTTCAATAAACCCTCTTAAGCCAGTGGATCATTGTTACTTTTGCAAAACTTAAGTCCAAAGCCTTAGAATCCTTTTAATGAAATAGAAGACAGCCTGGCTTTTGGGAACTGAGATTTATGCTTTGATGTCCAGCTTCCCCAAGCTCAACCCTGGGTGACCTCTAACTCTTATATCACCTGACAGCTCTGCCCTCCCTCCTGCTTCTCCTTCCATCCTCCATGGCCACATTAAACCTCCCAAGTGAGGGAGCAAGTGGATGGATACAGGTGTGTAGGCGGGACCCCAGATGTTCCCAGAGCCCAGGGCCTGTGGGCAAACCTTTGTCCTCTTTCCATGCTCCACCTCCATCCCTTCATCCCACACAAGGGAGGGAGTAGGCTCCACGCCCACTGGACCATCCCACCAGAGCCATGGGGTCCTTTCTGGAGACAACCCAGCTCAATTGGGGTGATTCACCCAGCAGACTCAGGAGGGCAACTCTCTTACTCCTGGGAGCGGCCGCAGGCTGGCCTTCCGTCTGCCAGCTGGAACTCCACAAGCCTCTCAGACCACAGTCTACTCCCTGCTCCTGCTCTGCAGAGCTGAGCTCAGACCTGGAGGCTGGGGAGATGAGTCCTGTGAAAATGCAGGAAAATATTTCCCTTACAATCCCGTAACCCTTTCTCCAGGGTTCATCCAAAAATAGCCCCATCTTCTAACTTGAGAAACAGACAGACAGATAGACAGATCTGAACCCTGGGGCATCCTCCTGATGCCTGCATTACCTCCAGAATCCTTGCTGACTGAGGGTCAGGCCCTGGAAAGATGCCAGGTATGTGAAAGTTCAGTGTTGACCCATCATGTGTGCATGAGTGCTAAGTTACTTCAGTTGTGTCCGACTCTTTTTGACCCCATAGACTCTAGCCCGCCAGGCTCCTCTGTCTGTGGAATTCTCCAGGCAAGAATACTGGAGTAGGTTGTCCTCTAGGGGATCTTCCCAACCCAGGGATCGAACCCAGGTCTCCCTCATTGCAGGCAGATTCTTTATCATCCAAACCACCAGGGAAGCCCAAGAATACTGGAGTGGGTCGCTTATCCCTTCTCCAGGAGAACTTGGAGCTCCCCTGAGATTTCAGCTGGAGTTGAACATCCTTAAGCCATAGTATCCAGTTTGGGAGATGGGGCCCTGTAATGAGCCCTCCCAGCTCCGGGCCAGATGAGATGCCCATGGTCCTGCCTCCATCACAGAGGATCACTCAGCTGCGCTCCCCATGGCTGCACATCAGTACAGACCAAATGCTCTGTGGCTGGGCAGGTGGGACCAGCATTGAATCCCAGGCAGTGTGTGCTGGCAGTGAGCACCTTTGCCCTTCACAGGGTCAGCCACGGGTGGTTACTCCGGGTTGGTGATGTGGTGTGTATCATTTGTGCATCAGCAGGGTGTTCTTACCCCAGTATTGTTGCCTGGAGAATTCCATGGCCAGAGAAGCCTGGTGGGCTATAGTCCATGGTGTTATAAGAGTCAGACACAACAACTAAACCACCACCACTACCAGGGTGCTCTGACGTACAGACATTAAGGACATCAGCTTCTGCCCATGATCAGCAGTGAATATTATTTATTCCCAGTCTGGGACCAGCATTGAATCCCAGGCAGTGTGTGCTGGCAGTGGGCACCTTTGCCCTTCACAGGGTCAGCCATGGGTGGTTACTCCGGGTTGGTGATGTAGTATGTATCATTTGTGCATCAGCAGGGTGTTCTTACTCCAGTATTCTTGCCTGGAGAATTCCATGGACAGAGGAGCCTGGTGGGCTATAGTCTATGGTGTTATAAGAGTCAGACACAACTTAACAACTAAATCACCACCACCACTACCAGGGTGCTCTGATGTACAGACATTGAGGACATCAGTTTCTGCCCATGATCAGCGGTGAATACTATTTATTCCCAGTCCAAGTCCATCCCACCCATCAATTACAAGGGAAGAAAATCACATTTGAGAGAGGCACAGTGCTGTATGTTGTACTTAAAATTATAATGCTATGAAATCTCAGTACGTCTAGACATAAAGAAATTGAATTTATTTAACTACATTTCTTGTTGCTCGTAGGGGGAATGCTGTTTTCTAAAGATCATCTGGCTCATTCATTGAGAATTCTGTTTTCAGAGCAGCACCCTCAGGAGTCCCTAGGAGTCCCTGGGAGTCTCAGAGTTTGCCCTGAAGGATCCTCCTGAACGGATATTATGCTCATCCTGACCTGTTTGCTCTCAGATCCTTACTTTCCCCCAGATTCTCTGTGTCCTGGGTCAAAGCCCTGGAGTAGGCTGATCTCTGCCTGGATTAACCCAGGAGAGGCAGTGATGGAGGGTGGGGGAAGGTAGCCCAGATGATGGCACCGCTCCCTCTGGACTTGTCTCTGCAGTGGCTCCAGCCCCGTCTGTGGGCCGAGCTCTGCGGTCTCTCTGTCACTCTAACCCCAGGGTGCTCGCAGGTTGCTCTACAGGCAGACCCTTGTCTTAGAACCTCTGTTGCTTCTCCACTTTCCCTGGGCTGATTCCTGGGTTAACACTTCCTGGGTTGGAGCACCCATGGTGATCCCTGTTCCCCTGGGTGGATCCTGTGCAGACATGCTTCTCGCCAGGACTCAGGCCTCTACCCTGTCCCCACTCGTCATCCATCCCTATGTCCCCTCTACTCCAGCACCCGCAGGCTCCCTGCCATCCTCCACACCAGCCCCAAGGCCATTGCTGGCACTGCCTGCTTGTCTGGAGTCCTGAGCACAGACCCAACCCGTCTTTGAATTCCCAACTCCAGTGTCATTCCTGCAGGTCACCATCCTGAGCCTCCCACCTGCTTTGATGGGCTCTGCTGGGTCCTCCCAGAGCCCTTCTCTGTCACCTCTGGGG